>NC_090716.1:7704774-8037631 GCF_040954835.1 Lepisosteus oculatus
GCATGATGGATGCTACACCAGAATCCCACGTGGCTCGTTTATAGTATTCTATTAGTAATAAAATATTAATTAATTAGCAGTAATGACACATAACAGCTTAGATGCACATGTATGTTTTTTTTTAATTTAGCGCTACATGTAAAAGACAAAATTGCCTAGATATATTTACTTTTCAGCAATGCATTGTGCATTGTGCAACGACTAAGAATTGTTGCTACGTCATTAAAAAAACTCAGTTCAGTTTAAAGTAAGTGGATAGGTTACTTTTTTTTCAGAACAATGTAAATCTGTAAAACAATATTAAAACTTGCCTGGAAACAGAGTTGACTGTCCACTTTAAACAACTTAACGAGTCTCTCATCTGCGGCACACTAGTTAAAGTCTTCCTTCTAGGACAAAACAAAACAGTATATTAAAACACCACTTCTCGTCCACTTTCTCCTGCAGTACAGATGAAATATATATATATACTGATGTGACTATGTTTGATATCGGTGGAACACTCGTTTTCTAAGCATATAAAATATGTTTTGGTACTTATTTATATGTAAAGTATGTACAGTACTTCCTAACCAATTACATCTTATGAATAATGGAAAAAACAAAACTGTGAATAAAGCGCTGTATTGTTAATTCTTTGGATTTTGATTCCATTAAAAATCATTTAAACCGAGGAAGTGTGTTCACTGAAGCCACTCGTTTGCACTTTTAACGGCGGTGTTTACAATTGTCTTTAGTCGTCTGTGTCTAATTCTAAGGCCGCAGCTTCGACTGAAACTTTTTCAGTCCTTCCGCATCATAATAATCGCTCTGCCCCAAAAGCCCGGTTAGGCAACTGCAACGAAAACTTTTCTTGAAAAAATCGTGATTAATCAATCGATTTTCTGAACAGTTTGAGTTATCAATTAATTTTATTTACCGCTGCCTTTCTCTTTAGATCCTCTGTTTTTAAACTGTACAGTGACACACGCTGTCTACCTCGCCTCAGTGCTCTAAAAAGTAAGATCAGGAGGGGGTGAAGGCTCTTCAACAAAGCCTGCTGAATTTAAACAATGGCTTCCTTTCTGCTTGTATACCAAAACCCAGAGAGCAAAACTCAGGCTCCCCAACTAGCAACACAGCTTCCAACTAAACGTACCAACAACTCTCTAGAATACAAAGAACTGTAGGGACCCTCATAACCCCCCACCCACACACACACACGCACACACAACTGCATCACCGATGTCTACTGCGACCCGATGCTTGATTTCAGTGCCTTTTTTGTTTCAATTTGGGAAAAAGAAAAATATTTTCATGTCACAGATATTTGGAGGTTATCGTGCTACTGGTGTGAGCTTAGTTAAAGGCTGTACAAAGATACAGCAGCTATACACGGCGCTCAGTTGGTAAAAGACGATTGCAGTTACGAAGACATTCAAGAGGTTTGTTATAAAAAGGAGACCAGAAATGAGATGAAGAGATTCTCTCGCTTTGCTCGCAAATGCTTATTTTATTTTTTATGTATATAACCGACTTGTGGGTGTTTTTAACTCGAATATATAAACCCTTATATATTTGAAATTTTCAAATATCCTCACTTGACATTATCTGTGGCTTTCACTACTACATTATGTATAAAATAATAATATAAATGGGTTTAAACCGCAAACAATCCCTTTCCTCCACCAAGCAAATATTTAGAACCGAACAGAAGTATCTGACAACAATTCAGCCTTACGAGCTTGCCATGTACTTTGTAGAATGTATCATGAAATGTGGAAAAAAAGTAATACGTAGCCTACTTTTCTGTTACTATCTCGTTAATTGTCATAATGAACATTTTCTCCATAAAATGCAATGCTGTATACATTTACACTATGACGGCAAATTTCAGTACTTCAGCTCTGTTGCTCCAAATGTCCGGAATCGTCCATCATAATTATCAAACCGATTTAATAGGGAGCGTTTAGCAAAAGCAATTCATCAACGATCTAAACAGCGGGCGGAAGTAAAAGTAACAAAAAAGACGCATTATCGTTTTCTCTTCTCTTCTTTCGGAATCTAAACCATTGTTGAATATTTAGCGTCCTCCGTTATGAAACTACAGCAAACCTTTCATGTCTTGGTTAATGATTAATATAAAATTGAAGACACTGTTGGCCGTCCATGAGGTTAATTTAGGCCCAATCTAAATTTCTGTTTTAATCTACTAATCCGCAAGCACAAGCACTTCAATTAAAAATAAGTATTCGAGCCTATATGTTAATACATTCATATAGTGAAATGCATTAGTATGTTACAATAACCTGTTAAATAGTTAAACAACATTAGCAAACTATTTTGATAGTTTTTTCTATTTTAATTTGTTAATATAAAATCAGCATTTCTTTTTATTTCAGCATCACAAATAATGCGAATTACCTTTGTCGATTTTCATATTTTTAAACTATGAATTTTGCCCTTCAAATATTCAATTGAAATGCATAGGTTTATAGTGTAACAGAGTGTTTCTTCAAAATAATATTTTAATCCCATTTAAAATGATTGTATTATTTTTCTATATAAACACATATAGATACATAAAGATACTTATTTTGAAACTACATCAACATTATTCCGAAGTTTAAATAATTTTACAATTTTGAGATATATCCTTTCCGTTTTATACAAGATTGTTAATTAATAATAAATCTACAATAGGCCTAATTAAAATGTCACATTTGTATCTGCATTACAAATATACAAGTATTTCAGTACCTTGGTTTTTTATGTTTTTATACTGTATATATGCGACATATTTTAAGATCCTTTTGTTTTCAGGTTGTATACGCTTTTGGATTATAGCTGTTTAGAAAACTGTATATTTATATAGATGAAAGCTGACAAATGGGAGAATGAACTGTTAATAGTTCGCAATGCATTTTTGTGAAGGCGCTCGGTTGAGTCTTCTGCCTGTATGATTCAATATGACACTCTCCCGCATCGGGTCATTGCTTTTCCATAGTCTATACTGATCGCTGTCTTGGCCTAATGTGACTTTTTGCTCTTTCTTGTCATAAATAAACATTAAACTATCCCCAAACACCGAAAAAATAGAGTACGGGCATATACATGAGCAAAGGAGCTAACCTAGAGAGCCTCAAACTACATACTGTAACTTCCCCGAAGAGTATACGAACTACTTGCTGCGGAGCTGAAGACATCCCTCGTTCTCTTTATGACAAGGATTACATTCACTTTTCTATGTCTAAGCAATAAATTCGGAATTCAGAAGAGTGGGCAGAAAACGCGGCTATTTTACTTACATTATATTGGTGATACTTTAAAATTTAAAAATATTTTAAAAGTCACATTTCCTCTGCTATACATATGTATGCTGCATAAATGACTCTGATGCACATATACACAATATGCCTACAGATACATTATAACTTTTGAGTACACGCCTAAGACTGCTTTTGCATTGTATAAGCCTGGTTTGTATTATTTTAAAATCAAACTCTGAAGTGTTAGGAATATATCCGAACTCACCT
Source organism: Lepisosteus oculatus (assembly GCF_040954835.1). NCBI lineage: Eukaryota > Metazoa > Chordata > Actinopteri > Semionotiformes > Lepisosteidae > Lepisosteus > Lepisosteus oculatus. Next base: position 7,708,290 of record NC_090716.1, read on the forward strand.
TTCTGAGGCATCCTGAGACGCTGTCAGAACCCTTCTCAATAGTTTTCAGCGCAACACAAATGAATAGAAATGCTGGTGACTCTCTTGAAAGAGTTGGCAGTAAAATAGTTTTCCCAGTGATGTTTTGCAGAAATTGAAATCCCTGTGAAGGAGACAGAGATTGACAATAAAGTGGGATGTCAGGACTGAGGAGAGACACAAAATGTGTGTGCGCGTGTGTGTGTGAGAGAGAGAGAGAGAAGTAGAGAAAGAGAACACACCTATGCTGATTGGTGATGGTACAAGTGTATTAATGTATGTGTTCCTGGTCTGTGCCTCGCCTCCACTGCTCTTCACTGGCCCATTAGCAGAGCCTGACCTCTGTCATCATCTTCCAGCAAAACACTTCCTCCTGCGCCTTTGCCAGAGCGGGAAATGAGGCTGAGCCAGAGCTCTCTTTTCAAACCCACTAATCACTCCACACATGCAAATACAGTTCTCTCTCACACAAAATATTGCCTTATGCAAAGCAATTGGATTGCCTCAAAGCTGCCTATTGGATGGCTAGGCCGTTCTCACCGGCTCAATTGGCTCTGTAGAGTGAGCATGAAAGCAGATACGTTTTACTGCTAAACCTGAAGTTACACACGAACCTATCGAATACATGTCATGAAAAAGTAGCGAGGGCGATTTTGTTTTGTCGATAAATTAACTTCGGCGGTTGTTTTTCTCCGTTCGTTTTTTTTTTTAAAGACAAAGCTGGAGAATGTGAACTGTCTTTCTTTCCCTGCCTGGCTAAATAGAGATATTTCTCTTAAATTCTAAAAAGAAAAGTGAGGTTATTGTTCCGATCGGTTTCCTTGTTGTTGTTACTACCATTGATATTAATGACGCATTTGTTTATTGGGAGTCGTCCAGGATAGTAAAACGCAAAACGTGTAGCGTACGAGAGGTAAAAAAGTGTGAAGTGTAAGTAGTTGTGGCAAGTGCTTTGTGGATCACATTTGGCTTAAACCTCTCCGCACGTGTCTGCAGTGTATGGCAAAGCAGTGGAGAAAGCTATCAGCCCATTGAAAGCAATGGATAAAAACGCTATTTACTTTGTGTATTAAGTGGTCTCGTAAATAGCCTCCAAGTGTACTTACTAAAACAATCACAAACTTTCCCCACGTGCCCTTTGTTGACTCAATGTTTAATATCACATTTAAAGGGAGCACTCAAAATTACCACCAAAATAAATACACTTTCTAATCGGGAGGCTTCCCCGCCTAACGCTCGGTTGCCTGCTTAAAGCAAGCTCTATTAATTTTAATTGATAATTTCCAAGAAGCAGCGCCACTTCTGTGGCTGCCAGAAAATCACAGAGAAAGTAAGTAAATGACTTCGCAGCCATGACCACACACCAGAACTACATTTGTTGAATGCCTGACTATTAACACACACCTCAGTACACTCTAAAGCAACCCCTCAGCGCCTGCATTTGAGGTTACACTTAGAGCACCAGTCTCAGCTCAGGGTGTTCCAATCATTTATTCCAATGGATCAGAGGGAGTCGGAGGGAATGCGAAACGCAGAGAAACAGTAAAGCAAAGAAGGAGAAAAAAGGTGGAAAAAGTGTTGGAACGCGCAAAGCATAAAATTAAGTCGTGGATGCATACACTTGACTTCTCTTGACATGTGAAAAGTGCTAAAAGTCAGAGCTCATCAATAAACTATCTTGAAAGTGAATAAGAGTCCTGACAACCATTGCATTCCTAACTAAAGTACAATGAGGAGACAAACGACACTGCCAAAGAGTTTGCATCTCAGTGAAAGGACGCCTCAATAGGAGTGGGATAATGAGCTGCCCAGACCGTCATGCACTGTCATCTCTAGTCCTGCACTGAAGCCGCCACTTCTTCTAATATTTTCAAATAACTTGTTCAGATATATTTCCCCTCTCTTGTTAGCCAGTGCCAATTTTCCGGACTCTGATGGGTTATAATTCGCTTTGCCACACTGCTTTGTAGGATAAATACGCGCTTTTGAATTGATCGAAATAAATGAGTGGATTTTTTTTTCCTTCCAAGGGATTCTGAAGTCACGCTATATGACTCTCCATACCATCATTTTTTCTTTTCATTTTATAATGGGAAGTCTGTGATCTGTTTTTCAAACCAATGGGGGGAAAAAAAACAATTTTCAAAGAGTTTAAAATTATCCTACGGCTTTTCCAACCCCCTTCTCATCTGCAAGTTTGGGTTTACGGATGCTTTATATTTCAGTGTTGGACTGCACCAAAACAGCAAGACAATTTCAGATTAAAATTAAAATTTGAATGGTTGGTTGACGGAGCAAAACAAAGAGCACGTATCTCTTCCTTTATATTTCTTGCCTACGTGGAGTTTTTTTTTTGTGTGTGTATATCGGTGTAGTATATATATATATGCAAAATATAATCTAATACGAAAATTTCGCCAGTTTTCATGAAGCCGAACTGTCAGGTGAAGAAACACGACATTAAGAAGGCGTTTTAAGAGGTTTGTATTCAACTGTTAAGTTTCATTATAGGCCTATATGACATATATATTAAACAGTGATCAACTTTAAACATACTTACAGTATAAGCCTTGCATGTCACCAGTTATGTGTCATTTGGTTTGTAATGCCCTGCTGAATATGCTATGAACAACAGATATGACTTATATTTGAGTATGATAATGAATTGTGATTGCAGTGCTGAAGAGTGAGGAACGACATGAATCCGTGCGCAGGGCACAAAACATTCACTAAACCCTTTTCCATTAACTGATTGGGTTGTAAAGTAAGCGCAAGCAAGTCTAAATGCAAGTTAGTTGTTCGGATTTAAATAGCAGAAAAAAAACATCGCTCAGGAAGTTTCAAATGTAGTGTTTAAACTCCACACCCATGCGTCTAGATGTTAGCAGCATACACGCACATAATTTTATAGGTTTTAAAGTACAAACCCGATTCCTCGTTCTTCACTTCATAGAAGGAGATCCCCAAGCAGCTTTGCAATTTTTCAGGAAACAATAGCTCCAATAGATTATTTATTTCTTTGGGAAAGCTGTAAATCCGCCCTGTTGGTTTCTTAAGGCTGAAGAGAAGTCTTGTTTTTAATACAAATTGCAGACCCAATCGCAACAAGACAGCCCTCTACTAAATCAGCGTGATGGAAGAGAACCTTGTTGGAAACGATAATAAAATGTATTGTCTTTTACTCCATTTAAGGGGAAAGAACTTGGGCCAGATCTTCAGGTTACGATTGCGATTTTACAGACTATCAATTAGCCCAATTCGGATTAGCAGCAACTAATGCCAGGCCTTGAAAAGAACCCCTAATCTTGTCGCTATTTTTCCCCGGGGCAAAGTGGTCTTTGTGCCCCCTCTAAAAAAGTTTTAAACAACACAAAAAAAATCATAAGGGGAGGGAAATGGTGAATGCGGCTGACGTCATTCTTGGAGAGAGAAAGGTCTATTAGAAAACATCAACAAAAGAGACTGGGTGCATTGGCTGCCATTGATTTATCAGGATTTGAGGGAAAGGGGGCCTCGGAGCCAATGAGAGAGTCCAGAGGGAGCTTTATCATCTCAATAATTCTCTAATTGTAGGGCGGGCGGGTGAGTGTGAGATGGGAAGGGCCGAAGGGGGAGGGGGTGTTGTCGGGCGACTAAAAATTCTACTTGCCTTTACTGGACTTAAGTTTCTGTACAACTAGAATGTCGACAGACGCGATTACTTTCATTTAGTGCAGTATTGTCGTTTCATTAAGATGAAAGCAAAGATGTAGGGACGATAAATGCACCTGTCTCTCATATGCACAGGGGGGAAAAACGCGAACTTTTCTATTGGAGAAGTTTACGAGACGCCATTTTAACACAAAGCATAGCTACATTGGTAATCCTCAGTGTCAATTCTGTGTTGATCAATGGTCATATAAAACTAATTCGCTGTGAAGTATTTCTGAAACTTTTCTCCGGTCTTGAGAAAGAAAGGATTTTCCGTTTTTAGGATCGATACAAGTAGATGAAGATGACTGTATTTAACTTTATTGACTTGAAAATCCGAGTCGCTGGAATTCACCTCCCTTTCCAAGCAAATTGTGTACTGAATGGATCTGTAGGATACAGATTCATGTTTTCACGAACATAACTTAAGAGCAACAGTAAATGACTCACAAGTATAAAATGAATCCACATTTGTGTACAGTCCAAAGCAATCGGCAAAAAATATGTTCAGAATTTCAAACGCGTATCTATAATGTATCATGCATAATTGTTTTAATTTATACACTTATTTGAATACATAAGCAGTAAATTTGCTCCACTCTTTAAACAGAATAAGCGACAACACAAACAATTCTGTACGTTGAGTTATTTGTTAGTTTATTTCAATAGTATTATTATTTTGTTATTGTTACATTAAAATCCACATTTTACGTTTGGCGGCAGTATATACATACAGGCACAGATAAATCATGAAATTATCATTCTAAAGGAGCGCTTTAATCTGTTAATATCATTAAATAGTATGTTTATACTCTTAGGCTTATTCAGTCTGCTTGTATTAATATCCAAGTTGCAAAGCACCTTTTTAATATCCAGAAAAATGCTTAAAGTCCTGTTGTCTAGTCCAGTCTAAAATCTCCAGAAATGCACAATTTGTGACATGTTATTCTATAATGCTTATGCCTCCGGGATAGGTAAGCCTGTTTGTGAGCTGCAGAAATGACGCTATAAAAACAGCACACATGCAGTTAATAATAATCTAGTCCTTGTAAAAAGCTTAATGTACACCACTTGTTTACTATGGTCGGGTTACTTTACAGTTAGAGGTAAAAGAAAATGAAACAGATGTTAAGCATCAATAAGCATTATTTAAATCCTCGTGAAACAATACGTGGTTTGCTTTCTCTGCTCCCATCTTCCAACTTTCTTCTTACCCGGGGAGAAAGAGAAGAAATATTTACAATTGTATCTCTACAATCTGCCAAACGTTGTTAGTGTTATCGTAAATAACCATAGCACGCATGAGTATTGTGCATCCACATAGGGTGTAAGAATGTGAAAAACAGTATATATGCTTACGTCTCATTATATACATGAGCCATATACAGTATGAGAGGATTTCCAAGTATAGAAAGTATCCGCAATACTTTATTTCCAGAAGTTATAAAAAATCCAAAAATGAATCAATGTCCCCAAAACATAAAATAATTACATTGTGGTGCAAATAGTCTGTAAATTACATCGGTTTTTCTCAGAATGTGTAAAAAATTGTCAAATGTGTGTTGATATTAGAAGTATCAATGCAGATGTAACTACTTCATAATCTATGTTTCCGTGGACATTTGCTTGTGAAAGCCAGTCTAAAAATCGAAACGGTAAATTACACAACACACATCGCTTGCCAATAGTAGGCATACACTGTCAAAAGACTATCTGGTCAGAGGTAATTGTGTCACAGCTTTTTTTTCTGGGTATGACAGCTGGATATACACAATCTCCAATAAACATCCCTAATTAGGGAGGTGGATCTCTAATACACGGTGCTTGATTTATTACCCAGGTTTACTCTTCAGTTACTGATTTGTCACATTGCAGCTTCTTTTCAGAAAGGTACTTTGTGGATTACAGACCATGTAGCCTTACAGGTACAATTTATTTATGATACTTTTATGATATATAGAATGCGATTTATGATACTTCAGGAGAAAACTATGCCTTCTTTCGGATCTGATCTAAGCAGCCCTTTAAGGTTAATGTTAGTTCATTTTGCCTAAGTACAAATATGCATTTGTTATTTTCACAAATAAAACTGTCATACGTCCTGAAGTGTGCTTACATTTGCTTTGTAGGATGTAGAAGGTAAGTTAACATTTTTTCATTGTTTCACAAGTTTTCAAGTATTTATGCTTTGTACCTCAAGAAAACACGTCCCGTGTAATTCCGTACTTCGATCACGTTAAATAGAATAGCACAGTTATAAAATATATTAAATCTATTAATGTTTTCATCTTAAATGAAGTAACACACTTCACTTCTCAGTGTGTTGCAGTTTTTAACATTTAACGCCATGTCAAGTACAAGGGTGTGACGGAGATTTTTGTAATGTGAGCCCCATGTCTACCTCGGTGAAAATATTTTAATTGCATGTTACTTCAAACTGAAGTTCAAGCGTGTCAATGCTATGATTGAATGTGCTTACAAATTGGGCGAAAAGCACTCTCTGCGTCTGTTCCATGCTTGAAAAGACCTGTGAGACACCATATTCACATTTTCCCAAGAAAAATAAGTTTTCAAAACTTTTTTTTTTATTTTATGGTCACTAATGTAAGTTCTGTACGTACTTAGTAACTTAGTTTCGATAAAGCTGTGTATGAAGACTACGTGTTTCATTAAAAAAAACGTAACTCCCCAATCTCACAGATAATGCACATAAAGACGTCTCGAAAACAGCCCGCTCGATTCTTATGACCTGCAGTGAGACAACTTGATTATGCCCGTTGGTTGGCTAACTGAACATCATGAGCGCAGAAAACTCCAATTGCGAAGCCAAAACAAATAGCCCACTGAAGTAAATATCCGGTCCTTATAACAGGAAAAGCAACACAAAAACGTAACTCCTGTTGACAAAGCTGTAGCTGTATAAATAATTAAATGGGAGATAGTACATTTTTTATGTAAAAGTGCAGCTTACCTGAAGCAGTTTGCACACCGGTTGTAGTGTCTCCAATGTCTTTTCCGAAATAAGAATAAAGCTTGACGTAGTTTTGATATAGTTTAATACCCCGTTTTTTACGTTTGAATCTTCCGCAGAGTTTAAATGTCAACGTGAATAAAGCCTCTCCTTGCTTACCACTAACTTTCCCTTAATATCAGCCTCAACTCCGCAGTGATTGGCTAGATCGACAGCGCGACGTCACCTTGGACAGCACTTATCGTTCAGCTAACAGGGAAGTAGCAGGTAATACACAAGCTTACACTCTGAAACATTGCCTAGAGTTTGTGTGTATCTGTGTTTGTGTGGCTTTGACAAACTACCGGGGTACCCGATAGATAACTTGTAAAATTATTTCTTGAACTTTTTTTTCCAACTTAAAATGTCTGAAATATCTCGGTTACAAGTTGCCTTGGTCTTCAGGGGATAAGAATGGACCATGAATAAATTAAATCCCTGTAACTGTTGTCCGGTTTGGTATCCAAACAATATTTTATGGAGGTATCATGGCTTTCAGTTATTGGACGTTATTTCCCCCTGAAATAACCAGCATGCAGTGGTAGCAATGGAATAAAACTACCGAAATAGAAGGAAGCTGATGTTTATCTGGTGTGAAATATTAGACAAGCCATCGTTAGACAATTACTCGGGCAATTAAACCAGCGGCTTGGTCCGAAAAAGACAAACATTTGCGAGAGGCCTGTCTTCGTTTCTTCTCTACTAGACAACCATGCTGGATTAAAAAAAAAAAGTTTTTAAATGTCCGTTTTCTCTTTATTGTCAAAAGAAACAAAATCTCGATCATATTGGTTCTCGGTTTCTGTTTATTGAATAGACTCGGTCAGGTAGAAAATCGAATTGATACTTCTTTCTGGATACGCGGGCTAATTCGGTAACCAGAGTCGAACCAGAGAGGGGCGAAAATCGAAATAAAAACAATTTCTCTAACTCGAATTACCCAAGACACACCGTGATATCACTACCCCTTACACACTGTACACACAGAGCCTTACCGCCTTTCCCCATTACAAATACTTTCATGCACATCACACATCCATGCACAAAGTCAAAACCACCAACAGTCTGGCAATGTCTAGTGTCACACCTTTATTACACTTTTACCTGTGGCACTACGGTGTTTGTCAGCTGCACATGTAACTTGGATTTAAGCCTGTATGCAGGTGTAGATTTATACATAGGATACATATGGGAGCATGTACGCTCCGCACATACAGTATATGCGTGGGTCATGCATAGAAAAAAATAACACATCCTTTCAATGAAAAAATAATGATGTGCATAAACCCTGTAACTACGTCTGACAACTGAGAACCGGGGTAATTTTTAAAACCCTTATACGACGCAATTAGGTATAGCTTTTTAATTCAGCAATAAGTCTCAAAGTTGTTATTTAAACAGTTGGAAAAATAAATAAGAATGAGTTTCGTTTTGTACCCTTTTCTTATATATTCGGTTTACTGTTCGATTTTCACAACGTGAGTGTTACACAATTGATTGTGTTAATTTATTGGCAAAGAAAAGCATAATGTTCAATACTATCAATATTGTATGTGTAATCTGACTTTTATCATCTAATGGTACACAAATATATTTTTTATTCTAAACTTTCATCTTTAAATGTTTTTAAGTGAAGGTTTTATTTTATGAGTGGTTGATATTTCGGTTAAGTGCAGCTCGTAAACGATTTTTTGGGGGCAGCAAAAAAAAAACTTTTACCACCTGTATCTGTTCTTTCCAAGTATTTTCTGTATACACGCCCACGACTCTTTGCTTTTCTGGTCTCACCCATTGCAAAAACAGGACAGTATTGCATTAAACCATCTCCAGACCCAGCTCTGATGTTAGAGTCAATATGCACAAGACCAAAAGTAAATGTGCAACCGTGCTCTTGCGGGTTTCTCAGGAAGTGAGTGGTCATTCCGCGGGTTTTAAAAAGCGAGGTAGGCAAAGGGATGTGAGAAAGGTGTTTGGCTTATTATTTAGAGTAGCTACCATTAGGAGACTCCGAAACCCTGCAACGCAGCAGGGTTCTTGAACGCTACGCTGGAAACCTCACGGCTTCGACACGCTTATCAGGCTGTCAATAAAACTAGATGGGACACTAAAGCTGAGACAGGTGCTGCCTTTCCCTCTTTCCAAACTGCACTGCTCTCCAAAAACTGATCAGGCGTGAAGTGAAATCTGTACAGCCAGGCTCCCCTCTTCTGGCTCTCTGCTTTAAATGCGTGTAGGCTTGTGCGTGCGCGCGTGTGTGCGCGCATATACTAACACATGACAAGGTTACATATTTAAAGATCTCCTTTAGTGGTTCACTTCACATCTGTCAGGCAGAGGAAAACTGAGGAACATTTCAGTTATAGTTTCTCTTTCTCTTACAGCTTCTCGTTTTTGATTATTTGTAATACACCGAGTTTAGTATTTAGTCAGGTTCCACCAAAAAATGTGATTGTAACGTCTCATGGATTGTGGTTGAGTAGGCTTTTTAGCTGCTAATAGTAGTATTCGCAACAACAATAACAGCACGAATCACGCTAGTTGCATTTTTGTATATTTAATTGAATCCCTCGTACCTTTTCTGGTATTTGTCCAGGCGCCTTTGTTTATATCTGAGATGCTTTTATTCGTTTCTCTTCTAGAAATACTGTATGGTGCTTGGAATTGGAGCTTACACTTAGTTACAAATAAATACAACGATCTTTATCTGCTAAATCCAAAACAAATGTCCGAGAGCAAACTGATCTTTTAAAAATATGACGTTAAAAACAATATTTTAAAAACAATTTCTGAATAGTATTAATAGGATCAGGTACTGGAAATAACAGGGAAACCTAAGTGCGTAGACTGTGCTTTTTTTAATTTCGTGTTGGCCATGTGGAATTTTCTAAGAGGAACGTTAAGATTATGCTGTTATTTTTCACGGAAGATAATAAATAAAACACTATAAACAATAAAGCTTAATTCGAGTAAGACGGCTATATTAAGTATTTTCATTAAATTGTTTTCAACAGTTCATACACACACTGTTTCGTAGCGACCGATTTTAAGTGCTTCCCAAACCCGTGTTCATTCAAACTGAGAAAATTGAAAACAAATACTATAATGATCAGCCTTGCTTCTCTAGCCAAGCAGAATCTGAGCAACAATAATAAGCACATCAAGAACAATTTGTTTACTGTTCCAGCGCACACAGTACAAAGTCTAGGGACCCTACCACGTTATAAAATAGTGGGATTCACTGCACGAAAATGTAATGTTATTTTTCCGAAATTTGTCACTGATGGGAAGAAACATAATTGCAACTGTTCCCATTTGGATCGAATTTCTTGACTGCAAGGTACGTGTGAAAATCAGCCTACATTTTGCTGCGTGTAAAATGTTTCACTTCGTGCTAATCTATTTTACCGTCAAACTTTCAGGATACTTTTTGTTTTGTGCTTGATGGAAATAGCCTTTCCTGTTTTATTCGTGCAACGGGTCGATACATTTTTTTATTTTTAAGAGAAGTAAAGGGCACTAGTTATATGTTGTCAAAAACGAAGATAGTTTGCGATGTAATCTTTCAAAAATTATTTGCAAGCTAGACTCACAATTATATTTCGAAATCAAAATTCATCGATAAATTCCCATATTGTGGCAGTTGTGTGTTAAATGGATTCCATCTCGTGTGGAAACGCTCTTATATACTCTCGAATAAAGGTGACGTTTTATTTCATATTTCATTAAAGCACGTTCGTATACTCAGCGCAAATAGTTCACAGTCTATTCGTATTTGGTTTAGGGAAATATACATATCTGCTGTTTTGTCGCATATTTTATTCTTAGTGTACAGGTTGGTTCGACACGTCACGTGAGTCGGGCTAATTAATTTGAGTAAAGCGATGTTTAGGTAATTCCTCCTCTCTCTCATTTTTTCCCTGTGAATATTTTAATAAGCTTCGCTCTCTATAGTGTTTGATTTGTTTTTCTATTCTTCATCCCTGTTTTGGACTGAGACATTAGCTGAATTCCCTCGGGGTGATTGGATGCAATTTGCTCAAAGTAGACAGCCACGTCCTGGATGTTAGAAATTCACTTTTGCTCAACGTGACAAGGCTGAGTTCGATCTACAATTGTATTTGAAAGCGCAATGGGCGGAAAGATCTTCCATCATTAAGCCCGCCTTTCCTTTAGCAAAATAACAAGATACTTCATTTGCACACAAACACTCATAAAAATTCAATTTGCGACACCTCTTTTAATAATGCCCACTGCTGCATAATGCTTATGGAGATTTAAAAGGCTCCGCACTCCGTATATTGCACACGGGCCATAGTCACTTTGTACTTTACATCTAGAGTAAGAACTGAGTTGTAACAAGAGGATTTGCACTTACTCTATGACCCCTGTAATTGGATTAAATATAGACGGGGACATAAAAATACCAAGATTGACACCTGCCAACTGGACTTCCTTATGATTGATTGTGATGCTCCGTGCTGGCAACAATAATGAAATAAATTGTATGGATAAAACAGCACATTTGTCATTTCCGTGCCACGAGAGGAGAAAGTCAATGTGTTTGGCAAGCTGTTAGCTGACAGACATGAACAGGAGGGGAAAGAGGAGCTAACGAGGATTTTAGGCATCGTGACAAGACAAATGAAACGTCCTCACACTTCACAAATTAATGACCTTTCACTAAATGTATTGTAGATCTCAAAAATTAAGTAAAACTGAGAAACAAGAAGATCTCCTACCCGATAACCAGAAATCTTCGTAACGCTCGGGATGCCCTGCGTCATGCTTATTCGCCGTCTTTTAGATACGGATATCATTTATTGATATTTGTCTATGTACAGGGAATAGACGTTTTTCTGGAGTTCTCACATTTCTCCCATTCTTCTATCTTTTTACTCAAATCAAGTAAATGTTATAGTTTCATGAGTAAGTCTGTAAAAGGTCCATTTTGTGTGTGTGTGCCGTTATGTTACTTGAATTTGATTCCATCAGGTAAATATGCTTGGACAACAAAAGGGGATTTTATATTTTTTACCGTTACTTACCGGAGTCAGAATGACTACAGAGTGACAGACCTTCATGAAAAAGATTTCTCATCATTATTTGAATAATGGACTCCAAAACAACGTCTCTTGACACCTAGACAACAGCACAATATTCAGTGATTTGCTGTAAATATTTATTTTCTCATTGGACTATGAATCATATTTAGATGTCCTAAGAACACCACAGACAAAACAAAACAAAACAAAACAAAACAGTAGGAACAAATAAAAATAAAATTATTTGTATTGTAGTTTATATTTCTAATAAATTATACAATGGTACATGTTATGTCCCAGATTTCAGGTTTGTTTTTTAATTTATATTCTACGTATGTAAATAACTATGCTTTAAAATAATTATAGAACAACTAGATATCTGTAATTTAAATTATCTTATAATCTCTATGTCAGTGAAGCCAACATGAACTCAGAAGTTCTTACAGCTGTATGCTATAGTGGTGTGGCGCTTGTTCTGAGCTTTGCGATTGCAGATTTATTGGTGTAAATTAATCCAGTTTCAATTTGTATTCCACACAGTTTTCTATATGTTCTCTTTCACATCTTAATGTTCTTTTACAAATTGTGCTGCTCGCTTTGGCAAACCGACAGTAAGGAAGACATTATCTGAAACAATTTTTTGAGTCTGTACTTAGTAGGAATCAATGTGCTACTTAATGTGCTAAAGTCTTGCTGTCTACAGGTAGAGATGAGCCCTGAAGACAGTTCCCTGAATCACTGGACCCGAAGCCACAGTTTTCTGAGCTGTCTTTTCATTTCTCCTATCTTTTCTTTTCAGCACAAACCCATACACCTTTCTTTGCTGATACGGTTTTAACTAAATGATCTAACAGGGGGATGAGTCATTTTCTCCCCAGTTAATTCCAAATGCGTTTATTTTCTTTATAGAGCTGTTTGTAGGATGTACAGTACATCACATCCATTTCTCAAAGAGGCATGACAGTTCCATCTTAGTATTTTTGTTAAAAACCAGCAAAAGAAACAGAGTATTGATGCAGGCACATACTGATGAGAATCTGCATGTGAGGCTGTACAAACTTCTTTTAAAATATATTAATCTGTAAGCAGAGTGATGGGATGGATTGTAAATGAGATTGACAAGGGATAGACCGTTTTTTTTTTTGGCAGCCCTACATTTGAGACATGTTTTGTGGACACAAATGATGACAGAAAGTCAGGCCAAAGAAGCAGGAGAGGAAAAGCTTTAGCATAGGTTTAGAGGCAACTACCAGTTCGAACACTTTGTGATTTTATTCCGTTTATAGGCGTGGTGTTAAATGCACTCAGATTCTAAAGTGAACTGACAGCAGGGCTTGGGCGTGGTCCTCACTGAAGTGCTATAAGCAGCCTTGGCCCTTAACATCACATTGTGTGACAGCTCAATAGATCAATATCAACTTAAGAAGCTGTCATGCCTCCGCATCATAATTCTTCAACCTAACTAGTATCCAGAAAGGAGTGGTCTATGAATCCTGAAAAGGTTTCAACATGGCGACTTAATCAGTCCAGACCTTATGACTATAAGAAGAGACAATCTCTTCTTTTGTAATTCATACACATATATACACTGCAATATATTTGACAATTACATTACATATTATAATTCTTGCTTGTAAACTAGGTTTCTGGGAATGAGATAATGTCTTAGAAGTATGAAAAATAAAAAGTTATTTAGACTACAGGACTAACAGGGAATAGGCTGCAGGTTAAAATGAAAATCTTCCAAACTGTGGGACAATAATTTGTAATATGATTTTTCATTTTAATAAATGGAGCAGTAATAGTAGTAGTTCTGGAGTTGGCAGAAACTAAAAGCAATATAATCTGAAAAATAAAGAAATGCTACAAAGCTGAAATCTGGGAACAAACCCATTTTATTCTTAATAGCTGGTAGATGCTTAGTTATGTTGATATTTTTTAATTAACATATCGTTTTTTACCAGGATTTTTTGTAATGTATTCGGTACATTGCAAGTATGGTTTATAGCCCCAGTGGTTTATACAGAATATCATGAATAAACTTATTAAAAAAACAATACAAATGCAATAGACCTATTTTTAAAAAGACTGATCTAATATGACATTTCTTTGGAAGCCCTTTACAGGCTGTGAAATATAAGGTACTTGCTTTCAAAGCCATTGCTTTGATCTAATTTTATGTATTAAAATAATATGTTATTTATGTATTCTAACCTCTAGTCTTGTAAAGATGAAGTAATGTGTTCCAACCTTATTGCTTTATAGCTGCCTTAGAAGCAAATCATCTGTTCTCTTACAATTCCATAACATAAAGCCACAAGCAGACTACTGTAAAATATCTAATAGTATGTCTTTTCCTTTGTTGTAATTACATATGAGACTATTCCCCTAAATTAAGTGCTGAAAATAATGTGAAGCCGAGTAAAAGGTACAGCCAAGTTGCATCGAATTAATTTTAGCCTGCTCTCGCTCCCCAGTGACTACCTCTATTAACATTATAATCTCAAACACAGTTTTTTTATGTACACACTATTGTTAGTAAATCAACTCCTTGGGTCCGTGGAGACGCTGACCCCTGGCAATTCGCTGAAAGTGTAATTATCTGCCTGTATCTTGGAAAGATTTAAAAGATTACATTTCAACTAAATCTATATCAATGCTAATTTTTTTTTTGCTAGACTCCAGGTGCTTCTGCAGCAGAACGCGTTAGGAAAGGGGGTCTTGCTGTGTGGAGGACCCAGTGAGACGATCTCTCTCATAAAATTACACCTATTTTTTCTCGAAATCAGGTTTAGATTCAGCAACGTTCAACAAAGCAGCAACCATGCTAAATTAGAGTTAAACAAAAGATCTTTTAATTCCCCATCCAAAGTTACCAATAACTGTTATGTCTGAGAGCTAATTGTCTAGCACAAATTAAGCATAAAAGAACACCTGAAAAAAATAAAATGGTAATTTTTTGATAAAACATTGCCATTTACTTCAATAGTTCATTTACAACATTATTAGGCCTCTTGATGCAATAATTCTACTGCTGCTACTTCTACTACTAATAATAATGCAGTCAATATTTTGTTTTAGTTTAGTATGCAAAACCAGAATTCTGAATAAACATTATTGATGACAATGACAAATTGGTGATGGATAGATAAGATTTAATGCACATAGAAAGTTCCCTAATATAATGTGGGCATAAGAGCATACCAAGGTTATATGTCACTTATAATTAACAGTATTTACATAACTTTACGTTTTGGGAATTAAGTTTGTATATGCTCAATGGTGCATTTAATTTCTTCAATGACATATGGTTGATCAGATTTAGATATAGATATAGAGACCTAGATTCATGCGCATACTGTATGTATCATAAGAATTTCTAGGCTATATTTGTATGCATGAGGAAGAAACAAGGCGAATGAAAGCAGAGCTCAAGAGAGACTAAAGTTTGTAGACGTCAGAGAATTAAAAAAAAGTAGCAAAGCAAACTCATGAAAGACATGCGCACATTTTAAAAAACAAAATGCGTTTACTGCTAAGGTCATTAGGCTGTGATTCGTAGCTTCAGGCAAAACAGAGATGGAATATAAAAACACCTAATGTGACAAACTCAACACAGATCCCAATGATACATTTAAATGAATACAGCACTGATGGTGTATTTGAATAAGCAAAGATTACCCGAGTATATAAAACAACACACACTAAATCAGGCAATAACAACGACAAACCGTCTGGAAAATGGACTCATGGAGCAGCAAGAATTTACGTTTTTATCTAGATGACAAATTTTATCCTGAAGTAAATATCTTGAAGATAATTGAACTGATTACTCTTCACCAAATCTGTACTCCTGTACATCAAAGGGCAGCAAGACAGTAAAATAGTTTTAGTACCACGCACAATTTTTAATTAATTTCATACCGTTGGCGAGATTTTATGTATGACGTCTGAACAAAAATACGCTGAAACACAATTTACTATATCATAATGGCAAGAATTTGTGATGTTGCATTCAAAAACGGACTCTAAAGAACACGAAACAATAGGTATTAGAGAATGTCAAATTTCACATGATGTACATTCTAATTGATAAAATCAATTGGTGCTCTGTCTGTCGATGTGGGCCTCGTAAAAAAATGTTGGAGAGGTTCTTCATCGTTTAGAGTTATTTCTACTGTATCCGCAAATCCTAGTTGATATGTCTTCCAGCTGTAAACCACTTCTCTTCGTTCTATTTCATTGAAATTCTATGTGTGAATTACCCGAGTGAAAGAAAAAGACCTGTAGTGATGTGAGAATGAAGTTACTCCTCTCGTTTGCAGTTAGTTCTGCTTGTATGAATCAAATAAAAGTGTCTCCCACTTCGGACAACTTTGAAAACAGACAATTGTATTTTTAAGCTCAACATGATTTACCACCAGCACCAACAGAGAGTTTTAAAGACTGGTGTATTGCCAACAATGTAGTATTACAAAGTTAGGTCATACAATGTCTAAGGCTAATGTGAGTTTTCAATATTAATAAAATATATGATCTAAAAATGAAAACTAAAGTTTGCCTGATATTCACCGTCTTATTTACCACGGATAAATGCCTACTTAAATGTCTATATGCTATTTATCTCTTTTATTACTTGATTGTTATTTACGATAGTGTGAAGCAATAATGCACTGAAATTCTATTTCCAACTTGTTCTCACCTACTAATTGGAAAACGGATATCTCCGTTAGGACCGGTCCAAAGAGCATTGATTTCTTTCCAATGTGGTATATATTCAGTAGTCGATGCCCCCCCACCCCCCCAAAAAAAAAAACAACAAAATACCATATTCAATTGAAAGATTACCACAGATTATTCTGTTTTATCAGTATTCCGTTGCTGGCTCCTTTGAAATCAACGATTACAGGCAGTATCACAAATCAGCCAATGAAATCCGCAAACCGTTTACTGTTTATAAAAACCCATCTGGTTATAGTCTTGCTTAAGATCTTTCCTTAATTATGCTTTTAATTAAAGACGGTTCAAGGCAGCAGACCACATGAAGGGCAGTAATTACAAATTACATTACAAACCCAACAGATGTAGCTTTATCTGCTGGGAAAAAGGTACCAAAATAAAATTCGACAAAAGTTTAGGATGAATTAATCCGCTGCCTTGAGAATAGAGGCACATTTTTCATTATACAGACTCCTAGCCAGGATTTAAGTTCTCTGTCATGATTGTTTTCATATTTCTTTGACATCTATCGATTCAGAGGCAGCTGCAAGGCTTTGTCACAAGAGAGGAGAGCAGTCACAATATATTAGCTTGATGGCATAACTCGAACATTGGGAGCCTAGAAGCACAAGAAAACACGTGACACTCACTTGCACTACTTTTAAAAATTAAAAAGAGGCTTCAACAGTTTTATTTGAAATTACCCACACTGCTGAAATAAGACTCTTAGCAAACATTTTATTGAAACGAGAGTAAGAATTTATTTTTTAAAATATGATTAGGTTGCATTAGAGTTATTTTATTCTGAGTAAAGGATATTGTTCACTTTTTTACTTTAGAACTCCCCAAAAACTGATTCTTTGTCGTCTATCTCATATCCAAGCATGACTAAAATAATATATTTTAAAATAATAGTTAGAGTTAAAGAGATATTAAGTTTTATTCAACAGTTTTCAGGTTATTCAAATATGACCTATTACTTTGAAAGCCAGGAATTGTGTAGATTATTTATTATTAGTTATTCTACTAATCCATCAGTTGAAAACTGGAGTCGCGAGTCACAAGAATTAATCAAAGGGTTTAAATGTTTAGGTTAAGATAAGTTTTTACGATTATATATATATATTCTTTTACCTAAACAGTTTTAACTTTCCTTTAGCCATTGACTACTCCAATTTACCAATTGACTACACTGATCCAGACGTTCAAGTGAAACTTTCATTGGCAGTTTTGGATTCTGTAAACTTGCATTTTAATATTAATACAACGTACAGTAGATATATGTGTCGTTAGTCGTCAAAACTGCACGTGCAAATGACTGAAATACTGGCTAATGATTATTTTGAAGGATGTCGGTTTAATAAAGGAGAAACGTGTTGGAATTTCTAGACCTTATAGAAAGCATTCCAAATGTCCAGTCTGACTTTACTTACTCTAGTTACACCGCCTGGGCCTGCATACCTGGAGAGTATTTATTTTAGATAGTGTCTCCAGTACCTTGAATTCGGGTTAATCGTTTCTGCCCAAAAGGGTCACACGAGTTTTCTTTCACAGTCTTGTTTTAGACAGCATTCAGGAAAGAAATGCGTGAGTGTAGACCAATAAAAACGTTTTAGGTTTGGATAAAGCACAGTGATTGGGTCTTTTTTTGATTTTTTGAGAACGATCCAGAAGAAATTTGTCTTTTTCTTCATCACATCTTTGAGACCTATCTAAAGAAATTAGAAATCTACTTAACAAGTGCAACAACTCTGCTACTTCACACGTGAAAGTTGAAAGTTGAAAGTCTTCGTACCTACGAGTTGGAACAGACCTACAGTAACAATTTTTTTCTCCAACCTCATATTAGACTTATTCTTTTAAGTGCTATGCTTTAAGATACTGCTGTGCATGTAGTTCAAACCTCACTGTATGCATTAAAACTTGACATCTTATCAAAACCCCAAACCCACATGTCAT
The DNA here is from genome assembly GCF_040954835.1 of Lepisosteus oculatus. Classification (NCBI taxonomy): domain Eukaryota; kingdom Metazoa; phylum Chordata; class Actinopteri; order Semionotiformes; family Lepisosteidae; genus Lepisosteus; species Lepisosteus oculatus. Next base: position 7,726,728 of record NC_090716.1, read on the forward strand.
ATAAGTAATTAAAGATCAGATCTTCAGTTCGTAAACAAGTAAATGAACAAATACATTTCTCCTTGCTGTGATATTGGTGATGTTATATGGACAAAACATATCTATTATCGTTGTTTTGTGGAAAAAAAAGTGAAACGTATTCATCTTAAAAATAAAACAGAAAGAAAATATAGAATATGGACTATCATATAGAGTTTAGACTGGTATATATTTGACATATCTCTTAAACATAAATTTACCTTTGGTGTGGCTGAGAAGGTGAAGTAGTTTTGACTTCACCTAAATCTGTACCGAGAAATGCTTAATGACTAGAGTAAGCACAAAGTCACTGCCACATACTATCAGCCGATTGCTACAGATGTTTTACGACTGTCTTGCATTTGTATTCAAAATATATATTTCTTCAAATGACAGCTTTTGTGTACTAAACCCACACTGAAAAGAGAATAGAAGGCTATGCCATCGCGTATTACGTAAAAGTTAAAATTATTTGCACATCAGTGTGTGTTTTTAGAAAGGAAGCGTACTTCCTGTTGTCAGACCTAATGACTGTGATTAGATTTAACTTCTCTACAAATACAAACAACTGGGCTAAAAGCAAACACCAAAAATGACCAACCATCTGTTAAAGGTGCACTTTACAGGACAAAAAGCAGGTTAGTGTTAAGACAAAAATCTGTAGCCTACAGGTTATAAATCTGAAACTCAGAATAAGTTTAATGAAATAAAGGTTTTTAAAGTTTACTTCACACGTGTCTGTGAATGAAGAATTCTTGAACGGATCTTAAGTGTATGAATCGTTTGTACAATACATAAGACTGCTTTAAAGTAACATTGCCTTCACTTAATATTTTTGGTAGGTTTGGATGGAAATACGATTGTATGTGTGTCCTTTAAATTACACGGCAAAGTGTAATCCCCTCTTGCCTAATAAAACATTTTAGAGAATAAATTTTCTTCGTAATTTTAGTAATTCAACCTGTTACACACAATTTCTGATTCCGGTCCAACTATATTTGGTTGTTAATCCTTGTTAGATCACTTAATTACATTACAGGGGCCTATAAAATATCATATATTTGATATAGGCCTTGCATAGCTTGTTTTTTTTACAGCACAGAAGGTTTTATCCCCTATGCTTTTAAGGGTTACTAGAGACATTTTGTAACAGGTCTTGCGAGCACAGTACTACATTAGCGCAGAACACACTCATGAAAAACGACGTGTCGTGTGTAAAAAAACGGTGTACCTGAAATGTTGAAATCCTGATAATTATTGTTGAGTGATTTAGGCCCGAATTTTAATTAAGACTTGTGTGTTTATCCTGTACGGTATGTTTAGGTACAATATGGTAAATGTCATGGCACCGCGCGACTCAAGAAACTTAGCCCTGGTATAAAATCAGTATGTTGAAGAAATAAAAGAAGTAATATAGAAGTAATAGGCTAATTAAGATTTCATTGTTTTGTGGTCACTGCCACTCCACCTTTCAATGTTCACTCCCTCCAAATTGCACTTGTGTTCTGCATGTACGTGTTTCCTATATTCCAATAGTTTATGAAGAGATACATTGATTTTGTAGGCTGTTTATGTTTTTTCTCATTATTCATAGGAAGATACTTCACTAGGCTATGTTTTTTTTTTATTTTGGGGGGGGAATCAGTATTTCTTATTTCTTTTAGTTTTCTTCAAAGTGAATCTTTTTATTCTTGATTTTAAAAAAATATTTTTAAAATCACAATATATTCAGATGGCTGACAGTTTACAAAGCCACGTCACCCCAGTGCCTTCCGTTTTCGTAAGGGTAATAACTGAGCAAACATTCACCAACAGCACTGGACACAGTGTGTCTCCCAGCTCCAAGTGAATCATTCAATGGGATTTACGTTACAGAGACTCTAGTGCTTCAGTAGCACAAGTTTACCTTTCATCGTCTGCTCAATACATCCACATTTAAAGATAAGAAGAACCTACTTCGCCAGAAAAAAAAACATTTTGTCTTCTGTAAAACTGATTTACACACATCCCTACTTTCGTACAACTTGACAGGACAACTAGATATCTGCGCAGTCTGAGCACCACTTGATAGGAAGCCAACTTGCTACCACTTAAATTGTATCAAATTTGTAACACAACTTGTCTTGTTTAAAGGCGGACGTTACTCTGTGAGGAAAAAAAAAACTGAAAACCTTTCATAGCTGTCCAACATCTTTAAAAGGACCGCGTCGTATTTAGCTGGGTGGAAAATTTGTTACCTTTTTTATAAAAAAATGAGGGAGGCTAAAATGTTTTAAAACCTTGCCACGTTACGATCCGGCCCCCTATACAAATTAAAAGTTCCGAGCACAGTTTTTGCCAAAGCCACATGGAAACAGACTCTTGCTCGACCATCAACAGTGTTTTTTTTTCTTTCTCGCTTCTATACATATGTAAAAGAAGTCCAATAAAAAAGTAGAATAGAAGCTCCAACGCTAGTAAATCCTAAGTAGACAAAAACCTCCACTTGTGATTCTTCGAAGCTGCTCAAAGCTACCAGTTTACCAAAGTAGTCTCCAGTCAATACCTCTGATTGGAAAATAAATAGCTTTGTGGATAAAAACCTCAATCCCATTGTTATGCACTGAATGCAGGGTTTACATACAACAGCTTTGGCTGTTGCCTGACCAAAGAATCCAACTGTATAGACAAAAATCCCCTCTGAACCTAAACAGTTTATACTGTTCTCAAGCACTTTGAACTGGACACGTTGAGTTAAAATCGGTTATTTGTATTAACACGGTTACAGCCCATATCTTCAAACACTTATATATTTATACATCTCAATACCAAAATAATGTGAAAGTATTTCCTAACGCAAAATTAACATCTTGAAACCAAGGGGAATGTACCTGATTTTTATATTGACTATTCAGTACTACACTAGCGGACTACTACTTCTGTTTTTATCCACAAAGAGACATTACCAGTAAATAGCAAAAACTTTAGATATGCTCTCATTTTTATTCAGATTTTCCCGAGTGATGTCATGTAAACACATAAGACGGGAGATATCTATTTAAAAAAAATAGGTTTACCTTTATTTTAAAGTGCGGTCTTAGATAAAACACTTCAAAAATACATGTTGCAAGAGATTCAATTGTTCACATTTCACGTTTTCGGTGGTATACCGATAATAACACAATACACTTTGAGGCGTCTTCGGTTATGAGATTAGAATTTATTATCCACGATCCCACACAAAAACGATACTTTAGGGAATATGAATATTACAGATCTTTATATGAATTAATGGGACAATTCTAGAATATTCTGCATTGGGTGAGTTTAAAGCTAGTAGCTTATTGTACAGCACATTCAAATACCGTTCTTCATATGCCTAAAGTTAGAGTGCAAAAAGTCAGTCGAATAGAATAAAAGTTTTTAAGTGTCGTGTTTCTGACTTTTATTTCAAACTTTGTTCTGCGTTCTTTATTGAAGACATTTACAAATACCCTGTAGCTGCTTTGGATGTTTTGCAGTTTAATAATAATTGTATTTTGGGTTTACTTTCTTATTGCTTATCCCAAAAAGAAACAGAAAAGCATTTTATACTAGCTTTATTTTACTTAAACGTATTGCTCTGATATTAAAAATGACACCAATTAACTGTATTAGTTCTCGATATCCTATCCTGCCGTTGTGTAGTACATGACCTCCCTCTAGCGGCTGTGAGACGGGTGAAGCGACAGTACCGTAAAGCGTGAGCTCTGCTGATGATTTACACGGGAATCTGTTGTTAAAAAACCCTAAATCCGAAAGCGTGCGGTCTTGAAAACGTTCACAGGGCCTGGAAAGCCTGGAAACGTCGTGTTAAATATCTCCAAATCCAAATAAACCTTGTAGTCTTGTTTTTCGTTTAGATGCTTCTAAAATAGATCTGCTTTGCTGCTTTGAAATAACAGCATGCATGCAGGTTAAATCCACCATGGATCTATATTTTCAGCCATCCAAACACGATACGATATTGTGGAAAAAAATCAGACTTGTTAATTTATTTTTAAAACTGCAATCTGGATGCAATACAAAAAATTGGAAGTGTTGCTGAAAGAGCTTAACAGGTGTTTTTTACTTTATCATCGTGGTGAAAAGTATAATGTAACCAAATGTACCATTGTAAAGTTTGTTTACAACAACCCCAAACCGAATATTGCGTGTTAGAGCTTCTTCAAAATCCATCTCGCTCACTCTCAAACAATACACACACACGAATACACATCAATAACATGCAAGCACACCACACTTAAGGAGACTCGCACTAAATTCTGGATATCAACACACCAAATTGCAGTAATATGTTATTTTCTCAATAGTACATAACATAGATTTAACTACCAACTACGCTATACTACCAACAATGAATGAATAGTAGGTTTTCAACTTTCCAGGTCCTGGATTAATTCTGAAAAGTAATTCTGAGCCAGTTCTGTAACTTAATATTGGGTTAGATCAGAGTTCATATTACGAGTCATTGTGTAAGATGATAAACGTTTAAGAATACTGGCTACAAATTACACCAACACATTGCCAGCTACAACTGAGTCAAAGTAAATAATACCTTTATGATAATTCAATGTAGAATGTAGTTGCTCCAGAAGAAAATTAGAAGCGTTGTTATTTTAACTGTTTTGTGGTGTAAGTTTATTGTGCAAACTGATTATCGAAAGGTTAGTTATACTCTTCTTAATTCCTTAAGATGATTCCTATCTTATGGCACAGACAGACTAAACCGCAACTAATGTGTCCTTAAGAATTAGTTTTGGATAAAAGACCACTCTTACGGAAATTGGGTTGTTTCGACTGTTGTGGCGATTGTGGATAAAATGATCGCCGATTGTATCGAGACTCTCTGCAATTTCTATTTTCTCACAGAAACGTCTGAGGTCACACTGTACTCAGCTAATTTTGGTTCATACGAAAGCCAAGACACAGATGAAAAATTGATAGTTGTGGTTAGCATTTGCATTTATGGAAGCCGCAATCAGGTTTGTGGTACCGCATGGTGCTGAATGGACAGCTCCACGTTTTATCCATTTTCAATAACCGCTTAGTTCAATACAGGGTCGTGGTGCGCAACACAAATGACAAAGACCGATAGGCAGGACAAAACCCTTCGTGGGACGCCAGTCCAGCGCAGCGAGCACAAACACGCATAAAGGGGATCAATTAAGAGACGACAATTAACGTAGACAGCTTGTCTCTGGACCGTGGGAGAAAACCCATGCAACTACGATCGCAACGTACAAACTCCACACAGAAAACACCCCGGGGCTGAGTCAAAGCAAAGACCTGTCAAACAGCAGCATTATTAGCCTTGCCCTATATTGTATATGAAAAAATTCGAAACACTATCAGGTTAGCTTTACGAATGCATTAGCGAGTTAATGAGGCAATTTATTGATTGGGCTGTCATTTCAAATGGAGGGGGCTATAGAAAAAATATTTTAATCGTGTTGTAATATTGTGAAACATTCAGTTTTTTTTACATAATCAGATTCACTTTCTTGTCTTATAGATCGCCTGCAAATATTTTGGAGAAGAACCTCCATCGGTTTTCGTGAGAATCATCAATGATCTAAACCGTTTCAGTTTCTTAACATAAACCGTTCATGGATCACGGCTCGTTATTATTGCGCTTAGTGTTTTGTCTGTTTTTATTAACAAAACAACAACAGTATATAGCTTAAACCCAATGATGTAAAAAAGCCAACTGAGTGCAGATACTGTAGAGGTATACAATAGTTATTTAGAAATATGGTTTCAGCTCTCCAGTTAGAACAGTATCAAGTCAAGATCTCAAGTACATTGTTGAAAGTCATTTGCATGTTCATTAGCCATCTAGCTTTAGTTGTCTTGCTTTGCCGCGTTTATTATATGTTTTTCTACGCCATCAGTTGCTTCTGTGTGTAGTGACTGGCAGGCTCCATGCATAAAGCCTGCACATGTGAAATTTAGATGGTAAACACTATGTTCCGTAAGAGCATTTGGATGGTAATGCCCAGTCAATTACATTTATTTCAAGATCATTAAGCACAAATCTGGCTTGTATTTTAACAAGACTGCCTGTGTACTTAATGAGGGTCAGAAAAGGGTAGATACTTGCTTTAAAGGATGCATGTTTTCACACTCTGTATTACTGTCTGCTGTGACAGACCATGTTATGAGGAGACACATTGGAGATTTTTATGTGCTACTCCCATCAGTGCCAGACCAAGATGTACAGGACCTTCCTTCTGCTCCATAAAGTCAGTTCAAATACAATGAGTGGGGATGGCTGTCTATAGTGTAACAAGGGTCTTCTGCATAATGTGCAAAACCTGAAACACCATGACTCAGCGCAGAGTACATCAGTGGATTTTGGAATGATAGTTCCTTTAATTGCATAATACATAATGCGTTGTGCAGGGTAATTGCTTTTCAGTTTGCCTCCATAACCTGTGAGACACTTAAATACCATTAATCACTCAAATTCATCATTAGAAGACTGTGTAATAAATGTTGCTTACCTGAACTCATGTTCTCACATTCACATTTGAGCAGAGATATTTTCATCGCTGACTTTCGAAAACCAATCACATCGGTAGTGATTATTGACGTTACACACATTTTAGCACTATCATTTTATTTAATTGCATTTTAAAAACTGAAGCATCCACATATCTCTCTGATGGGCTTGTCTTATTTCTGTTAATCTTTTCAACACCCATTGAGGCGCCTGGTCGCATTCTGCAGTATCCAGGTGTAGTTATTGAGCCATCTGGTTTCAGATTAACATTGCAAAGCAGTTGTGTAGAAGGACCTTGTACAGGGCTTGCTTCCCAGCTTTGTAAGATGGCATTCCTGTGGCAATACCAAGGACTCACACTATAGCTGCATGTAGTCAGAGCAACAGCCATTCTTCCAAAATGATTGTGATTGGGCCGATTGTCTTAACAGCTGTTACCACAGCCCCAACTCCGGCTTATACAGGGTTAATGCTGGTGAGGATGGTCTTCAATCTTTATATTAGCGTTTCTCGCATTTTGGGCCAACAGTGAAATGTATGTATTCTGATATATAGTATGTTAGTTTGTGTGCACTGAAACAGGTTTTCCCTCTCTTCTTGTATCTTGTATTTCAGATGCCTCATTGGGCAGCAGTTACAGTATAACTGCATCCTCTTAAGTACATACTGTAACTCAAGGCTAGCAACTGGTTCCTCGAACCACCACGGTCTTGCTGGTTAAGGATCTGTGATTCCCATTTATTCTGTGCTCTAAAATTTCCAGAAACAATTTTACTGTGTCAGTATATCTTTGCACAATTATTGCATAAACAGAAGATGTATAAATCAGTTTTAATTGCTTACCATGGAAAACGTGTAGTCTGCTGACATGCCTCCCGTTTGTTTATGTAAATGATGTGGGCTTCCAGCACAATTCTTATCCACTGTTAAAGAGGTTCCTGCCCATTTTTACTGTATTTTCACTTTTATGATTCTGTCATAATCTTCCTCAGTTTAATAATGTAAGTCATACATGTGTTGTTCTAAACAAAATCACTATTTTAAAGAAAATATACACATCTACATTTATATGTCTATGTATAGGAAAAAGGTTTTGTGATTAGTTGTTTTTTTACATCTAATATTGAGATTGAGATGATAGCGATTAACATGACATGATAAGAATCAACTCGTTAGTTCCAGTCTCCAAAAAATTGTTTTGTGTGCTGAGCAACTGCTCAGATGTAAGTACCTTCTGATTATTTATAGGGCCTTTTGCAAACTTCTTTCATAAGTGTCTGGGTCATTATTGCCTATAGCAGTTCCCTGCCACACCAGAAGACTGATTTCACACTTGCTTGCATGACAGGCATTATGAATGTACAGATATCTTTTATATAATATACTGGGAATCAAAATAAACTTATTATCGTATTAATGCATGTATGGTTGAAGACAAATAAAGTATGTGGATAATGGATTTTGATTATATAGGTTTTCAATGCCATTTTGATTAATTGATCAGTTGTGAGTGACCAGGATGCACTTTAGTGACTTTGAATTGTCCATGTCTTCATGTTGTTCATGCAACAGTGGCTTTTGTTGTGACATGAGAATATGACAGTTATGCTGTGGAGACCCTCATGGCCAGACTGAAACCCACTGAACACCTGTGGGCTGAGCTGGGATATTGTGAGGCACCTTCAGCTCAGAGAGTAGTGAACAGGCACATGCTTTTCCAGGTTCTGCAGGAGGAAAGGGGATGAATCTCACAAGGCAGCACCCTGGTGCAAAGTATGAGTCACAGAAATACACCTAGTATTTCTACTGAAGGTGGCCACAGTCCTAAACACAATATTTTAAACATTGATATCAAACATAATCACAGAAAATGAGACCAATAACAGAAATGCAAAGATCATGCCTAGTTTTCAATATGAAACATGATGCACCATTAAAATGAAAACTTTACAAACACAAGATCTAGCTATGACCTCTTGAGCACTAGCACTGTCTTTGCACCGTTGATGTATTGACACCATCAGGCACTATGTTCCACCTCTCTCCCTGTGCAGCTGCAAAGGTTGGCTGACTGTGGTCCTTTCCGATTAATGGTGCTGGTATCTGTTGCTCCCACAGATGTTCTAATGTGCTCAGGTCAGGTGAAAAATCTGGTCAAGGCAAGATCTCAATGTTGTTTACTTGAAGTCAAACCATCCTCGCGCAGCGCTGGGTAGTTTTTCATTGTCCTTTTGGAAAGCTGAATCATGTGGACTGACGAGCAGGACAGGCAAAGTGTTGGTACAAGGACTTTGTCAATGTAATGATGAGGAGTAGGGTTGCACTCAATCTGCACCAAAGGCTTTCTTGTGTTAAAAAGGTTCCTCCTCATATCATCACACCACCACCTCACTGGTTGGCTTGAAAAATGCAATAGTCATCGCTATCAGACATCTTAAGTCAGGCTTGTTAAGGGCAAAGCAACATTAATTGGTGAATAAACCAGTCCACCACTCTCTCTACAACTAATTCAGATACTCTCTGGCTGCGAGAAAATGTAATCCCTCAGCTGTGAATGTTTCCCATGTATGACCTCTGAGCATGCAGATCATTGTCAGGCATAATGGGAACAATTTGATGCTTATAGTGAGCTATTCTGGTGATAACATATCTTATTTCTTTCTGAGATTTCTCATGCTGTAGTCGCTGCAGTCTGAAAAGAATGACGTAAGTGGATCAGATGCTCTTGCACTTGTGTGTTGACCCTCTGCCTTCCAGGATGTGGCCTGTCCTTCACAGAGCCAGCTTCCCAGTTTCTCTGGACTCTTTTACTGACTGTTGAAGCAGAACGTCTCATTGTCCGAGCAGCTCCATTCACAGACAGGCTGCCTTCAGTCATGTTCAGGAGGGGAACTACAGTATACCAATGTGCCTTTTCTGCAAAAGGAACAAGTGAAGGTTAAGTAAAAATCTACACAATTTCAGCTGCCTAGCCTCCTGACACCTAAAGAAGGCTCAGGAGCTAAAACGTTGTATTTCTACTTCTATTTTTCAGCATCACATTAAGCTTTACGTAGACCTTCAAACATCCCTGATATATTCAGGCAATCTTCTTTACTCAATCAGGGTATGGTCTTACCTTTAGCTGTGCTTACTGTACATTAATTAACATCATGTGTTTGACAGGCTGTTTACAGGGTTTCTTAATCAGCTCATTTTGTCATTTTAACTCAATACTGTACACTTGGCATTTTTATTAAATATCATGACTTGCGTTCAGGGATAAATGCTGTGAAAGAAAATGACAAATACACTACACTATTTCTGATAGACTATATAACTATTTTAGAGGTAAATGTATTAAATATATTAACTCAGTCTTAAAATTTACCTCTTAAAATCACAGGACAGAATGGATTGGCTTATTCTCCAAAGCTCCTGATATTTTCAAATCCAAATAAAGTTATGCAGATCGGGTCGTTTTTCAGACATCATAGTGAAGGTATGTCTTAGAGCAGAAGCGAAAGAAGATGTGACATTCTCCCCTGTGTGAAGCTATTGGTACAGTATGTCATAATCAAGAACTCCCTTCAAAGGCAGGATTTTTGCAAACTCATTTTGCGAAGTTAAAAGCAGCTGGTTTGTTTTGTCCAGCACACTCATGATAACATGAGTTGAATTCATTTAATCCTCACTTTTTCGTGAAGCTGCCATTCCTTTGCTACCTGATAGCTTCTAATTGCTGCAACTACATTTCTGAATTGCAAATTTTCTGCACTGGTAAAAACTTTGATTGCCTGTCAACCACACATAAGGAAAAGATCACCAGTGCTAAATGAGGTGTTCCACGCTTCGATAATAATGCTTAATGAATTATTCAAAAAAGAATGCTTGAATGAAGCAAACAATTTGAAGGGTTAGTAACATCCGTAACAGTTCAACAGCCAAAAGAACAAAAGTATCATCCTGAAAATTACACTAATGATTAAAAAATGTGTATTAATTCTACATTTGGAGGGAAAAAGGGAAATGCCAGTGTGATTCTAAAGGTTAATCTTTATTTTCCCTCTAATGAGCTCGTTGTAGAACAAAAAATGCAATTAAAAGTCCCCTTTTTGCAGGACATATTTAATATTTAATTTATTAATTTAGATTCTTCTTATGTTTGATTCATTTTTTTCTTAATGGGATTTTAAAAGTATTTTTAAAGACACCCTGTGTCTATGACTGCATTCCTATCAATGCACAAAACTTTAAAATCAGTATGCTAGTAATTGTATTTGTGAATGTATCTTTTTATACAGTACCTATATGCATTTAATTTTGTTTGTGCCAATAATTCATGAATAGCTTAGAAAACATATTTATTCGTCAGTCTTCCCATTGCAAAGAAAAATACATTCACCCTTAATTATACTGAACAGTACCATTCAGAGATTAGGACATTCTTCACTGCCTTTCTTGGTGTTTGGTGCTGTCATTTCACTGCTTTGTTTTTCTATAATTGAAAGAAGAACAATGAAACAAGAATGAGGTATGCCTTCATAATTAGCTTTCTCAGAGTAATGGAATTAAACACATTGATAAACCTCATGCGTCAGCAGGAGTCACAGCTGGCTGTGTATTAACAAAACTACACATATGTTTGTGTGACTAATTTTAAGTCACAGATAATTCACTAGCCACATCTGCCATTTGGCATCAGGAGAGAGAACTTTGGATTTGCTTGTTTTCAGTAAAACAGTACTGTGTGCATTTTATAGCCCTGTTTGGACATTTGAGGTAGTGCTGTCCCATGCTGAGCTGGCAGTGACTTATGCAGAATCCAGTTTGCTTTTAGACTATCACATCCTACATGGGTGACCTCTGCGTGAAGACTCAACTGTTGCAAACCATGCTGGTTCTCAACATGGTATAGTTTGTTCACCTTAAAATGGTGAAAGTCTAATGAATGTAAAAGTACTTTTATGGTGTCTTTCATTGTCTAAGTTTCACCCATTGACAGATAACATTTTTGTAATGGACTACTACACCTGGAAATGGTAAAAATGAATCTCAGCACAATACCACTGTTTATTTAACACATACTATTTCATTTAATGGTTTTAAGACTGTCACACAGAATTAGTTTATCTTTAACTGCAAGTGTAAAACTCTACATATTTCTGGAAATGCAGAGTTAATAGGCAAAACAAGACACAAGAGCTCATTCAATGTGTAACCCCAATATAGTACAACCTGAATGCAGCTGAAAGCAATGTCTTAACATATCTCTCAAATTCATCAAATGAAGCAGACATTGATCTTCATTTTAATGTAGTCTGAACCTGACAAAACATCAAGATATGCTTATGACAAGAAAGTGTTTTATCACTACGGGAGCATTTAGATTTAAACAATTCACTTTTATTTTGTTGAGATAGGCTTATGCATAAGCAGCTGGCATAACAGGTGATTGTTTGGATTTAATCATTATTTAAATGTCTATAGATTCGAATCAGTCACATTCTTGGGATTAAATGAAGTATATTTTGGGTGTGAAATAAAATTAATAATTTTAAGCATTCAATAAAAGTATATATAGACAACTATAAAAACAAACTTGTTGGGACCACATCTTCATTCTTGAGTCTTTCTGCAGTGGGGTTGGACACTTGACTGGACATAGCTGTTCTGTGATGTCAGGGAATACTTCCTGGGCTCTCAGGTATTGCATCAGTGAAGAAAGGCAGCAATATTACACACCACCTCAATGTCAACACGACTTTTCCTCTCTTTCCTGCCAGCGACGTTGCATGGTAGATAGAAGAAGTGACTTCAGCAAAACACTGCTGACCATCTGCTTCGGCATGCTCACTCAGTGATGACTAATTCATTCCCCTCGAGCACCATGTCCCCCTGAATCTCTTTCACTGTCTTTTTGATGCCACAAAATTAGGTTGATAAACACATGTTAATGTTCACAACTAAGCAGCATTTGAACTGACCAGTTAACATGAATGATTTTAATAGAACATTGCAGTCCTCAAAACTGCAATATGTTTCCCACAATGTTTCGACCTGCAAGCTTTCCACGTGCTGAAGTATAACTGCTGCTTAAAAAGCTAACCATCAAAACCCCACTCCATCTCCACTTATAACTAAAAAACCCCTTGATGAGTGCTGGAGAACTAGTATTTATTCACTGAACTCTTCTTTTCACATTGATTTTGCGTATCACATTGTCTTTAAAATGCTGGGAACTGCAGAGTTCCCACCATTGATAAATTAAAGACAATATTGAAAAAGAAGGCTGAGTTCTCAGAGATACAGCGGCTGATGAAATCATTCGATCAAGCAAAAACCTGGAATAAACCTTGATGAAATAAGACTTCTTAATTCATTCAGTGCAGTTCCGAGTCTGTGACCATCAAATAAATGAAGTACAAAAGCCCGCTTGTTTTTACTTCTTTTATAATTCCTTAGAACTTTGGTCACTTTGGTTTCACTTTTAATTATTTTATTCAAATGTGTTTTTGTGCAGTGTACATAGAATTCTGAAGAAGATAGCAGGCTTGTTGTTCCATAAAAATGCAAGTAATTTAATAGTTTAATGAATTATCAACAAATGGTAAATGACTGAACGTTGTTTTGAGACACAAAACAATTAAGATCACATGTTAGAAAGGTTACAAATGAGAAAAGGCCATTCAACCCATCTTGCCTTTATGTAGTTATGGTAGTTAGTTAATTGTTCCAATCCAGCCATTTATTGAAGGAAACCAGGGTACTGGTTTCAACAAAATGGCTGGGTAGTTTGTTAGATGCGCTCTCAATCTTTTGGGTCAAGAACGTCCCATTCTAGATTTTAAATGCAGTTTACACAGTTTCACTGATGCCCCTTGGTACGTTTTTCTCTGTTCATTCTGAAAGAATCTTAAGTTTGACTTTTTCAGTGCCTTTGTGAATTTTAAATGTTTGCATGAGGTCACCTTGTAGTCTTCTCTGTTCAAGACTAAAAAGGTTCAGTTCCTTTGGAATATTCCTTTAAGTCAAGAAATGTATCTGGTTGGTCTTCTCTGAATAAAGTCTACAGCAGCAGTAATAATTAATTATTAATTAATTGCAATAATAGCAATTAAGAAAGATATTATTATTTTGTATATTTTGTGTACTGTTTGCATCTGTATTCATTCAAATTTCTGTGGGGTCAGACAGATTTTAAGTTCAAATGCAAAGAGTTAACCCATCCTTGCAGAAGTGAAATGCACAGTGAACTAGTTTATGAGGTGCTGGCTTCTCAATAGCTACAGTAGCAAAACCAACTCTGGACCAGGAGATATAGGGCTTAGGGTTGACTTGGACAACTTCCAGTGACCAGACCTTCAGCATGGTATTGGAGGAACTCTTCCACTGAAGCAGAGATACAGTGTAGTACAACCGCTGTATGGTACTGTCCAGGAAAGCTATGGTATTTACTTGTATACACTGCCATTGTACCAATGGAATGACCACTAGTGACCATAGTACTTCTTCTGTAGCACAGCTACGGTGTAGTGAAATGAGTAATAGACAAGGCAAGGATTGATTGTAGAAGCACGTGCAGAATAGCATAAAAGAACCTGGAATATGGGTTTGTCTGAGATTGATTAATTTATATTTTTATTTTTCATACATTTCATACAGGACAACAGATGAACTAGCAAGCTGTTGAAGTTGCATTTTCGGACATTCAATTCTTTTTACTCAGGTGGGTGAAACCGTTGCATTGAACGTACTTCTTTAAAAAAACAACAAAATAATCTGTAATTATTATTTACTATAAATAAAATGTCATGATATGATTATAATAAAATATGAGTGGTAATTATCGCTGACATCTTTATTTTGTCTTACTAATTAATATATTATATTAAATTAATTGTGATGTTAGCAATGATTCAACTAATGTCATTGCCATACTTGTATGGGAAAGATAAGCTGCTGTTAACCTCTAACAAAATAATGATCATTAGCAGTTCATAAATGATCATTTCTAGTTCCAAAATGCCTGTGTTAAAACACACTGTGACCTTTGTATTAAAAATACTTCATGCAGGTTATCATTTAAGGTCATCATAACATTTTTCCATAGTTGCCAAAAACATGTGCAGAAAATGAAAGTACAACTTGGAACAAAAGCAGATTCACCTGCTAAGTAGCATATGCCTTGTTGCTGCTAAACCCAACGGGCTTTGTACAAAACCAGAGGCAGATGTGCAACTAACCTATCCACTGCCTCCTTCAAAAAAACTCCCCAACTCCAGCACTGAAAACCAAAAGGCCTTCTTTTGGCATACCTTTCTGTGTCTTGAAAAGGAATATGTTTGATTGCACATCTCTTAGTCCTCCAAGGGATCGTAGTCCTCCTGTTTTGAAGAAAAAAACTCAAATGTTTTCAACACTGAAAATCTGCAGATGTATTTTTATGACTTTAAAGCAATGATTCACAGACATATTAGAATCAATGTATTTTGTTTTGGAATCAGCCTTCAGCTGAGCAATTCTCCTGAGACATAATGGCTGTGAAAGGCCACATCTGGAATTACAAAGTTGGGTAATGAACTGAACTGAATGTTCATGCCATTACTCTGGTCTCATACAATTCACTTCATGTTTCACTGACGCAAAGCCTTGTGTCTTGAACCTTAGCAAAAATCCCTAATTATACTATTTACATGTATACAGAGAGGCAGATGGATAGAGCTGCGAGATAAACAGACAAACATAATACAGAAAGATGGACAGGAATTGCTGGGCTTAACATCAGCAGGATCCATGGCCTAACAAAATGAAGTAATCAGAAATGGATTATTGATCACTGTGTAGGTCCAGTCAATATCTTTCCAATGTATTTATCTTTTGAAATACCTTGAATTATTAATTAACAAACCACTCCTTTAAGGCTGTCGTACACATGTAGGCATTTACAGTATAAAACTAATAAACATGTGCATTCTTTTTCATTAAGACTATCAGTGATACACAGTATTCAAACTAAAATGAAGATTGCCACCAATTGTATATTAATACAAGTATCCCCCCTGTCTTGGTAAGCTGTGTCTGTAAAGCTACATGTGCCATCCTGTCAAAATCTTTGCACTCTTCAGGGCTGTATGTGTGGCAGACTGCTGATACAGTAGGTGGGCAGGGCAGAGAGTGCTTAAAATATAGCACTCCACAGCTGTACCTGTTCCAATCACAGTGCCAGGCGGGTCTGTGCCAGTCTGTTCTGTCCTCTCTCCCTGACGTTGCCCATCTGTTTACGATATGTCAACACCACACAAACACACCCATCCACAAAAAAACAAAACACATCATAACCCTCTCAACTTATTGTGAGCAAACATACTTTAATTAAAGTCTGGCTTTGAAGTAGCGTATGAGGTGGGAACGGAATGTTTGTCTACAATCCAAATCCATCACGAAAAAAAGGAGGGCTTCTTTTTTTCCCCCTTGTGTTTGGAAGTGGGCATACAGAAGCTACTGTATGTGGAGCATCTGTCCCTGATATTTCCAGCTGTACCAAAAAGAAACAACCCACTAACCCCTGGGAGGAGACTAGAACCAACAGCCAAGTGCAGGGGACAAGCAGAGGAAGAAGAGATGAGAAAGATGCAAGTAAGTGAACGCTGGTAGAATTTTGTCCTTGTATTGCCAAATGGTGTGTAGGATTTTCAACAGAGATTTACAGTATACAGTCATAAATGATGTACATCCTAAGAATTTTACATGCAGTATCCTCTATGGAAATTCCGTTAACATTAATAATTTGATCTCTTTAGGCATTTTGGAAATAAAATCAGTTATCACTACAAAAAGGAAGACCACACTCTGTAGTGTAGTCAGGTGAACTCAAAAGCAGTGATGTCCCTCAATTAAAAAGACAAGACACTGTGTGGACATCCATCTGAAGAATCACCAAGAAACTAACAAAACTAGTGTAACTGATGAGAGACCGATAATCCAGTCAAGTACCATTGTCATGGAGCACATCAAACAGTAGACCAATGTGTACCATTGCTGCAGGTCTGTTTTTCAGACTCGTTATTAATCATAATTCCATGGAGTGGAAAAATTAACCCACTCCTCTCTACCGAACTGTAAAAACATTCATAATATATCACTCCATAAATTTGAATTCAGTATTCCTATTACTATATTCTACTTTAAAAGTTATTAAATTACCATAATGTTTTATGGCTAGCATTATTGTCTTGATTTTTCGGTTGACAGTTTAAAGTATTTACCACACACTTAATCACAAATCATTGTGCCTCTGGTAGTTTTACCTCCAGAGTACAAACACTGGAGACGTTGTAAACAGTATGTGAAGACATAGGACAATAAATTTACATTTACATTTAAAAAATCACTGAAAAAAGAAAACATCTAATATGTAATGTTATGAGTATTTCAATGCACATAGTACAGGTTTTGGTATACTGAGGCATTAAAAATGAAACAAATGCTATTTGTCCCGTTAATCATTTGTTCTGTTTTTAATTGCCTCACAAGAAGGATAAGTGGAATGAATTTATAAAAATATTCAGACCCATTTGATAATATTCTATATTCACTTCTGAAATCAACATTTTTTCTGAATCACTTTAACAGCAATGAACACCAAACCATTGTTTTCATGCAAATATACTTATTTTTGTAAATGTATCATAAAACAGTAAAACAAATGATTACATTTAAAATTTCTTGTTGGGTTTCACTTCTTCTCTCGGTTGATGAACAGTTATGGCTTTTTGAAAATAGGCCAAGTTAGTGACAGTTGGTACACAATGAATTACAATAAAGGTGTGCTTGTTTTGGCCTGTCCACTTTTATGTGATTTATCAATGCATGCAGAAATAGATGCTCTTCACTTTCAGTGTGCTTCAATCTCTTTCATTAGAGTATTTACAGAGGAAGCAATATCTCAAGTACTGTGAACGATTGCAGTTCACACAATTTCCATATCATGTGTGACCTTTGAAGTAAAAGAAGCAGAGGCTGCAGACAAGTTAATTAATAATGGTCATTTTGCAATTAGTCTTTCTAGATTTCTTGACATTCTGGTCACAAAACAGTTTTAATTATGCGATTTCTTGCTGAAAGATGAAAATTAGCTCATTTCCTGCTCAGACCCTTCATGCCCTGACATTATCAATCAGAAGAATCTTGACCTCATTAGTGAAAGCCATTTATTTCATCTCATCTTTTCTATGCTGTTTTCTAATCTGTCTAGACTTTTCAAGCCATTTAAGAACATTTAATACAGACCCAAAGTAATACATAGAATTAATATTGCTATCTTACCCTCCCCCCATTTGAAAACATAATTACAAGCCGTCTAAAAATAAAACAAATAAGCACAATAAAATGAGCAATTAAAAAAAACAGAACAGTATGAATATTTCTGTTTTGTAACAGTCCTGAGCTAATTCCATTTAAAATAGTGTTATAGTGCGCTTTGCATGCACACATGTTTTTCAATGCGTACTTTTTGAACAATAAACAAATTTTGATTTACAGTGTAATACTAATGTGAGATGAACAGTGATTGTAAAGAACAAAAGACCTTGCAGAATTGTTTATGGTGCAACCATGCTTAAAAGACTGAGGCAGTTAATGCCCTTCTGGTGTGTGCTGTTACTGTGCTAGTCAGCATATGGGGCTTCTGATACTATCATTCATGTTTACCTAAAATACCAACAGCACATCTGCTACCGCCTTATTGGATTGGAATGTTTTAGCTGAGCATTCCAAACCCAGATGTGCTTGTATGACATGCACTCTGTGAAATAATAACCTTTAGTGAGTGTGTGCACTCACACATGCACATACATAACAGCACAAAACAGTAGGCTGGAGGCAAATAGCAACGTTTCACAAAACCTGAACGTTTTCTCAATTACATTTTAAATATGTTAAGACAGTAATACATTTGGCGGATATGTCCATATTTATGTATGCATTAAATTATGTATTCTGGGCTGTTCTGGTAATTTTGTGGTTAAAGGGTTACTGAGTGTGGTCAAGCATGGGTTACTGGTTCCATGCTCATGATGACTGCAGAGGGCTCATGGGTAAAACAGAATTCCCCTTTGTGTCTAATAGACTGGTAGGGAAGTTTGTTTTATCAGGTTCTAGTCACTTGTCTTTCTAGGGTCAAGGAGAGACTGGCACAAAGTTGGAGAATGCTTGCTTTCTTGTTTGTTTTGTGAAAAGATGTGCTTGGGTCTGATACTTAGCAGGAAATTTAATTTATCCCAGTATTATAGCATATTGACAGAAGACTGATAACATGCCTCACATATTGCAGCTCTGTGACTTAAGCCATGGGAAACTTTCATTTACTCCACACTTTCAAAAAAAGTTTAGAACAGTCTTGCACTCTGAAGCCAGCTTTGAGGCTAGCACCTCATTATTGGTTATCATTGCTGTGGAGTGTTTGAAGACAAATATGATGAGCTTGGGACTGCACATATGGTGCCTTCACAGAAAGTGCCAGCTGCATCTCTTTCTCACCGCATGGATGGATCAATTTACAGGTTTTTGTGTCAGGTTTAGAATGCCAGGAAGTTGGTATGATAACTTTTTTTTAATTTGTGGGTATGGATTGACTTCATCTCCTCATCTGCCTGTTTCTGCTTCTTTTTACTATCTTTTTTATAGTTAAAACAACAACTAATGACTGTTCATTTATAAATGTGAAAGCAGGGAATCTTTGTGATGTATTTTCCCTCAAGACTAGTTACTGTGTGTAAATAATAGTGCATCGTTATTATTTTTGTATGTGTTAACTCATGGGGATTATTATCTTATTTTATATGTTAGCTTTAGCTACAGTATTTGTTCAAAAATGATTTTTTTTCTAGATTTATATATGGGATACTGGAAAATATATTTTCAGTGTAGACAAGATGCAACTAATTATTAAACACAACATTCTTTAAATTAAGCTTAAGCAGGCAATAATCAAGGTCTATCCAGGAACAAGGTATATAGTTAAAGCCTTCTTCACCTGGAGCCTTCTTCACCTGAAGAAGGCTCCACGGCCGAAACGTTGTGTTCTCTTTCTTCTTTTTTTCAGCATGGAATAAACCTTTTATAGTTAAATATGTCATCTCATAACCTTGAATGGAGGAAACTATCTGGACAGTTGCATTTAATGTAGCAGGAAGGTAATGAACAAAATGCAGTATAGTTGTATAACATTTATGTAGTGCTCTTCATCCCAAAGTTTTGGAAAGCTCTTCACAACTAGGAAATTACCCACTTCATCCACCACTGTGGATGGCATCCATAATGCACCAGCAGCCTGACTAAAGTGCAGAACAGGTGGGGATGTGAGAAACAACTTCACTAATAGTATTAAGAGGAAAATGTAGGGAAGCCAGGACACTAACATAACACAATTAGCAGTTAGGATATATCACTGAGAATCAGTCCTATTTCATGAGTATTGAAGAGTTTGGTTCTGCACATTTAGAGTTATTTTTTTTCAAAAGCATTAAAAAGGTAATGTTAAAAACCCCATGATCTTATGCTACAGAGTACTAAGTACCTTTTAAGTATTAGGATTAAACTTATCTACACATTACACTCAAGTAAATTGTATTTGTGATCATGAAATAAATAATAATAAATAATAAATGAAAGATGAGTACAAAATATACTTTATTGTTGGATAAGTTTATGCATAAATTTAATCTTATTAGAACAAAATAATACTTTTGTTTTTTAATCCAGCAATTTCCAGATTTCAAAAGGATAAAAGTATTGAGTTGCTTTGTTAATTTTTCTATCATCAGCTGCAGTCAAACTGCTGACAAAGATTGTTCTTGGCCAGAATGGTCTTTTCTGATTTGTATGTTCCAAGTTGTTGATTTTATTATAACCAATATTGTGCTGTGGTTCTGATTTAACTTTTCTTTTAGCTTCAAGATTGTCTGCTTTTTCCTGAAAAGAATATTCTTTGAATTTAACTTGCACTTCACACACTAGTTTCGAGACACGAGATGTGTTTACAGGATGTTCACAGCTCCTTTATGAGCACTTAATTACCAAAGCACAAGATACCTGTCAGAAAAGTGCCCAAATAACTTTATAAACTATATTGCCACAATAAGTTTCATCCTTCAAAATAAAGAGGTTCTTCAGTATGTTTAATTATAAAGGAACAAGTAATAGGTTTATTCCATGCTGACAAAAGAAGAAAGAAAACACAACGTTTCGGCTGTGGAGCCTTCTTCAGGTGACACCTGAAGAAGGCTCCACGGCCGAAACATTGTGTTTTCTTTCTTCTTTTTTTCAGCATGGAATAAACCTATTACTTGTTCCTTTGCAGCCTACACATGCTGACGCAGCTACCCACCTGAACTACATGTTTAATTATATATAACTAACTTGACTTATTTTGACTGAGGGCACTGTAATTGCTTTTGTTTCTTTTTATGCAATAAAATTAACATTTTGGATGTAACATTTTAAATATATATATATAGATATTTGAATGCTACTGTATATAGCATCTTGTAATTAATTTCATAGGGCTTTCATAAAAATGATCTGTTCTGCTCTTTCAAACCTCTCCCAACAGAAATGAAGAATGTTGATATCACTGCCTTGAGTCTTATCTACACTGACTGTACCCAATTGTCCATACACCTAACAGGAACTCTGACAAGTGTAATGCATGTAAATAAGCACCGAGCTATCTTTTAATTAATAGAAAATATGGGTGTGTGCTACTTGAGATTTCAGTCTACATCTGACATGATGCAGTGGAGACCAGCTTCTCAAGCTGATCACAGTACATTAGGGTAAAACAAAACTGATTTTGTTGAAGTTTAAAGGTTTTTTGTTCTACAAAATATGCATCTTCCTTCTAATATGCTCACATCTCCCTATATAACACTGTATTTGCATATTTCTTTAAGCATTTCTCTATCACAGACCAAATGTGCATTATATAGTCTTTGTTTTGTTAGAATCACACAGTTTGGCAGTGATTATGCATGGCAAAGGCCCAGTTTACTTACCATGCATGATTAGGTTTATAATTTTAAATCCAGTTCACCTAGCTTTACAGTGTGTCAGCCAGGCAGTACAGAGCAGTTTTCAAACATGGTTGGCATTTCAGTCCTTCCTACCAGAGTTTACACACAAATAGCAGCAGTAATTGCACTGTGAAAAATGCCTCAGTTGCCAAAATATTTAACATTCTATATAACCTAATTGATTTTGTCTTTGTTTTGATATTTTAAATGAAAAACTGCCTATAAGACAACTTGATACTTAAGATACTCTTTCTTTTAACATTTAGATGACATTACGTTCAATTTGCAGTTCAACTTAATCATATTAAAATACTTTGACAGTATGTTAAACACAACACAATATTTCTTTTATTTAAACATATATATATTAAATTATAGCATTTAAGAATTATATCAAAACATTCCAAAAACAAATACTGTTATCTTAGCTAAATGTTGAAGACATCTGTGTATTTTATTTTAGGGGAATGCTTCATTGTAACAGGAGTTTACCAACTCTGAAGTGTTTTCCCATAACTTAAAATGAGTAAATCAGGTTGAACTAAGTCTTAAAAGTCTTTTGGAAATTTTTTTGATCGCATTTTTGTTTTGGTTTAAAAGGGCATTGAAAATCTGATGATAAATTCTGAGCTTGTGATGATGGCTAGCTGTTGGAAAAGAAAACATTAAGGAAAGGATATTGTAAGATGTTTAAGTTCTCCTTCCCATACAAGTCCAAAGAAATAGCAGAAATATTGATAAGGTTGAGATTTACTACCTGTTTCAATTCCTCCTGAATTCTGTAGGTTTAATTCTGCATGATGTGTTTCTCATGTTCGGGGGAAGTCATTTCAAGTTGAATTACATTGCCTACAGCTGACATGCTGAAGTTTAACTTAGGAGGAATAGCTCTGGGTTAGTGATATTGTGATGTGTACTGTGGATCCTCAACTGAACTCATGTTTGCATTGAAGCTGCTAAATCTTTAAAAAGCATAACTCTGTTGTACTTCTTTTGAGTTGTCTTGGGCTACACTTTTCTAGCCTGCAATTAAACACTGTACTTGGGGATGTCTCACTCCTCCAAAGGAATCAAGCTCTAGAAAGGAAGGCGGAACTTCTCCCGGGAGAGAATCAGAGCCATCTGCCAAGACAGAAATAAGAAGTTCGCCATTTTCCAGAATTAGCCCCCAGTGCTGTTGCCCTGACTGGGTCAGCGTTACCCAAGAGACACCAAGTGGGGCAACTGCCATAGCCCCATCTGCTGGGGAATAGAAGCACTGCAGCCAGAGGCTGGACTGCTTCCTAATCAGCTGGACATGTCTTTTAATTGTGTTCACGGGGATGATGGACTCAGTGAAGTGTGAACCACAGTGTCGTTTTGGGTGTAACCCGTATTTAAATAACTTAATGATTTTTATTGAGCACTCAGCTCCGATCTTAATTAAAATGCATGTGCTGTTAACTCCTGCTTTGGCTTTGTTGCACTTGTTCCCCGTGGATTTACACATTGTAGAAAATACAATTCTAAAAACTGCTGTCCAGTTTAAATCAAAGGTTCAAGGCTGTGGAGAGATCTCTCAACCTGTCTGATAACTGATATGAGCTCAGCAGTGAAATCCAAGCCCATGATGGCAAATGTCCAAGAGGAAACATGTAAAAACAGTGGGAATACCGCAAGAAAATGGAACAATGTCAAATTGAAAACAGCCAAGATTTGCAAGCTCCTGGCAGTCACATAGCAGCTAAAGCAACTAAGGAAGTCCCAAAGATCCCGTGATCATTTTCCATGTGATCTGAAAGAATGTTGTGATTGAGATCTAAAGCCTCAGTCAGACTTCGTCAGCAAATCACTATCAGCTGTAACAAGGGCTTTTTCTGTGCGTTTGAACATTTGAAGAGCTCATTAGATGCCATATAAGGTTGCAATCGAGCTGCCAACACCCATTGCAGAATATCAGAGAAAAGGTAAATTGGCAACAGGTAACAGTACTTGAAGGTTCTGACCGGGATTTGTTACTATTTGTGTGTTAGCAGCAGACTTCAAGCCTACAGGTGCAAGATCAGATGACCAGTTTTCAGGTTCTCACTTATGAGGAAAGTGGGTTTTGAGACAGGGATAGACAAACATGCTTCAGGTATAAAGTATGGGTAGTAGGTTCCATTTTATCTACCAATTCCGTTACTGAAGCAGCATCAGCAATGGTAAAATGAGAGAAACACTATCCAAAACAAGAGCTAGCATAGTGGTCATAACTGCAGCAGGTGAGATCTTGCCTATTAAAATGATATTTTGCTTTACACAAATGGATGATTTAGATTTTGTTTAGTATAAGGAGGAATTTAGATCTATTCACTGGTTTGAGCATTTTAGTGATGGTGGAGATGAGGATTGTAGGACTACTAAAACCACTCTCAACAACGGTAGAAAATAAGGAGAATCTGGTCACTGGTCATCCCTGAGCCTCTAGATTAACTGTCAGACTCATCTTCCTCCTCAAATGCTCATAGAGTACATCAAAATGGCAGGAAAATGGCAAGTCTTGGATGAGTCAGACTATTGATAACATGTACAGTATTAGAGTGTTGTTATACAGAGTATCAGAATGCTTAAACAAAACAGGCCAAACTGCATCAAATGGTGCTGTTCTGATCGTCACTAACCTAATTCCTCTATTCCGCTTCTGATAAAGATCAATTAAAATAAGCATTCAAATCTGACATTTACAAACTTTTTTCAGCTACAATATCAACAATAATGCTGAAAACTATGAGCACCTATAATATACTAAACTTAAATTAAATACTATATCACACTACAGCCTTTGCAAAATTCAGCTCTGCAATTAGTACCACACATCACAAATCCTATTATAATTCTTCTAATGAAGTGTCTTAAAAATGCCACATTTTATTACACAAATTTCCACTGGAAACATATTTATATAGTCTAATGAATGTCACATTCCCACAGGCCACCAAAATGTAGAATTAACACTGTTCGAACTAGACAATTATGCAGCTTTTAGATTACACTACTTGCAGCGAAAACGTGCCTCAGGAACACTTTAAAAATAATACTTTTCAAAGTAACCTCACAATCCAATAATCAATGTTGAACAACGTGTTATATAGATCTCAGAGGTTAGTTAAATAAAATGTGAATGCTATATTAATGAACCCCCTCTGCTGTCCAAAACTGCATTTAATTTCCTTTTCATGGGCTACATAATTCAGCGCCTGGGAATAAATTATAGATGAAACACCATCATATGTTTATAAATACACTAACATTAGCATTTTACTTCCTCATAAATCAGCACTCAACAACAGTTAAGTGCAAGAAATAAATCTCCCGGAGAACAATGATATATTCTCTTCTCGCCAGCCATGACTAGCGGCCCATTCATTTTCCAGCGCAGTTCTTCAAACATTATTTCCTCCGTTGATGCCCCTCATTTAAAATCCATTTTAATTTAAAGATGCTTGACGCAGACCCAGTGGTACATTTACTTATCCTGGTTATACATCACGGAGCAAGGAAAGGAAAATTGTTTAATCTAGAGATACGGTTCAGCGTGGTCACTGCTGAACACTGGAGTAATTACCAGATCAGCTCTACTAAAAATGCACTCAGGGTGTTCTGTGACCTATCATCTCCTAATCTGCATAGTGAAGTATGGCTTCATAACTATAAATTGCTGACTTAATTAAAACCAGGACCTTTCTGTCATTTAATTACAGGGAGAAAGGTTATTGCTTAAATGCAATTTTCCAAATGTGATTTCTTAACAGTTATTAACTGCTTCGCCATCATTTATTGTTTCAGATTTTTCAATTTGGAAATGGTCCCAGTGACAGAAGTAATGACTTTATGAAAAACTCAATCTCGACTGAGCCGAGTGCAGCCATTTGTTTCTCACAAGTGGAGCAGACAGAAACTTGAAAATGTCACAGGGAGAATCCTGTGATTGCTTCTATTTTACAGTAGTAATTAAAAAAACTGTTTTTTTCCCCTCTCTAGAGGTGATGAGAAGTTTATTAAAATCTCTCCTATTTGCCTGCTGAAGAGTTATACGTTCATTAAGAGCAGTGTGTAAGAGAGTGCCTGGATAAGGAGGAGGATAGGGTAGTTGAAGCTATCAGTGGTATACTGTGCAAGTCCTTCCAAGGGTTATCTGTTGAAGGTTTACCTTTAGAGTCTTAATTGTGTGCCAGACATACATCTGCTGGTGCAGGATGAAACGTTATTTTTGACGATTCCTTCAATACATACTTGTCTAATAATACTAATGCTTATATAGCACTTTTCTGGACACTCCACTCAAAGTGCTTTACAGGTAATGGGGATCACCTCCACCACCACCAGTGTGTAGCCCCACCTGGATGATGATGCGACAGCAAGCATAGTGCACCAGAAGGCTCACCAGACATCAGCTATCAGTGGGGAGGAGAACAGTAATGAAGCCGGTTCATAGAAAGGGATTATTAGGAGGACATGATTGGTAAAAGCTAGGGGGAGATTTGGCTACGACACATAGTTATGTTTTTCAAGAAACGTCCTGGAATTTTTAATGACAACAGAGAATCAGGACCTTGGTTTTACATCTCATCAGAAGGACAGCGCCTTTTTTGCAGTACAGTGTCCCCATCACTATACTAGGGCATTAGAACCCACACAGACTGCAGGGTGAGCCAGCAGCAACCTTTGCTTTATCAGGAGGTCTCCCATACAGGTACTGACCAGGATCACACCTACTTCAGTGGGTTGTCAGTGGTGAGCTGCAGGGAGATAAATCTGTACAGTTATTGGCAAGTTATTGACATCTGTCTGAGGTATGTATTGCAGGGTTGTTTGACTAGAGGCTTGGCCTCTTAGATCTCCAGATCAGAGAAGAAAATGGTCTTCACTGAATTCATGAAGCAGGTGGGTGCTGTAAATCACAACTTGTATCTAAAGTTTGTCAAACTAAAGTAAAGGGCTGAAACACTTTGTTGTGCATTTATGTTAATTAATAAATGCATGTCTCTTCATCTTCAATTTCTGCTTCTGTGGCATGCCTTAGAAGATGCTTAGGAATCCATTCTTGTTTTTCTGTTGGTTATTTTCTAAAACTAATCTGGTACTGTTTGTACATGGCCAAACTATTTTTACAAATGTCTCTGAACTGGGGGAATACAAGCTCTCATCACGTGTTATTAAGGAAAGGGATATTGTAATAGATAATAAACCACTAAAATCGCCTGTCGCCTATTGCGTTTGCAATAAATGTTTAGCACTAACTGGTGTACTGTATCATATTGTAGAAGAATTTATATATATCTGCTACATCTGGTGTATGTGTAATTTAAATAGCGTGTGCAGGATTTGTTTCTTCATATAAAAGGGAAATTATGGTAAATACACTTATATTATATTATATGTACCACGTGTTAATGAACAACATTTTCTCTGTTCTGTAATACAGCAACCTTTGTTTCAGCTTTGCTAAAATATTGCAAAAGCCTTTTTGTAGATTATTAATGAGGTCAGAGTTTTATGTTTAAGAAAGCATGAAACCATAGAGAATACAATTTCCCATTTAATGTAACAGTAATTTATTATTAAATTAATGAAGGATTCTACATATTTCATACCTTATTTCTTGGGAGCTTATTGCACAATGAATTGCATGTAATGTAATTAGTAATTTATCAATGTGTGGCTTGGATTTCTACTGTTTTAAAGGTACCACTGTAGATACATGATTTGCAGCTATCAAATTCACTGAAAATGAAAAAAGTATCACCAGGACTGGGATGAAGAACATAATTCACAGTTCTTTTTTGTTCTTCTTTGAAAAATTGGCTGTAAACCTCTATGATAAGAAGGTTTACGATGGCCAATGATGAGCAGTTTGTCACAGTAGCCAAAAGAAGGAAGACAGACAGAAGCCCTTTCAGCTGAATGATAAGGGTCTTCTTCGCTAAATGCTGATTTTACTTTCTAGGAATCACACCATCTGTTGTCATCACAAGCAAAAAAAATCTCAGTCAGGAAGTCTCTTAGCCACAGCAGAGCCACACAGCAAAAAAAGATTCAATGTGCAACTTCCAGACTGGTATTTATACACATTTGTGCTTTATTTGTGATCTTGGACAGGTTTCTTAAAATCTGCTGTTTCTTTATTTCTGTATGCAGGTCTCATCATTTACAAAACAGAGGCCCAATCGCTGTGTGACTCTTGTATGTTAAATTCATACATCAATTAATGTTAACTCGTCTTGGAAAAACTAAAAGTGATTACAGAGCATTAGATAATTTACTTTTAATATACAGAACCCACCATCAGCAAAGTCGGCCTTTACTATAGTCATTCTGATTTTGTCATTTTACCTCAACAAAGTGTAAATCTTAAATAATAAATATATGTGATTAACATTTGAGGGATGAAACGGATTGACATTTCTGGAGTTAATTAATTTGTTAATTAATTTAAATTTAATTAATCCTTTATTTATAGTTAATATTGATAGGGGTTGTGCGTTCTTTACCAATACCTCGCGGAGTTTCTTGACAGAAATAACTGACATGATTTCTAGTTATTGTATAGACTTTTCTTTGAAGGAAAAACAAAACATCCAAATAATTTTGATTCATTTTTAGAAAATGATCAAAACTCATAAGCAATCTCATTCAATAGTCTGAGGATGATTTGACCTCATTAATAAGCCTTAGGTAAGACCAAAATCTGTGTTATAATTTGCCACATGGAACTGCACTGTTCATTTAAATTGGTTAGAAGTTCCTCAAAATTGCCAGGCAGAAATACTGTTCCGGACAAAGAATAAAATCATATTCTACCATATCCATAGCAGCACCTATGTGGCTTCTAGTAAATTAATCACTATCCCATATGACCAGAATCTTATTATTTATTAATGTTGTGTTTTAGAATACATACTAAGTTATACTGTATGGTGTCCAAACACAAATCCTTACAGATAGACGCTTAAGGACGAACTGCAGAGAAGGGAAATCCAGCTTAAAATATTAATGATTAATGATTCATGGCCTTCAGCTTAAGGTTTTTTTTCATCAAATTAACCAAATTTCCTTTCTGCTGTATGTAGCTACAGTCAACACCCCCACACACACAGCACATCTCCTCAAATATTCATGTTGAAAAACACAAATTTATCTACCATGTGAACATAATGTCACTGCTGCTATTGTCTCTTGTCAAACTCTTAATTATATGTTCTGATAGTAATATTTCATTCATCTCTACACATTGCTCAATCAATTCCTGAAGCACTGTCCTCTGCTAAAATGATTAGCGGCATTTTATGTCATATCATTTGTCTGTTTGACAGAAAAGTGTGAGTGAGCTAAATTAGAATTTAAAAAATGAAATAGATTTGAATAAAATTAAAATAAGTTAGAATATACAAGGTTTTAATTAGTTGAGGTTGTACATAAAGAAGTGATATATAAGATAGAAAATGACTTTATTTTCTTTAAAAGTCTTGAGCAGCCTAATTTAAATTGACCATCAAAACCTTATTTAAATACATTAACAATTCATTTATAAAATAAAAGGCCAATAGCTGCAGGCTCCTTCTATAACCAGAAATGTAGTCTACGGTATATGCAAAAATGTAATTTGGTGGTGAATTATGTTAACAGTATATGACAAAAACATGTTTTACTGCATATAAAGGAGAATGCAATATGGCATCTCAGCAAGTTATATCTGGTTTTACAGTTATCTCTTAAATATTACGAAGTGCAATAATTATGCTATAGTTAAAATGGAGCTAATCAATTTCTATTTTTCTCAAAAATAAGTTTGAATAGTATTCCTGAAAGAAAGCTGGGATAAAGGAATACTTATATTTCTTTTTTGCTTTATGTGCAGACTTTACTGAAATCACAAAATACATTTCTATAGCATTTAGTAAAAGCTAATACATTTGTTTTTTATGCTTCACTCCCGGTCTATGCAAACTGAACTAAAGGCACCTGTGTTAGTTTAGCAAGGTAATCACTCAGAGAATGAAATGGAGAAAATATGGCAAAACTGTGAATCTGTGCAGAACAGAACATCCTCAAAATCTGTGTATCTGCATGAGAAGAGCATTTGTCAGGTAGGCCAACAAAGACAAATGGCAGCTCAAAAGGAATTACAGTCTTCCATGACTGAGATGGGAGAACCTGCATATACTGTACCTGTACCAGTTTGCCCAGGTGCTTCACAAATCTGGAATTCATGGGAGAGGGGCAAAATAAAGCCATTGTTGAAAAATTAATCTTGACTACAGTTTGCCAGAAGGCAGGTCTGAGGCTCTGAAACCAAGCGGAAGAAGATACTACAGTCTGATGAAACCAAAATTGATCTTTTTGGCCTCAAGCATAACACTGTACAGTACATCATCTTGAGAACACCATCCCTACTGTGAAGCATGGTGATGGCAGAACCATATTATGGGAATGCTGTGCTGTCTCAGGGCCTGGAAGACTTGTGGAGATAGAAAGCAAAATAGATGCAGTAAAGAATAGAAAAATCCTGGAAGAAAACCTGCTGCAGTCTACAAGAGACCTGGGACTTGGGAGAAGATTCATCTTCCAGCAAGGCGATGATCCAAAACATACCATACTGCCACTGGAGCGGCTTTGAAACAAAAAAAGTAAATGTTCTGGAGTGGTCCAGACAAACCTTAGTCCAATCAAGAACCTGTGGCAAAAGTTGAAAATTGCTGTTCACCACATTGCCCATCCGACTAAAGGAGGGGTGAATACATATGGAATTAGTTGTTTTCTGTTTTATTTTTACAATTAATATAGGAGGATCTGTACAATTTTGTTTTCACTTTGACATTATAAAATATTTTGTGTTGATCAGTGGCAAAAATTCCAATTGAATGTCTTGTAATTCAATATTGTAACATAATGGTAACATAATACCATGCGAAAAAGTCTAAGGGTGGTGAATACTTATGGTAGCCACTGTACTCTGTCCTTTTGTAACTGTATTCTGAAACATTATTAATCAATTAATTAATTTTGATGCTGATATGCAAATCATCATGCATTTAGTAAATGCATTTAATCAGATACTGTATATATCTAGAGCCCTAAATACTACTCTAATCTGAAGTTCATACGATAACACGGATATGGATATACTATAGGATTCAGCACAATAGGATACTACTCTATTCTATAATATACAGAACATAGCTCTAGTAGTATGGTATAGTTTAAATTCCATGTTTTAATCTTGCAAAAACACTGTGGTATGCTATTGGTAAATAGTGATTACTCTAAAATGCTGCAGAACGTGTTCCTGTGATCTAGTTATATTCTGCCAAAAATATAATGGACATATGCAAACAGATCATAGTGCACATTCAATAGCCAAAGAAATACTACACACTGAGGTGGTACACAGACCGCCAGAGTATCAGAGGAGAATACTATCTCACATAACCTGGTCTTTGTGTCCAATTACAGTCATACCACCAGAAACATTGCTGAGACTTATCTGCCACCTGGACAACATGGAAGTGGGACATTCTTCTCCTCAGATTTCAAGCTCTGGTCTCTAATTGAGTTATTCTGGGTTTTGGGGTGCAATGGCATGGACTCATTGGAGATTGCCACTTATTCTCAGGCAGTTTTTGGAAGACATAACGGATACCAGCAACAGCTTTGTGGAGTGTTTTTATATCTGGTTACTGTCCCCTTTAAGGAAGGTGAATGAGAACATGCAGTACATTTGCAGTTTAGAATGAACACACAAGATACTGGGGAGAGTTCCCATAGTGATGGTGGACTGCAACGTGTTAGAGCCCTTGGTTCTCTTTTGTCTGTTGTGGGCTGGGGGGGGGAGGGAGTCTTTATTTTAGAAACAGTTTAAACAGCATAGCATCACAGAGTGCTGCGGGCACAGATCTATTCTCGCACCTACTCCTACGTTATTTTCGCGGTGCTTAAAGAGTGCAGGGTGATTTAATTTAAAACAAATATTATACACGCGTGTATATATATAAAAAAAAACATTTAGAGTTTGTTTCATCAAAGCTAAGACAATACTTCCAGAGCAACAGGACAAATCCCAGACCAAACTCGCACAATTGAGCAACAGAGCCACTTGCGTGTCATCTTGCAACGTGGCGCTTCCGCCTCTCGGATTACAGACAGTTTGATGACCAATAGAAACCAGGGTTACATCGAAAAAGGGGAAATGAGACATGTTATCTGTGAATTAAGTGGCTGTGTATGAATTTGCAAATAATCTGGATTTGGTTGTACTCTGGTAATTGAGTAGTAGTCAACCGGCTACATTTGAAACGTAAAAACAGGTGATAAACGGTGCAGTATAGTAAATCCATGAATGGAAACATTAGCTATAAATTGAGGACGGCTTAGAGACAGGTTTTTTTTTTACGACGTAGCTCATATTTGAATTGCAGTGTTGAAGCATTGCTGTGTCGTGCTGTTTTGGGTCTCTACCTAACTAACTTCTGTAACTATTTTGCACGATTGGGTGCGGGTAAGTAGCAAAGGCAATGGACGGGTTAATGTGCTTGGTGCTGCTGTGTGCAGGGACCGTGTTCAGCAAACCCACGTTTAAGAAAGAACGAGTTCACCCCGACCCCGAACTGAGTAAGGAACCCCATGAAGACAACCAGAGCTACCAGTATGATCATGAGGCCTTTTTAGGAAAAGAAGAGGCCACGACGTTTGACCAGCTAACTCCAGAAGAGAGCAAGGAAAGGCTTGGGTAAGACAACTTTAAAAAGAGGTTCTGTTATCCGCCTGGCTGACGTACTGTACAAGAGGTTCTTATTGGGGAAAAATGAAGAGTAAATAATTTGGATCAAGAATGGGCACAGCAATTTCAGAGCACCCACTCTCATTTTGACCTAAAATAAAATATTCAGCGATTTTCTGCCCTAGGCATGATTACAAGGAACGTTATTTATGGGCTGGGTGCTTAGTTTCAGAAGCTGTCGGGCTTGTGATAATGTTAATGCTTTTTAGGACGGAGTTACTCTCGATTTGGGGTCCTGCGAGTTCTCCAGTTAATCCCTGGGGGATATGCCACGATGTTGTGCTTGATCTATTTGCATAATTAAAGCCTTAAATTATTCGGATGTTCCTGTGGTAAATGAGCCATGCATAGCTTCATACTGTAAATATAGAGTGGTACTCTCTGGAATCCACCTAATACTAATCATCTAAATAAAAAAAAAGTTTTAAACAACTGTCGATTTTTTTTTTAATTAAGAAAAGAAAACAACAAATCCAACCCCACTTTGATACATTCTGTTCAGTGGCATTCCTTTTTATATGGTGAAAATGAGTAAAAAGTGAAAATCAATTTTCATACTGGTATATATTGTTTACCCGTGTAGACATTTGTGTAATGTATGCCTGTTGTTTTTCCCTGTAATTTGTATTTTTACTTTTCCTACTGTATTTGAATGACATGCACATTTTGGTTATGTATTTACTCTATGTACTGTCCATTTTTTGTAAACCTCCCTGAAGAAGGCCGTCTGCTAAGCAAGCAATTAATAAAATAGCAATCCCCAATATGTATTCCAAAATATATATCAATTACTCAATTCAAGATGCAACGGGATATGTACAAGGACCCTAACAGAAGTGACTTATGCGGTACATGGTATCTGACCATGAATCTATTTTAGTGCCAAGTAATGCTGCCACGAAACTCTTCACGTGAGAGCAAGTGGTTGTATAATTGTGTTACCCACGTTGGCTGTGATGGGCGTAGGCAGCACATCTAGCGGTGTTTAGTTTCCTTACTGTGGGGCTCAGACTGGGCGGGCCCTAATAAACATAACAACGTGGCATTAGAAAGTATAGTATAGCCTAAGTAATGTCAAGTTCTGTGGATAGGAGAGGTTCTGAGAAGTTAACTTGCGTTTTGCCTACGAGAGTCCTCTTTTAAGATACTTACAATAGATAGGCTCTCACCTCCATTTTTATTTTTTGTCATCGTGTGTCATGAGAGTAGAGCTTCCGACACATTCCTTACATCTATTATAAAATCACTTTGGACAAAAGATTTAACGTGTGTTTCACCTCTTACATTTGCACCTCCTTAAACTTTGCTCATTGCATTTAACGTAGTTCACCGCATTCTGGCAAAAAAAAAGCTTCGACTTTATGATTTGTCCAATTGAAAATGAGTAAACTTGTGATAGTTACAAGTTTGCAAAACGCGGAGGGGTGTTTTTGGGTCCAGGTAGGGATTTAAGTTTTTCAGGCAGTTTAAGTGGCCTTATCTTATTGAAATGATAATACAGCTCTAAATTATTAAGAGTAGTTGGAGAGTAAAACGATTGAATTGCTAATATGACCAATCACCAACAAAACCTCAGGAACTAATTGTACTTCTTAGAATTACAGTATCTTTTTTTGACTGACAATTAGCTTTCAAACTTTTCACCATTTATTTTAAGGAAATGGAACAGTGAAATATTTTAGAATTGTGGCAAAATAGCACTGCACAAATGATTTTAATACTTAGTCTGTGCTATAACTAATAGTAGCCATGATCATTACAGTTTGGAGTAGTTTTATATTTTAACGTCACTTTAACACATGGCACTTTTTACTCATATGCTTTGGTTATTTCTTGATTTTAACAGATATGGGTGCATGTTGTTTTTCAGGAAAATTGTAGACAGGATTGACAGTGATAAAGATGGTTATGTATCTACCGATGAGCTGAAGAGCTGGATCAAGAGAGTTCAGAAACGCTACATTTATGAAAACGTCGCAAAGGTTTGGTCAGACTATGATTTAAACAAGGACAACAAAATTTCATGGGATGAGTACAAGCAAGCTACCTATGGCTATTATCTGGGTAGGATATAAATTAATTGAATTATCTTGTTTTACATGGTGCAGTTGTTGTTTTTTTCCTGCTTAAGTCAAGACATTTTATTCTAATCAGATTTCAGTTTCTATTGCTTGCATCTGAGTATTTGTTTTTCTTGACAAATTTGCTTGTTACATAGAACATCACTGTATTAAGATTTAAATACTAAGATACTTATGCAAAGTGATTTGTTAACCAGGTTAACGAGTTCCAGTTTTCCTTTGGTTCAAATTATTCACTATTATCATATTTCCCATTGCAATCATGTGTAGTCTTTTTTTTTAAAAAAAAACATGAGATCAAATTAATTTTCTATAATTTGCAGAAATCAAATATATATATATGTATTGTGGAGAACTCTAATCACAGTCCTACCTCATCTGATTATTTTGAGAATTGGAAAACTATGTAATTCATTTAACACCTGCTACACAGCAGTTAGTATTTTTCAAAAGCAAAATGCTTGTTAGTGATGGGCTGTGCAATACTTAAAGGCCTGTCATTCGTTTGATTTTCACAACATTGCCAAAGGTTTTTGTGATATCCTTTAAAAAAGCTGACATAATCATATTTTGTGGATTTATCTGGCTGCGGTTCAGTATTAATCTTGTCTGGGCGGTTTCCACAACTTTCAGCCAATCCAGAAGAATTTGAAGATGCGAATGAGCAGTTCAGTTTCAAAAAGATGCTACCACGCGATGAGAGGAGATTCAAAGCCGCTGACCTTGATGGTGACCTGGATGCTAGTCGGGAGGAATTTACAGCTTTCCTTCACCCAGAGGAGTTTGAGCACATGAAGGATATTGTCGTCCTTGTAAGTTAAACCGTCTAAACTTTCTCAAGCATTGGATGTGTGGAAACAGTGACATTTTTCTAGGATATTCTTAGACTGCTGCAAAGATGGCATTCTTAATGTGAAAAAGTCACTGGAATGTGTTTTCGTGTTTAAGAAAGAATGTTCTGCTGGTGTGAAAATGAGATTTGGAGTTTTAACTTTTAAAAAGAGTGGCCAGAGAGATTAAAATAGCGAAGCCAATAACCCGCACATCATATGTTCAGAGCCTAGAACGTGTAGGTACCCCATGAGTCTCCTTGATTTCCTTAGATTATCCACCTGCTGAAAGACCAGAAGGTTTGTTTTCATGTTTAGTTACAGTACTGAAAAAAAAAAGTGGGTGAACCCCCAGAGTAATTATGGAAATTACAATTTATTATAATTTCTTGGTTTGAGTCTGCTATTCCCTCATAAATGTGGTGCTGTATCAGCGAATTCTGGAGGAGAATGTCAGGCCTTCCTTTTGCCAGCAGAAGCTGAGCTGAAAGTGGGTCATGCAGCGGAATTGTGATCCTAACACGTACATAGAGTCGGCATAGTGTACCATAATCTAAATTTATAACAAAGTTTTTCTGGAGACTTAAAAATGTTGTTGATGGGAGGTAGCATTTTCATACATTAACATTATTGTTTTTATATTTGATCTACACAAAGCCTGGATTAAAACCGCAAGCTGCTACACACTTCAGCTGTAGCAGCTCATTGATCTACGTGCAGAATTAGGTCAGGGTTTACCGTGTACACATGGCATCTTATTTGCTTATGAATGGGAAATGTTTTTCCTGGCTTTAGATCAGTTTTCACAATCTACTTTGTAACATTTCTTGGCGTAAGCAAGGTTTCTGAAATTTATGATGAAGATGATTAGGCCAATAGAAAAGTATTTCCATTCCGCTGTGATAAATGAATCTCTATATACTAGCTTGCCACAGAGATGGTATTTGTCTATACTTCTGAATAACAAGGCAGACGGTGCTCTTAAAACAGACTTTTTAGAACGTCTTATGGGACAGAACTAACACTCTACTTACTTACTTGATTTTTAAATATAGATTTGACCACCGAGCACAAGGCAAACATGAGAACTAATGCATTAGGTTTCTAAATTCATGAAAGTTGTAGTACCCATTTTAGCATGTCAATATTTTATGTTTCCGAAAATATGGTTCTGTTAAAACTTTGACAAAGTTGTCTTGTTTCAACCTTCTTATAATACTTTTATTGTATTAAATGGGAACTTGTCAGGAAAACAAGTCTCTGCTTCTGAACCAGAAACAACATCACAGTCTAATGTTTGGAATTTTTCTTATGCATCTACTGTATAAGCTCCATCCATCCTTAGCACAGCATTGAGAGCTGAGCCTGGATCTTCTAGAACTGTTCGGGCGTTTAATGTCTCACCCCTGCCATAAAAAAAGAAAATCATTGCCTCAGGTCAGTTTTAGGTTTTGCTTACATGTGTCCTACTGCTTAGGAAAATTCCCGTGTTCTCATGCATAATTTGAATTATTTTAAAATATTCAAATTCTCTGGCTTCAAAGTGGCTCAGCCTTTGGAAGCAAAGTGATTCTGGGTCCTGGCGCTAGCCAGTTGTGACTGGGGTTCCCCAGGGGGTGGCACACAGTGGGAACAATTGCTGCCGGTGCCAGAGCTTGAGATCAGTCAGACTTACACCAGGTTGAGGAGACTTCATTAACCTCGCAGGTGGCTCCTAGCTTGATTCAGTGCTTGAATCCAACTTCATTGCTCTTAAGGGAATTTGTCTTGCGTGTCAAAAGCTTATAAACGTATAACATACATGACAATATTAAAACACAACAGCAGTACAATACCATAATACAAGACAAAATTCAACAATATGACTCAGTCAGAACTCTTCCAATACTGTAAGATTAAAAAACAATTAGCTTGTAGAGAGTCTAAAATCCATAACAATAAGATTCCTACCTTTGTATTAAAAATAAACTTTTTTTTATTGTTCAACAGTTGAATGCTTTTAGGCATAAAGATAGTAAATGCTTGCTTAGTCTTTATACAGGAGGTCTCATACCCCCTCCCAGAGAGTATAAGAGTATATACTAAAAAGAGTGAATGAGAGGGATCATCTAAGAGTTTATTATTAATATGTTTCTCATGTATTGAGTTCAGTGAATCACTGGTTATCTTTTATCCTGTCCTGATCACTTTTTTCAGTCTATTAGAGATTTGCAAGGACAAGGCACCTCCCCAGCTTTGAATTGAAAAGGTTAGAATACTCTGAATAAAACTATTATAAAAAAAGCGTGCAGTGATGTCATTGAGAGACGTGCATCTCTCCTACCAGGCAGTGTGGAGGCTGCAACATGCCCTACAGATGGGTGTGATAGAGGAGCAATTTCACTCATGATGTATAAACCAGCTTGCAGTATTTTAATTTGTTGCAAAAAATAAAAAGTGCACAATTACAATTATGACCATTTGTCATAATTTCTAATTCAGCATGATCTGTCCCCTTCTCTCTACAGAAGTTTAAGAGTTGTTTCTGGAATGCCAAATTGATTTTAAAAAATTGTCATTCCAGTTTGTATATAACTATATATATATATAGAAATATTTGTTACATAAAGAAATTTTAAACCAGCCTGGGGAGAAAAGATTAGTGCAATCCACAGAATTGACTGTTTTCATCTGAAAAAGAAATTTATCATATGACCGTGAAAGAAAAGCCTGTGTCCTAAACCTGATTTCTGATTCCATCTGCCCCATCTGGATGGGTAATGATAACAAAACAACAGTGATCAAGGGTCTTGGTATGAGGTGGTCCACTGCCCCATTACTAGAAGATAAGACTTCTTTCAGAACTGTCAAGCATAGCTGACTTGCTTTGGCTGAAGTTTAGCAACATTTCTGACTGAATCGTCTTCTAACTGAAGAAAACATCTGACTCTTATTGAGGGAAAAATGCAATGCCTGATTTGGTGTCCTAATATAGAAGCTACACAACCGATTTACTGTCCGTGTACATCTGACATTTTTAGCAGTGCAGTAGTATAAAATATTTAATTCCCTATCTGTTCCTTTAATACATTTAAGAAATTGTATTCCATAATGTCCCAGACAATGCTGAATGATATGGGAACTATAGTTATGCTAATTCATAATTCAAAATATCAAGTTATGCTTTTACTTTCTCTTTTCATCACTTCAGTTAGGCACTTGGGTTAAGGACAGGAGTAGCAAGGACTCACCATTATGCAGATTTTGTGATGGTGCAATGCACAGTACGAGAGACGGCTCTCTGTGTTCACTCTGTTACACAGAATACAGCTTCTCTTGCAGTCTTATTCTCACTTCTGTATGGTGCGCACTCTAGCAGGAGATCGATTTTGTGCAACAAAAAGCACACTGCTGTCTTATCG
Organism: Lepisosteus oculatus; assembly: GCF_040954835.1. Taxonomy (NCBI): domain Eukaryota; kingdom Metazoa; phylum Chordata; class Actinopteri; order Semionotiformes; family Lepisosteidae; genus Lepisosteus; species Lepisosteus oculatus. The sequence goes on from NC_090716.1 coordinate 7,765,432, forward strand.
CTGTGTAAATTGCAATTAAACTGCAGAAGAAAAAAATCATCACTGCGTGAAAAATAAGGCAGGCCTTACAAAGAAACAAGAAAAAAATAGTAGGTCTCAGCACAATATAGGAAATGCTGCTCAGAGTTGACATTATTAGGCCTTTACCTTCAAGGGGAAATTTATAGATATATCACATGTAGTATGTTCAACCGTGAAATGTTAACAAGATCATATCGCACTGCTAAAACATGCTTGCAGATTCTGTCAGTGGCGTAAGTGCGTAATTGCTCTGTTACAGGAGTAAAACCGATACAAGAGAAACCTTGGGGCTGTTTTCTTACACTGCACATAGTCCAAATTAGGCTCCTTTGGACCTTGCATTCCCTGTTTGAAATAGGCTCTTAACCAGTTTTGTTGTTTTCAGGAAACACTAGAAGACATAGATAAAAATGATGATGGCTTTGTCGATGAGGATGAGTATATTGGTAAGTTTTGCATGGTCTTTTAGGAATTTCTGCATATTTCATTAATTAGTAGCCGACGATTAAAAACCCAGACTAAAATCACCAAGTGACCTGGCCTTTTTAATAAACTAATGGGGCAGACTCATGAAATTTAGGCCATCTTGCAGTATTTTAATTGATTGTAGAAAAAAATAAAATTATGAACATTTGTAGTATTTCTAATTCTGCATGATCAGGCAGAGATTGATTTCTGTGGGCAGCCATAGACAAGCTGCATGATTCGATTTGCAAAGGATGTTACAGTGTTCTTAATCCTTGCAAAATGCAAGAGTTATTTCATCACCAGAAGCTAATTAGAATTATCTTAATGCACAGGAATACAATTAATAGCTTACTGCAGGTCAGTGATTAAGAATTACCTGGTAATGACCCTTAGTAGCTAACTGCGGAAAGAGAAAAAATGATGACAGGTCTTCTCCCTTCATATGATTTCTATTTAGGACTCCCTATTTGAATGCACACCATGTACGGGTAATACAATAGAGAAGTACAATTTCCTCTGTAATTAAAGTCCATTCAGTGAAATTACCTTCATATAATTACTAGGTAGTTGTCAGCATTTGTTATAGCATGAACAAGTGTTGTCTCCTAGCTTGAAACGTGGACATGGTGGTTGTTCTGTTACTGCCGCCTGATGTTGACAGTTTTTATGAAATTAACCCTTGTGAGGTCAAGCCCCATTATTTTCTGTGGTACCTGACCTTCCTGAGGATAGGTTGACTGAACATGTCATCCCGCTAAAAAATAACACGGAGGAATGTTTGATTAAATTAAATTCGCTTGTAGAAAATGTGTATGCATTTTGAACTCGGACCTATGAGATGGTTAAAATCTCATGCAGTTTTTGACTAAACAGGATTGGGTTACTTGTGTGAATGAATGGTGGAGTTACAAAAACATTTTCTCTTGCTTTTCAGTGTTTTTAAAGCGCATTTGCCATAAACATGCCAAACCTGAATATATAATTTTATTTCTGACTCGTATGAAATAGCTGCTAAAAACCAAGCAGAGCTTTGTAGTACATTTCAGCATGTCTTTCATTTTACCAGTGTAGATGTTGTTCATTGTCTGCAAGTGGTGTGGATATATGGGCGTATGGATTAAACATTTGATTTCATTCTGGAAATCTTTTTAACATTATGGGGAAAAATTATAGACTTTATAATCCTGTTGAGACATACATCCGGTAATTCAGTTCTAAAAGTTTTTTTTTAATCAGATTGCTGCCTCGCAGCACTGGGGTTCTGTATTCCATTCTGGATCTGGGGTGCTGTCTGCGTGGAGTTTGTATGTTCTCCTAGTGTTAACATGGACTTCTTCTGGGTGCTCCGGTTTCCTCCTGCAGCCTAAAGACATAGTAGATGGTTAATTAGCTTCTGGGAAAATTGGCCCTGGTGTGAGAGTGTGCGTGTTTGTGCCCTGCGATGAACTGGCGTCCTGCCCGAGGTGTATCCTGCCTTGCGCCCATTGCTTGTCAGGATATGCTTTGGCTCCCCTACAGCAGGTAAAAAATGGATGGAAGGAGGCATGTTTCAGCAGAACACTGTACTTGCAGAACCTCACGTTGTGCATTAACATTCACAGTATGCGCACACAGTCACAGCTGGGTTACATGGTTACATGGCAGCTGTACCATTCTCTATTCCAGCTGATATGTTTGCTCATGAAGAAGGTGGTCCTGAGCCCGACTGGGTGAAAACGGAACGAGAGCAGTTCTCAGACTTTCGGGACTTAAACAAAGATGGAAAGATGGATAAAGATGAAATTCGGCACTGGATTCTTCCTCAGGATTATGATCACGCCCAGGCTGAAGCTAGGCATCTGGTCTATGAGTCAGACAAGGATAAGGTACCCCATCAAGATCATTTTACTCCAAGCTGGCCAATCTGGAGCACTTTTCATAATTCCAGTAGAAACGATGCATGCATTGTAAAAGATATGTAAATCCTGCTGTTAAGCTTTAAAACTTGGAAACATCCTCTGTAAAAGGCCAAAAAGAAATATACTGTAATAGCAGTGAAAAGTATTTCTACCCTGTTGCCCAGCTTGAATGTTACCACCAGATTTAACATTTATGGATTTACAGAAAAAAACTAAAATTATATGCATATTATTTCCCTCGTGAAGTATAAGTGTAATAATAATATTGTAGTGTATGGATATTTGTTGTTTATTAACCATTGATTCTTTGTTGTTAAAACAAAGTGTTTCTCCTCTTTCAATTTCAGGATCAAATGTTAACCAAAGAAGAGATTCTAGAGAACTGGAACATGTTTGTTGGAAGCCAGGCCACAAATTATGGAGAGGATCTCACCAAAAACCACGACGAGTTGTGATCTCTGTAGCTGCCTAACCTGTAGTCGCTTCATTGCGACACCAGCTCCGCTGAACTAAAGATAGGAATGAAGCCACTGGTGCTGACGAACAGTTAATTTTGAAGAGCACAGTGCAGTGTATTACCTCATTTTCAGGGGAATGTCGGCCCTGCTGCCTGTTTGCACCAATAAGGTTATGCCTACCTTACAGAAATATGAATGAGTAGATTCTTCCATATGGCTAAGATGGAACTTTGCTGGTTTCCCCTACACAGGGTTGCTAGGAGCTGCCTCCTGTGCCTCATTACAGCCATTGACAGCATGATGGTGCTTTTTAAAGCCAGATCTCTTTAGAATCTGAAACGTTTTGACAAAATCTTGACCGAATCTGGTTTTGTCTAAACGTCTTTTGCCATTTTTATTCTTGAAGACCATGATACAATCTGCTTCTGAAGGACTGTGCTTCACTTTCATTACTGGTGTCTTTTTTTAGCTTTTTTTGTGTAAACTAAATATGAACGTACAGCATTAGAAGCTATGTATTATGGTTTTAAATGTGATAAATATGCTTCCACTAAATCACAATTTACACTCCACTAATTGTTTTTATATAAAAAGTCCTGTATGAGTTTGGTGTTCCTCTAAATTGTGGAAATTTAATGACTTTTTGGAAAGTGATCAGATATGTTGGATAATGTTTATCAGCACCATATTATCATATCAACTATTGTAAAAGAGTTGTCTTGATGCATCAAATTCTTTGCTCAGTGGTGATCATGACTTTTATGTTTTTCAGGAGTATTTCCAGCAATTGAGACAAGAGTACGCTGTAGTTATCAGAAAGTAGCTTTTGAAGCTTCGATGACAATGTTAAAACTGTATTGGACCATTGCTGACGTCTATTTTAAACCTTTAAAGAAAAATTACCAACAACTGTGCATTTACAAAGTGCATTTGCATGTAGTTTTAGCCGATTAACTGTTTAGTTTTTTACACATTTCATGAATGTTTTTGGTTCGTAGAATAACATGGGGTTGCATGTGTAAAGTTTTAAATGTGTTTGGAGCTTCAGCCATGTGTTTTTCTCATTTTATGACTTGGTGAACTTTTAGCAGTTTTCAAGTAGTGCTATCAGGTAAGAGTGCTGTGTTCATCAGACTTGACAAAATGCATGAAGAGAGCTTGATTATCTGTGGGATTTTTCCATGTGTTTTGGCTCATACCTGTTTTTGGAAAAGGTGATGGTAATTATAAGCCTACGTTTTCTGTAAAATATTATAGGTTCAAACAGTTGCTGTAACGCATTTTACATTAGCAGTTTTGTGAAATGCTACTTTACAAATGCTAATTACCAGAAGCTGCACTTACCTTTTAGGACTGTTTTATGTAATGCTTCATCACTACAAACCTCATTTTAAAAAATCAGGAACTGATTTTATTCATAATAAAACAACTTCTAAAAAGTCATTGTTCAAAATTGTAAAAAAAAAAAAGCCTCATTGCTCTTCGAGTTCTTCGGTTTGATAGTACAGACCTGTGTAGTTTAGTGATATGATCAGTACGTTGCTGTAAAACAACAGGAAATAGACTAGGATTGCTAGATTTTGCACTAATCTTGCTTAAAATGACCTGTTTACATTTTATTTCAGATGTAATAGTTAAATTTTTGTTTGCTCTTTGTATAAACATGTCCTTTATGAGAAACTTTTATTTGACAGTTCTAGGAGTAATTAAGAACATAAAAAAGGTTGTGGATCAGAGAAGTCCATTGAGCCCATGCTGCTTATTTGGTTACTGTTAGTGTAGTGATCTGCAAAGAATGGGTAGCTGGTTTGAGACATGATGGGGATGGCTCTTCCACTGTCCAGTTTCCCAGACACTGACTTCACTTTCAGTAAAGGGTTCTTTGCCAACCGGGCCCTGTTTAATTCTCCTCCCAGCAAGCTCAGCAGCTGCCACCCCCTCAAGTTCATTGCTGGGCACGGCACAAATCAGTGCACACCAGGTTTGGAGTGGGCGATGTCAGCTTCTGTGACAGGCTTAATGCCTGTCAACCCTGTACTGCAGAAACCCACAAAGCTTGTGGAGAAGCAGCCTCCTGTGTCTGACAGCTTAAGACTTAGATGTGTGCATGTAGTTTTAATAAAATTAGGACACATCTGGGTTGTGTTGTACAGTATATGTACACTGTAGCCCTTTAAGTGCAGTGTTTCTAAAGTCCCTTTCCCAGGAAACTGTTTATAACACCTGGAGAAATTGATAACAGCCAAAAATTGGTTCAATTACATATAATTGACATTGAAAATATGAATTTACATCAATCCTCATCTGTGATGTACTGTGGAAAGGAACTGAAAAAATGCATGACGATGAGGAGAACTCGACTGTAAGTCTTATTTGTGTCTCTACTAGCTATTGTTGGATTTATTCTGTTTTGGATAAATCTGAGCATTTATCATACCACTATTGTTAACATTATCATTCGTAATCAAGACATTTCATTATTGAAGTCTATTTTTAAAAATTCAGAAGAGATCCTCTGGCTTTGTTGAGATTAGAGCCACGAAGTTTGTTGCCAAAAGGGGGAAGGGTCCAGAACAAGTCTTCACATCCTGGACCAGGACTGTGGGGAAAAACACAGCTGTCAGTCAGGATATCAGACTCCAACAACATGACATATAAAACTCGTAGTTGACATTGCCTACTATCCATCTGTCCTTTTTTAACAGCTTCTCCCAGTTCAGGGTGGTGGGGGGAGCCAGAGTCTGTCCTGGCAACAACAGGTGCAAGGCAGGGTCCACCACGGATGGGACAGCAGTCCATCTCAGTGCATACACAGACACATCTAGGGACAGTTTTCCTAGTAGCCACTGTACCTACTGTACGAGTATGTTGTTGGACACTGGGAGCACTTGGAAGAAACCCACAAGATCATATACACCCCATGCAGAAAGCCTTCCAGGTCTGGAATTGAACCCAGGGCCCCAGTGCTGCAAGGCAGCAATGCTAGCCACTGTGCTGCTTAAATTGGCTACTCTTAGTATTTAGAGTCGAGTTCAGTAGTGGACATTGGAATGACCTATTTTTTCTTCTGCTTATGCCAAAAGAGGAATACTGGGAATTTTACGGTCTGACTTCACACTAACATTAAAGTTGATTTGTGGTGATTTGTGTTTAGGCTTAAGCACCTAAGTTTTTTTTTTTAGGAGAGGTTCATTTCCCTACAGTATATCATATTCATACATACTGCAGATGTGTGTTAATTTTCCCAAATACTTGTAGAAGAAGTTTTTTTTAATATTTTATCCTCCAAAAAATATTTACAGGGAACGGACACTTATCAAACTCACCATCACATCTTCACTAAAAACCAGCCAATCCTAGAATAACATACAGCAAAGTACAGACCCTTCGTGGAACTTGAATCAGAATGACGAATACATTACCACCGTCTCTTATTCACAAAAGATAATGCTCCTCTCTTATTCATCAAATACAACATTTTCCTAAAGCCCCTTGCATACACTGATTAGGCAGTTAGGCATTTTTTAGGGTGGTAAATACATGACTGTATTAGTATATGCAAAAACTGTCTGCTTTTGGCAAAAAGTTGAAAAAAAAGCATCCAAGGATCAGATAAGCTGACTGAAAAAAAATGAAGTAAGCAAGCTGTCAGACGAATCCTGCTCATATACAAATCCAGCCAAGTTCTTTCTGGATATGTTTTCACATTACAATCCATTTTGAAATGATGAGGCTGCATATACAAAATAATAGTATGTTTTCAACGGAAACGTGAGGTAAATAGAAAGAAGACTGAATCCTTTATGAGGAAAGGGGAGTTCCAAATGACCACTTATGTCATCGAAGTACAGTATGGGTCTGTTTTGGTGACAAATGCTAAAGTATTAAAACAATGCCCTATCTGGCATTTCACCAACAGGCTACGGGTGTATTTTAAAACCCCCAAAATATAACACCAATAACATGGAGATTGTACCCATAGAAATGTTGTATTAAAAAACTGACATGGAAAGTTTAAAACAACCTGTATACGCTGATGTGCTCAGTTTTTGATTAGCACATGCAATATCTTCTGTTACAAATAAACAACAAAAAATAATCTCATTTTTTGAAAATGCATTTTGACAAGCGGTGAATTTGCTGAGCCTGTACCAAAAACTGCACTTGTAATGAAATCTGTGACAAGTTATTTGGCAACAAGGTACAAATATATTTTTGGTGCTTTAAATGCTTTTCTCTGAATTATACTAAGAAGCAAAGTCTTCTCTCTAAACAGGCTTTTCAGAGCAAAGTAGCTAAAGGTTAAGAACTTCCGCCTAATTTAACACAGCTAGAGCTTTACTAAATTTGGAAACCTAAGGAGTGTAAGACATGCACATTGAGGGTCGATAAGAGAACTGCAGGAACTGAAGCGCTTTCGAAATATATAGGCATTTAAACATTTCTAAAACCTCAAAATAAACACCCTTGACATCTTCTTCAATAGGCATGAAACTGACAGTCACAATGGCTGTGCACTGATGTTATGTGTCAACCCCTAATCTTTCCTCTACATGAATGTAAGATTGTCTTAAATTGACTATAATTGGTCAACCTTACACCTATATTTTACAGCCCTTTTGACCAGCAACTATACATTAAACTACCACGTACCATACAATTAGAATATACAGCCTTCAGTACCCATATACTGTACATGCAAGTATTTCTTTCTTTGCTAATTGTCATGCAAAACTGGGCAAATTAACAGGAAACGGTGTATATGACTATTAAAATTATAATTTCTTGCTTTGGGGAACTCTGCTTACCCTAAAGTGTGCCATGCCAGTGAGTGCAGAGATACACAGTCATGTGGAACACATACAGTAGATAATTGTGACCATTCAGATAAGATTTCAAGCCCATGACCTTCATATGAGTGCTAAAAGAATAAGCCTCATGGTGCCACGACAACTTTTCCATCAGAACTTTATGTAGACAATCCAACATATTTAGCACATGGTCCAAGATGGATTACCCTCTGTGATCACACCAACATGCCAGTCAGGGTTTATTATACAATAGCTTTAGTAAAAACAATTTACAAGAAACCAATTAAGTTTGTGAAGGAACTCATAGGGAAGAAAGAAGAAGTAGCTTGGAGCACTCGTATCTTCTTTAACACTCTTTTCTGATGGTACTATGTTTAGTTTGTTTGAAAATAATTCTTACAGTCTCTTTGGAATGGGTTTTAGAATATTCTTGTATTTTTCACCTGGTCTACAGAGTCACAGCTCTTGCAGGTGGATTTAATTCAATGACAAAGAGGTATGATTATGATATCTATAATCCCCCAAGTAACACAGAGCTCAGGTTCTTCATTATCATGACCACATAATATACAAACCGTCAATGTTCTTGCAGGCTCCTGCTCTGGTAACACAGTATCTAATATAAAGTGTGAAGGAAAAGAGTCATCATATGAAAGATCTTGAAAAATCTCAGACGGAGAAAGATGATTCTTTATAGAGAGAACAAAAAAGGTCTAAGTTAATGACAATGGAAAAAGTCAAGGAAATAGGAATCTTAAAAATGTTGCTACTGTATTTACTATTCCAATACCTAGAGGAATTTCCAGTCACCAATAATTCACAAAGTGTTCACAGTTATGGGTTTCTTTTTCCAATATATTAGGTCACATGTTTATAATTTCTGCATTGGGCATTAAAATCTTCTTCTTTCAAGAGTAAAAGATTTTAGGCTTTTCCAGACAGGATACATGTTTTGCTGTATTTTACAAATAGTACTTTGCTTTAAAACTATGCACCTAACATTAAAGGAGCCAGACTTGTCTGGTCTTATATACATTGCTGCTATACAGTTATTTTTAAATGTGGTTCTCCATTTAAGATGAGTATCAAATTATTCAAGCTAGGCTAATTTAATGGCTGTAGACAGGTCTTATATGAATGTCTATGTAAATCATATGTAATTGCTCCCATAAAAATTAAAGAGTCAGTCTGAGGAGCAAGATAATGTAATAAATTATATTTTAATTCGAATATTAATATTTGAATGGAGCAACCTCAGTACAGAGAAGCTTCTGTTCTAATCAGGATATCAGGATAATTTTGTTGATGGGATTTTAAACCTGGGAGAGAGAGACAGTGGGGGAGGGACAATGCCTGGAGGCCTGCTCTCTTATAGTCAAGGTCAATTGACTAAATTACAAAAAAAACCTAACAAGGCAGTCTTGGCAGGCTTAAAATGAAACTGTTTATAGACAGTGATAACCAGGGCTCACCAATTATTTATCTGATTGCTATCTGGTAACAGAGAAGCTACATTTACAGAGGATCCAAGGGATTTAATTGTCACACATTCTGAAATGTGTACAACAGTAATCAGTCTGTTTATATACAGTATACCATCTCTGCGTATCAACTGTAGCAAGATTGCGTAGACACAAGTAAAAATGTAAGAACATAAGAACTTCCTATCACATTTGGTAGCTATGGTAGCTTAGTGATGGAAGACCTCCCTCTGTTTCTGAAGTCATTGGATAGAGTTGACTTCAATCACATGGATCTTGGCTCCAGACATCCACAATTGTATGTGTCAAGAAGTGGTTCCTTTTTGAATGCTAAGAAACATGAATTTCCACTTGTGTCCCTGGTTCCTTGAGGTGCTACTGGTCTTAAAAAATCTCCCTGGCCTGACATGCCTTTACAGGATTCTGAATACCTGGTTCAAATTGCTCAAAATCTGTTCTATCTCAAGCTAAAAATATTTACTCATTATAGTCTGTCCAAGTATAACATTCCCTTCAGACTAAAAATTAGTCTGGTTGCTCTCTTTCGTATTGCTCTTGATAAATCAGAAGATATAGTATGCTCTCTAGGTCTAAACCTTTCTTGTTGCTTCCCTAGACTAACTGAAGAAAGTAATGAAAGTCAAAATAAACTCCTGGAACCCATTTTCATATTGCATATTCTAGTTCAATAATAAATGCATAATAGTCTAAACTCTAGAAAAGTAAAGAGGCAAAACAATTAGACAGGCTTTCACGTGGTCAGTAAACGCAGGCAAAATATCAGAAGAGTTCTGTATTTTGTCTCTTTTTTACCTGCTTTTTATTAGTCTGTTCAGCTGATTAAGCAATTAGCTTATAGTGTAATTATTAATAATAATACAGTAATACAGTTTTTGAAAGTGGGACTGAATATAATTCTGCTGCAGTCAGAAGATTTTTAACTAATTGTATTACATCTAATTTCCCGGCTCTCTCTTCCATGAATAAAAGAGTTATGACAAGTCAAGAGACTTCCATATTGTCACTGCTTCAACCAATCAAAATCACAGTCTCTTGTGTTGGGGGCTCAATTTGGCGCAAATTATTCCAGCGTCTGCTTGGTGTTTAAATCCTGCCCATCACGTTCAGGTCTTTAAGGCAAAAGTCTCACCATCTTTGCCCAACGTGTTATTAACCCAGTAATCTCATCATGGTTTTGAAAGAAGCAGTATAACTGAGATAGGTTTGTTCAATTTGCTCCATATCTGTTTTAGTATTAGTATTATAATAACATTCAATATATTTTATATAGTGCCTTTCAAGGGAAGAATCTTATACTCCTGTCCATGAAACCCTTCAAATACAACAGCAAATATATAAAAACCTAAAGACAGAAAAAAGTATTTTTCACAGCATGTTTTCATTTAAGCTAATTTAAACAAAATAATTAATAAAGAATATTAAATACTTCTTTTTCTGCCCTGTATACATTTAGTTTTAAAACTGATTTGTATTTCCAAAAGCTAATTAGATTTAACTCTATGCAGAGTAGTGTGGAACGTCACATCTCCCTATTGCAATTTAAAAATATATTTCTTTAGAAATGGGGATAGTGTCACTACTGTTCATCTGCAGTTTGGTTCCAGGGGTTAGAAAAATGACCCTGAAATAATTCCCTGCAAAGAAAATTGAGGTCCCATTTGTATCTTGTTTTATTTTTAAAGACAACTAGAATCCTTCACCATCTGAGCAGCTTACAGTTATACATGCAAAAGCAGAAGCTTTTATATGCTTCCTATTTAAAATGGTACGAAAAAATCATCAAGGAGAAACATTATCTGTTTCAATTTAGATTTTTATTTAAATATTTTTCAGATTAATTTTCTTAACGTGCTACTTAAATCAAAGCAAAAATTGCTTAAATAAATTAAAAGTGAGGTATCACTCTATTACAGACTATATATTAAGGCATTAATAATGTTAATAGAAATGTTGAGGTTATTAAGACATAAATTTAACACAGTGACGACCCAATAATGCATTAACCTATCTTGTCAATTTGCATTTCTTCAAGCCTCAAAAAAGTGACCAGATAGCAATTTATACCAAGGTTTGCTATGTTAAATATTAACATGCACACAACATAATTATATTAATGCTTTTTTTTTTTACTTGCAACATTTACATATCACACAGTGTCCCTGCTAACCACGGTCCACAAACCAGGAGAAAATTAGTCCACTGTATTTCAACTCACTTGTGAAACCAAACCATCCCAGTAGTAGAGGCTTCTACACCACTGCATTAAAAAGAGCTCAAAGGAAAAAACTTAAATTGGACTAACAGATGCTGCAGTTTATGAAACACTTGTTCGAGAAAACCCTTTAATTTCGTAACCTCCACTTCATAAAAAACATTTGAAGGGATTTTCTGTCAAAAGGAAACGCTGCATGAGACCAAAAATAAAACAGACCTTTTCTATGAATAAAAGAGGATGAATGCGAGCCCATCCTGGAGCTACAGCCAGGGATTATGTGTTAGTCAATCTGGAAGTGGCTTTTCGAATGCCGCGGCTCCAACCCAGTTTTTTTCTTTTTACTGAAAGTTGCTCACACAGGGATGTTGTGTAACAGTTCTCCAGTGGTTCTACATTTCAAGTGCTTTCCAAATGAGTGCACATCTCTAGGAGGAGGAAGCCAACGTGACTCGGATCAAACTCATATGGACACCTGCAAGTTGGCTCTCCAAAGCCTCAGCAGTTCAGAGTGGCAGGGAGGCCGCAGCACATGTCAAAAGGGAGCTGGGTTTGTCATCCGGTGTTGCTAAGTTTATACACACAACGCAACTAAACACAAATTGTGTCAAACGGCTCAGATTTGCAAAACCCTTTACTTATATTTTTAAACGAAACTGCCATGCTCACGGGGGTGTTCAAGAGCCTTCTGACATAATGTATTTCCACTTGATAAAATATAAAATAACATATTACACGGGGGAAAGTGTGTGCTTTGATTAAGAGATAAGATAAAATTACATATTCTCGCAGAAGCTGTCATTGTGTATAGTGACCTTCTATGTGCCTTTAGTGTCCAACAGCATATTTAATTACTAAGACGATGATTTTCAAAGCTTCTCCTGCCTTTCCTTTTCCATTAACCAAATAATTTCCATTTGAAATGATTGAACAGTGGTTCAGTATGTATATATAATTTAGACCCTTCTAAACCTCTCTTGCCTCTTATTAGAATTCCACCTACACTTTTAGTGAAAACCTAATTAGCCAAAACTTTGAAAATCACCTTGTACGTGTTACCCAAACATCCCCAAATCTTATATCAAACTGTGGTCCAAAGACAGAAAGAAAATAAAGTTAGTCAATTCCAGGGGTTCAACCACTAATGATTTAGACAATCTAGTGCTGCAGCCTTAGCAAAAAAAACGATATTTGTATTTACACTGGCACATATAAGGCCTGTAAGTTTTAAATTGAACTTAATAGATTTGAACACAATTTCATACTATTATTTTGTTATTGTTGCTATAAAAAAGCCCTTTTATATTACTAAAATTATACATTAAGTTTTGTGCATGGCCAATTTCTTCCAAGAAGGCAATTTATAAAGTACTACAGTTTTGTTGAAAACAGTTCTGCAAACGGGTACTGTACTATAGCGGGTTTACTTGCACGACGAGCCAAATTTCTCTAGTCTACTGCATGCCTCACAGTACTTTTTCCACCAGGAACAAGACTATTAAATTCAAAAGGTCAGTTTCTTTGACCACGTCAGTCAGGTTTCTTACATCTGTCACAGTGAGGAATCTTTCAGCACTTAAATAAAAACGGCTAAAAGGTGTGTGCAATTTTAAGAGACACTAGAGCTCGACTGCATCAATCTTTAACGAGGCTCAGGGAGAAGTCGCGCTAATAAAAGGTCTTTATTGCGACTACTTCAACAGCTCTTTACACCCTCTAGTGGCCCACCGAGCGAATGCACCCTGTTTGAGTGACGGAGTGAGTTCAATTCGGTGCCTGTCGACCACAGCAAATCCCTCTTCTTACATCATGAATTTTTATATGCCCATTAACCAGCCATGCAGCCAGGAGGAGAATGCCTCTCTCACTTGATGACTACACAATGAGGGCTAATATATTTTAATTTAAACACCATAAACCTATTGAGTGCTTAATTAACTTTAACCATCTTTAGGGGAACGAAGCCAATTTGGAGAGGGTCACGAAGACTTGATTCAATATCAAACAGTTTTACATAGTCGATCCATTCATTCGGCCTTCAGCTACTGATTAACACACAAAATTAACATGTTGGTAAAATTCATATTTTAATCCCAAGGGAAATTAATATGCACATGCACAGAGCATGATTAGCACAACTATTGTCTTATTTCAACAATATAATTTAATGGGTTTTATAAGTGGAACATAGAATACTTTAAGGTGGATTCATTTAATTTTTCTTAAAAGCTTTGTAATATTGCAAGGGCTAAAAACAATAAGACATCTGAATACAACGAAAGATGTTTTAGATGTTACATGTATTTAACTTCATATTATTGAAAAAAAAACACTCATACTCACTCATTCATACAATTTAGCCCTCCATACTAATCAGTTTTCCTATCCAAGCAACACTCCTAGAGTAAAAAAAATGTAAATGAAAACATGGTTATTTAACAAAGAAAAGCACTGTAATCAAGCCAATAACTGTACAGCGTCTGTAGTTAATATAAATACATAGACCTTCCTGCAATATGTCCACACATTGATCTTATAGCCGTGCTGCCTACCTTGAAATATTCTCTTGGCCCTTCTATGGCCAATTTTCTTTGCTATAAGAACTTCAGCACCGATAGTACCCACTCATATTTATAAACTTTCACTTTTTAATGCTTGTATAAGGTGTTGTACGAGGATCCTCCTACACTGAAGATTCCTCTAACTTCACTGCCACATTTCCTTCTCAGCTGTCCCCTCCCCCCTCACCCAGCAGACCCCTAAATGAGCTTTTAACTTTTGTTTTAGAGGATTGTGACAACAAACTGAACACAGAGCCATTCCCTGTTACTCGGGACAGCCCTGCAGGGAGGTTGACGAAAGGCTTTAAAAAAAAAAAAAAGAAGGAAAACAGCATAACAAATGTTTTACCAGGACGAAAGGAAAGCCCTGGGATATTAGTGGTCCTCCTGGGAACACTATTATAACCCGAGGTAGGAAAACTCCAGTGAATGAGGCTGCTGCCTGAAGGCTATCCTGGGCTTCTGTCTTCCACGAAAGGACTGCAGCTTGTTTGATTCCCACTGGGAGTCCCGGCTCTCCCCAGCCTCCCAGTCTCTCAGCCTAGTCCTCAGGAGGCATACCAAACTGTGATCTTATCTCTCACATGGCGTTAACAGATGTAATCCCATTAGGGTTCAGCTTTCCTCAAAAGACAGCTTTAGCCTCGTCCTACTGTATTCAGCAGGCTATTATTTTTTCCCATGTAAAAATTTGAAAGAGCTCTTTTAAAGAGATTTTACAGCAGGATAATTAATCCTTCCATGGTTTTTATGAATAGAATATATCTTTTACAGGAATATTTACTTCCTCCTTTGTGTTACCCAAGTATCGCTCATTAGTACTTGTTTTAGGGATGGATAATTGGTAAAACCCTAACCTACAAATATTGGTGCAGAGCTGAGAACGAGTGGAGGAGTACGGCACGTTGGGGTATAAGGCATTTTATTTTTTAAACGACAATGTTAATGCCAGTGATATAAAAAAACCCCCCGGAACTTTATACAAATCACCAAAAATTTGAAAAGAAAAACACACAATAAATTTATAGCACAATATTACAATCCTCCTATAGAACGTTCACGCAAATTACAAAATATCTACAAATCTTTGGATTTCTTTCCGGGCCCTGGTCTCGTGTATTGTTGGTTAACTTTTTAACTAATTCCATCACAACGACTCAGAAATCCATTAAAACTGAGACTAGCCCTCGATCGAGACAATCCAAGCTTTACAGGGTTTGTTTAAATGTGTGTCCCCCAGGGCAGAGCACTGTAAAACAATGATTTTAATTCATCCACCACCCTTTCAGTGGGTCAGGTTTAAATATAGGTCAAACTGTAGAACAGGGAGTCTGTGAAACCTCATAAGATTTACATCCCTGTCATCCCTGTCTGTAATCCAGACAACAGCTGCTTGTGATAACCTGTCCTTCAGTTTGGAGAGGTCACTTTGGAAACAGAAAACATTTTAGATGAAAACCGGTCAGCAAAAACATTTAAAAAGCATAAATTGTGAAAATTGCAGGAAAGGAGCATATTTTCCTGTTATTCTTTTTCTATGTTTTGGGGCTGTATCTCTTTATCTCCTGGGGCTCTGTGAGTGACAGATCTTTTGAGTAGTTTCTTTCTCTGGGGCAAAAATGTTCTCAAGGTGTTAAGAAGTTCCATCTGATTTCCCTGGGTAAAAAGGCTTGGCCATCTGAGCCCAATTGTCTTACAGCCTTTTACTGTTGCTACAGTGTGTAACCCTGACGCCATCCTCACAAACATCTAGCTTGGAAAAAAACCCACTGTACCATGCAGAAAGAAACATAAGTCGGTTTGGTTGCTGTTTGGAATCCCTCGCCACCTTTGATCACTCAAGCATGAGATATGTTACAATAATAAAAGTGACCTTTGTCATTTAACTAAAATCCACTTAAAAACAACATAGACCTGTACACAGATTCACAGGCAGAAAAAAAGGATGTGCTATGCTGCCTGAAGCAGATATAGGCAGTAATGTTGACCCAACAAAACAAGTTTTAATTTAGATCACAATTCTTGTGTATGGTCAGTTACAATAACAGTAAGCAATGGTTTCATGATTTCATTATGGGTCCGTATACTTGTGAAACATCTAGAAAGCTCACCAAAATATAAAATGGATATTTAGGATTGCATCAGAAAAGCGTAATCAGACTATGATCTTGACCTTGATTTATTCTCTTAGGTACATCAAGTTAAATGCACTACTGAAGCAACACCAGCAAATACTGAGAGCTTGAGAAAATACAATGTGCAAGGACATTTTTTTTTTAATTTAACTAACTCCTGAAAGCAGAAAGTACAACTTGAGCACGGAAAGCTCTTCCCAAAAGAGAAAGTCTGCTCAAGTAGCATTTGTTGTAGGAGTACTGGTGGATTGGTAGACTGCAATATGGCTGCAGGCTAAGAGGTCACAGGTTTGTGCTCTTCACGCTAATTAACTAGCTATTAACCACAGCTCACACATTCTGCTACATCGGGAGTGTCATGTCTTTTAAATGCCTTAACCTGTGTGATCAATAACAGGTGGCCATCAGTGTGGAAACAGATGAAGCCCATACACCGCCACAGTACCATAGTTATCCCTCATTTGATAATGTGTGAAATGAGCGTGTGTTAACAGTCCTCTCGATGGACTTCAGTTGAAAACGCCAGACATTGGGAGAAACGTAATAGCAATAACTGTGTTGACATGAGGAAATGCAGTGAGTTGTATTTGCAGTATTCATGTAGGCTATCATTTATAAGTCTTATTGTGAGATGTCTTTAAAATCAGTAGCACTTCTGCCCAGAACATGGGTCTCCGAGAACAAACAAAGGAGCATCAATAAGATGAAGCACAATTTAGTATACGCAGTTAGTCTTACTAACCGACTTGCCTCGGCTTAAGCGACTGAGGTCGGGTGTTCAAATCCAGCATTCGCTACGAGTTTTCTTTTTTGGGGGGCGGAGTGGTGGCTCTGTGGCTAAGGATCTGCGCCTGTGGCTAGAAGGTTGCCGGCTCAGATCCCGCGGCCGGCAGAGGAATCCTACTCTCTTTTTTCTACCAAATATTGTACAAAATTTAAAATGTAATGAGGCTGGATATTTGTGACTTAAATTCCCATTTCTGTTCTGTGCCAAGAAGGCAGAGAATGTTTGTGTCAATTGTCTTAGAAGTGAGTCTTAAATGTGGTTTTGAATACTAAGCAGAATGTAAACTAATACTTTGAAATCACACAGTTTAAAACAAAGAGGCTTAAAACAAACTGCTACATTAGTGCTGTTGCTCAAGGTAAAAGTGTTACTCAGTTTTGTGGTCATTTCTGAAAAAATATTTTACACAAAAGATACAACAAATATAGTAATGATGTACTTGGCATTAATGAAAGACACATCAGTCAACAGTGGAATCCAGTTAAAATATACAAGCCTATAACACAGGCTCCAGAGATTTGTTATTGTGTCTATGGTTTAAGCACTCATGACAAGGAACATGGCTCTTTCGACCATATAATCAAAATTGGAAATCTATGCAGACATCACAGTGCTTGTGGAAGTTAAGATCTAACACAGTATTAGATTTTAGATCCATATTGCATGTTTCTTAAGCCGTGGCAAGAAACACCATTTAAAGTGCTTATTTAACTGTGCTAGAGTATACTAGCAAGCTGGTAATGATGAAAACAGAGAAAACGATCATTAGAATATGAAATATTTATAAAGCTTTTGTGACAATAATACAAATGACAGAAATACATTAAAAATCAAGATACTGTGCCTGGTGTTCAAGCTTTCAATAAAGGCTACTCTAAATATTTAGATATATCAAATCACAATCAATATATACATAATTTCTTTTACTATTAAAGTAAAGCTGGAAAATTCTACACTATCTTTATCTTTATTAAACCTTCACAAACACTGAAACACTACACAATGTGCTCTAATAGGTGAGGTCTGTACATCACAGGCTTTATTTAACAGTCTATATTTAGAGACAATCCTGTTTTAATATAGCAAAAAATTCTCTTCTGAGACAATGACAGAATCACCTTATCCAAACCTGGGGATTAATCCTCAATGATGTTATTAAACAAATGACAAATATGAATATGTTGATGAACACTTTGCCAGCTGTGGCAGAGAAAAATGTTCTTTATGTGGCATGTTTAGCTGCAACAGCTTAACACTAGAAACGTAAAGAGAAAAACGATTTGTCTTCCGGGCTTTACAAGAACCTTTCCTTATTCCTATTAAGCTCCAATCATGTAGAGGTGGCTTTCCCTTTAATATAACGGGGACAGATCTCTGGTGTAATGTTGCATAATGACAAAAAATAGCTCTCTGATCATCAGAAGACTTCTACACTTTTATTTTTCAAACCTATCCTTTAGCGTTTTCATATTCATAATCACAAAACACTGCAATCAAACTGAAATATTCATTTGATATGCAAAACAGTTCATTGGTGGTTTTTTTTTCTCGTTCGTAAGAAATTGTGGATTAAAGTTAAAAAAGTGCAGGGACGTTTTCCGCTCCCCCCCAGGTATTCACTGCCTCTGCTCTCTGGTAGCAGTTTTGGAAAGACAGGAGAGTGAGAGGTGCGGCCCACAACTCCTTCAATCAAAACCATATTCAGAGCTCTGCACTGTGAAGTGTCCATGGATTTTAAACATGTTTACTTATTGATGTCAGCCCCAACAGAGAGGTATTGTGATCTGAAGAAGGGAACACAGTGGCATTGTGGGAATAGCTGTTTTTAGCTGACAGCAGAGTGAGGGACAAGATGAATGTAGGTGAAGGTTTGGTTTGAATTCTATGCCGCCTGTCAGAGCCCTTAGAGGACAAAACACAGCAAGAAGCCAGCCTTGTTTTTGCTTTTTTCCCCTCATAAACTATCACAAGAGGGATGCGCTTCCTCTAAAGAGGACTGAAAAACCCCCTCGCAAACAAAGATGAATAAAGCCCAAGCCACCAAAGTAATTAAAAATGTATTTTCCATATCTTAGTAATTGAATTGTGTACAAGCTGCAAGTTAATGAGGTCATCTACCCTCCAGCGATGACAGGAAAGCACAAATAATTATCTTTCCATTTTTCCTTATGTAGCAATTAATTTTAACCATTCGCGTATGCCCTCCTCACCACATCCCCCCTCCCCTCCGCATTTCCCTGGCCGAGTCAGTCAAAATCTTGGCTAAGCGGAATTGACAAGCGATTGATACAGCAGCGGCGCAGGACTGCAGAGGCAGACGAGGTAATCAAGGGGCTCCAGCTGTTGCGGGCTAAGCGCTTCCAGGTGACTGTCACCTGAGATTTCGCATTCTGCCACTCGGAGGACGCAGGGCTCACAGCGGCGGCTGACAGTACATCTGGTGCCAGGTGGGCAAGGGAGGGCTGTGCCCAATCCGTTGTCTTGGGCAGGGAAACAGAAGGATGGACGAGACTCGACATTCCGAGACGCGCTCTGCTCGCTGTTGGCTGAGACGCGAGAACACGGGTCCGGTGAGCTCTCGTTCATCCACTGGCGCCTCGCCAGCCCTGTCAGTCCTGAAGCCTTCTACTTCAATCTGCTGCAACAAGCCTCAAAAACACATACACACACACAAAAACTCCATAGGCGCATCCCTGCCATAATGAAATCAGTCGAAAAGACAGGTTTTACGTGTTCAGACAAACCGTTCTTGTCAGTAGCTGTGAGTTTAAACATACAAAGAGGTACGTCAAAGTTTTCTTTCTTTTCTGGTGTTCTCCACGTTGGCCACTGCGTGGCGCTGTAAGCTATAGTTAAATTTCAGCTAAAGGAAAACCTGACATTTGTATCTAAGACATGTGATCCTAAAAAAATTAAAATATGTCTACTAGCTGTTCATCTTAAAATATCTAAAGGTAAAAAAGGATGCTCAAATGACAAAGAAGTATTACAGTATTACAACGAAGTTCAGAGAACATTCAATTATATTATTCAGAAAATGAGATTAAATAGCTTTTAATTTTCGTATTTTCTATTCAAAAGACAATAAAAAGGGAATACACATTTAACATGCAAAATGTTCAAAAATAGTTGAACAAGAACATTACATTGTCTTTTTTCCACACTACATATTAATATGAATCGTTGATGTCTTAGACTGTTCAAAATCGAATCTTTAAGAGTTCAAGATAAATTGCAGAGCTTTTGCACATGGTTAATACAACCCCATTCTGCATGAAGGCAGCAGTCATCAGAATACAGTGCCTGAACAAATTCCATAGCACCAAAGATGGAAATCGTGAACGATGGAAAAAAAAGCAACAGAGAATTACTGAGTAAAAACTATTTGTGCCTATGAAAAAATGTTTAAAAATGGACAAAGGCTAACAAAGATATCCCATTGTCTTGTGTTGCATCTTTGCTCATGGAAAAATCAGAAAGAATTCCACGCGGTTTTTAAAAGCACAAACTAAGAGCCCTGTGCTCAGCAGACAAGAAGCGTGCAGCACCTCAGGGATCTCTTGGAGAAATGTAAAACATCAGACGCATACTGCCTGTTGCATATTTCATTTGCTTTTATTGTAAGCTGAACTTATCGTTGCTTAGCAATAGCAATGCAGGCCGATCTGTTTCCTAATTAAAGAAAATGATGTCATGGCAAATAAGACATTTTAGTCTTTGTGCTTTCTGAACAAATCAAACGGTAGCTATTCTTAAACCCACCTAATACTCCCAAACAAGTTCAAGTTATTTTTTAACTAAAAGAAAGGAATTTGGGTCTTTTTTATACATGAAAATGTTTTTACAAAGCATGCATTATAGCATTATGCACAGAATACAGAAAAACCTTTATACTTGAAAGATACCAAATCACTATAAGTGCACACTATATTCAATGGTCTTCATTTTCATTGCATAGTTGTTTTATTCAATTTATATTTTTAAATGAAAAGCAAAAGTATATTTCAGGATTACATCTAGGACAACTACCATGCAACTGAAAATTCCCAGGAAAGCCTGCACAAGACAAGGCTTTGAATATCTTGTACATTATTCTGCTTTGGTTGCCTGGGGAGCCCAACTAGAACATGACCTCCTATAGCAAGCTGTCAGCTGAATGACAGTAACATCACCATAGTAAGAGTTTAATGAGAGAAAAAAAAATACTAATATTTTCACAGAGACAGCACACTGAGGCAGATTACATCAGAGAAATGAGTGTCGTTACGCTTTCTGCCAATCATCCAACATTCTGATAGGTTACAAGTAATAAGGAGATTGTCTTTTTTCCCTGGCACCAATAGGATTCTGTTTAATTTGCTGTCAGAGAAACCCTGTGATACTGTATGTCATTCCACTGAGTACACAGAGATTTTTAGCTGCAAAATGGTTTTGTGACAGTTCGGCTTCAACTTGAGAATAATGGGTTAATGAACTAGATTAGTCCTGTGATGCTTGTTCATTATGTTTCTTTTGCATCTAGTGGTTCCATTTTGGTGTGGTAATAAGGGTATAGCCTTATCTAACTGATAGCCTAAATTAAATTCTCCTCTTTGAGGGAAGCTCTCTGCCACAACAGACTGATGACCTTTGACTTCCTTTCTCACACACTACATAAAATGACAACTTCATTGTCAAGCATCTGTGTCCCAGTAAATTAGGCCTAATAAGCCTGTATTTGTTCATGCTTAAAAAAACATTATTCCTATTATCTTTGCTATCCTCTATTATTTTACAATAAGAGGTTGTCTAGTGATACACACGACACATCACCTTTCACTTTTACCCTTTCATACAATCAGAGGTATTTTGATGTCTCTTATCCTAAGCTAAAGAAGTAAAAGACACTGAAAGGCATGTTGAGCTGGATGAATTATTCAGGAGACAGACAAATGGTATTTTCATCAATGAGCTTGACTAAAAGAAGATATTTTTCAGTGTGAATTAAATTACAGACTAAATAGGATTACCACTCTGCTTCAGTGATATTCAAATGCAATCCAAACCAATTTACCTGCTCTGACAAAAAATGGACATCATGCTAATAGAGGATGCAAAACTGTATTGAAGACAAATGCAAAAGTGGCTGTTTTGTTCACTCATCTAATGGCATAAAGAGGAGGCTTGATATATCTTAATTTAGATTTCATAGGTTTAATCTGAACTGACAACTCATGACAATAAACACAATTTATATAGCACTAAACTGAACAATTGTGGCCTCTAAATACATGCCATGTGTGATACAGTCGATATGTATGTGATTACTTGTATTAAGAAAAATAATCTCATACAAACAGGCAGTCCTAAGATCCTGTGTGAGATTTGCGAAGGTTCAGTGAGAAATCGGTGTTTGTAACCTTTCATTTAAGTAGTTTACATGGAAATGTAAAGCTGTTCCTTTTCAAAGCAAGCACTGGGTTTACATATAACTGTTAATATGCTCAAAATAAAAAAAACACATCCAAAAACAGTAAAGATTAACTGGACTGTCTTCATCATTTTTCTCTTCACAGGAATTACTCATCTCTAAGCACTTTATTCCCTTTTTGTCTTTATCACTAACTATACAGAACATCCAATACAAAACATTTGGATGAAATGCACTGTCCCAGAGACATTTTAGTTGTCCTTTATGAAATATTGTCTACAACACATGCTCATTTGACAGCAAGTTATTTCAGTAAAATGTCCAAATCAAATATAAACCAATATTTGAAACAAAGCACGTATATAATGTTAAAAGATACAAGACAAGCTCCATCTGCAGTAGGGCTATAGCTGTATCTCATTTTCTAAAAAAAGGACGTTGTTCTCATTGTCTTTTTGTCACAACATTGATTTTGCTTAGTTTAATTATTTTACTACTAAACTATGGGAACTGTGAGCCCATGAAAGATTAGGAAGCAAAACCTTCAGCTGGACAGAAGAGGACCTAAGGGAAGGAGGACCTAAGGCTGTGTTCAGCCTCTGTCAGTCATAATGGATGAAAATTAAATAGCATCTCTGCATTGTGAGATTTGCCAGCCATAGGAATCCAAGATAAAGCCTTATATGAAAAGCAATTCTTATTTGTTAGCTGGGCAAAATGGAATTACTGTAAAACCTCCAAATCAATGCATCAGATCATATACTTCTGTTGCTTTAATGATGACCAACTGCACATTTTGCAGTTTTTCGGTCTTAAAAGCCATAATAAAGGTGACAGCTAAAGCCTTGACCCACCACCCAGCCTTAGAAAGTCCATGCATCCAGATATTTCATTCCCAGTTAAGCCACAACACAGAAGACCACTTCCACTTCCCTCCTTTGGGAATGTTATCAGCCTTGAACCAGGTTTTGCCACAACTTCTTCTGATCCAGACAAGCAGGCATCAGCTATTTGACAGCTGTGCTGCGCTCTTCATCATCTGAAACAATCAGCAAGCATTAGAGAGTACTTTTCCCTTTTCAAAGGTGATAATTAGATAACAAGCTGAGATTAAAGCAATTACAGTTAGACAGCTGGCAAGTCAGCACAGCCATGGCAAATACAGTATATGCACTGGCATCTGGTTCTAATAGTGGCACAACCAGAGAAATCTTACATTAATTACACCAAATAATTTATAATAAACACATTTAATTGCAAGTTTTAAGAGATAAACTGTTCAAAGGAATTAACCCCCCCTGCACCTGAGAACAATCAAGGTTGACTTTTGCTGTGATCACGCAGTAATGAATCACGGCCAATGTCATTAGTGGCTGGGATGTTTACTTAACCAGGAAATGGAAAGCTCATGAAGCCCAGTGGTTCGATAGCTGACATCATTTTTATTCGCATCTGAATTTGTGAGATGGAAATACTTTCAATTTAAATTTTCACTTATGAAGTGACCCCCCCCCCCCAAAAAAAAAAAATCCTAAAGCAAGAAGAAAATAACCCTCTGTCTAACAGAAGTAATTTTATGGTTTTATACAGTATGTAAAGCACAAAACATGAAACTATGTTACACAGTCCCAGAAAAAAAAGTATTGGGATAAATTAAATATACAAAAACAGCTTTTGTCTGGGTGTGTTTGCTAACTTGGTTACAGTAATGCATAATTGTACACATTTTTGAAATGCCACATTAATCTAGTTAATGTTAACTCTGATTTTTCTGGCCGAATCTCTAGAATAGGCAGGCTGTTTATTAAAAAAAAACTATCCATCCATTTATCCAACACAGGGTCGCGGTGGTGTCTGAGCCTAACCCAGCAAGCATCGGGCACAAGGCAGGATACACCCTGGACAGAACGCCAGTCCAACACACAGGCACAAACACGCACAATTACACCATGTTCCTGGGAGGCAATTAACCCACCAGTATGTCTTTGGACTGTGGAAGGAAACTGGAGTTCCCAGAGGAAACCCACACAAACAGGGGGAGATACAAACTCCATGCACAGACAGTAGCACCCCAGAAACTGAACTCAGGGCCCCACAACAGAACATTTTAAAATAACTGCAAGGCTGTTTATTCTGGACAGTGCTTTCAAGCTTGAGTAGTCGGCTGTATGATGAATAGCATTACAGAAAAATACTGGCCAGTACACTTTTAAGGGCATGCCATTCTTAAATCTCACTCCCCAGTTTAGGAAAAAATACTAAATTGTATGCCAATGTTTGACAAGTTGTTTGTAGTTAGAAAGGAAGTTGCATATCTAAATTTGTACTGAAAAGTGTCTGCCCGTGATACTGAGGTTTCATTTTTTTAAACTTCTATCAATTTGTATTTTTTACCTAATGTGCAGATCATTATCTTTCACTCCTCTCATGGTTGCCTTCCTAGACTATCATCAGATTACTGTTCATCGAATTGTAATGGTGTAGGCTTCTTAACAGCTAACTTATACAGCATGTACAAAACAGCAAACTAAATAACAGACACACCAATAAGAAGTGACAAGAGAAGGTGAAAATAGAACTAAATGATTTTAGTTTCATGTTATTTAAACACAACTAATGGCATATCTCCACAGACCACAGCAACTTTGTCCTTTCAGTTCCACTGACATGGAAAGAAATAAGATTAGAAATCAGGATATACAAAAAGCATCGCTTGAAAGAATTTTTTAATTCAGCCTGAAAATTGGGTTTGTTAAACTTGCGTGTCTGATATAATTGCTTTCATTTTGTTTCCATCTGGATTCAGGTTCACTTACAATGTTATTAGCTGTTGCAAATTCCTCAGCACCACATCCATATAGACGTTATGTACGTACTGAGTGTAATACTCAAAAGCTTAAACTTATAACCTTCCAAAGATTACGAACTCCCACATTTCACCAGAATATCACTTGCTTACAGTACCTACAGTATATAATCAATAGAATGAAGACGGCTGTGGTGGTTACTTCTCAATCATGAGATTGTAGTCTGGTTAAGGGAGAGAATGCATATTACTTGCATGGTTCATGGCAGTGAAATAATAACAACAGGGTGCTTTTTTGAACAAAAACAAATTATTTAAATAAAGAAAACCACAAAAGTGTATAGCACATACAAAATATGTACACCACATTTTTGACAGACTTTAAAAGGCAGTTCGACAAACATAAGACACTGATCAGTTGAGTGACTTCCTATTTATTGCTATAATAGTAAAGAAAAAGCTGAGAAAAATAAGAACCGTGCAGAGACCACAGGAAAAACAAACATGTATGTGTGGAGGGTGGGGGTGCCGATCAGTCCACATTTAAACCAGTTAAAACTTCACCAGATCTCAGAAACAACTCCTCACGCACTTTTCTCTTTAAAACGTCATGGAGTCACGGCACAATTTTCACATGAAATGAATACAAACTGACCCTGATTAAATGGGTCAAACTTCAGAACTTTACTGAGTTTGTAATGTGTCAATTTCCTGTCTGGAAATGAAATTTTACTCAGTTGGTCAGATTACCATGATCAAACATTGTTTCTTCTATGATTATTTTCTTCTATGATGATTTTTTATTATTCATGTTTGGTATGATGAGCACATATAGAATTCTATAGACAGGAAAGAACTGCTGTACATTGACACTAGCATTTAAAAGTGTACAATTTTCCTGAAATAACATGAAGCCATAAGAAAAGAAGAAGGTACTGTATCCTTTGCCATTAAGGTTAAGCATGGTCAAATCAATTACACCGAATATGCTTTATAAATAAAAAAGACTAGCAGTCCTATCTCCATAATCTTTTCGGTGCATTTAGGCAATGTACAGTAGATCTCTTTAGAGACATATCTTCTTTAAGACATGCTTGTCCAAACAAAACAAGCTGCTATTTTTCTTCAGGTCTTTATAGAATAGCCAGTTATACATTTGTGGCTGTGGATGGATATAAAATTGTTGATTGGATCAAAAGCTATATGAGGAGAATTAAGAGCTGATCGCTTAAGGCAATAACCTGTTATATTGTCCAGACAGGCTTCAGGCAATGCAAACTGCAAGTACTTAACACTGTTCTGAAAGACTTACACTATATAAGAAAGTAAAAAATAACCCCTTTCATCCAAGTCTCAGAAGAAATTGGAAACTACTGTAATTCACTTCAACAAAGTTAACAACTGACACAATTTAGTGTTCTGTGAGTCCCTAATGGCTGCAGTGAACTCTGGAAATGACAAGGTCTTTTTCAACTTTAATTTGCTTTGAACAGAGTGTCGGAACATCCTGATAATGTTAGACAGTAATATCGTTTCATCTGCTGCTGTCTGGTTTTACATTAATTTGTGAACAAAAAAAATGTTCTCGTCATTATTACTTGACAACAGTAATTCAGTTAAGACTACAAAAAGTTCATATGGGCTATTCTTAGTAATGGAAATCTATTAGGTTATTCTCTATGTGGCAAGTAGGACTTCAAAATTATAGCTGATGTAAAGCATAATTACACTTAAATACAAAAGAATAGAAATCAGAAAATTCATTTTAACAATGTCTTGTCCAACAGCTGAATTTATTTTTTTAAATGACTGAATAAAAGTGATAAAGAAATGAAGCCCTAACATTTATAAAGTAAAAAATGAGAAACTTTGCTGTACTTCTGATATACAAGTAAATATTCAGTTCTATCATCATCTCACGTAGTCCTGGTAGAATGCAGTCTTCTTGATTTAGGCAGATGAACAGAAACTGACAATCCTTTTAACTCTGCTAACAGGGCTAAAGAATAAAAAGGCAGCCATGTCTTCTCCTGAAGATGTAATTTTTTATTGCTTTGATGAAAAGTATACCACTAGTTATCTTTCTCTGTAAGAAACTCAGGTTCAGCCAAGGGAACTTCATTCATCTATCCAATCCATCACACCTCCCAGCGTTTGATGACTTCACGTTGTACTACAAGGTCGGCCTGTTTGAGCAGTGCAGTTACGTCCCCAGCCCAGTGTAAAATACGATTACCCCATTAACCTCCGTTTCTGACCTTGGGCATGCTCCAGCATCTCAGCTTGCCAAAACACAGGAGTCACCAGCAGTGCAATAAAGTACTTTAGTGTTTAAGGTCTTAGTTTTATTCATCACTATGGTTAAATTAGGGTCACGTGCTTTATTTTATTAAGGTTTGTGCTAAGTTAGGCAGGACAACACCCGCCCAGGTGAATACATTAGTAACTTGTGACATAAGTTCCAAATCTGTGATTCTGTCAGAAACACAAACTCAAAAACGGAGGGGGCAGGAATTCTAGAGATTAAAGTTCTGTAAACTTTACATTATTGATCTCCTTGTAGTTTCCTTGGCAGGCAAGAAGGTTTGAAACCATACAGTATACAGTGTTAAGTTTAAACAGATCAAGTTCATACATAAATTATATTTGAATCAGACAATGCATCAATGATTATTGTACTACAGTCTAACTATTAGGAAAGAAGATAGAAAGTAATGCCACCTTTGTAAAGATTTGTTGCTACATAAAGCAAAGGGATTAATGAGGATGATGGTATTACTGAAGAATCAAAGCTGGGTGCATAAAATAAGACCTGATCATGTTGTGATCTTGTTGCCTTTCAGCTCTCTCAGCCTCTGAGCTGCAGGCTGAAATGTAGCAGCATACACAAGTGGGGTGTAAAGTCAATGGGATTACATTTTGCTAATTATCTTCTGATTGAGGTTTACAACACAGACACGGGACGGATCAGCCGCGACTCTCTGCTCGGGAGGAATCAATCAGACTTAAACAGCACTTGGATAAACAAGCCAGCCACAGAAAGGGCGACAGCACACACGCTCTCACTCTCTCGCCCGTCCTCTCTCCCTTGCTCCGTCCCTCCTTGCAGATTGGAAAGAGAAAAAAGGCTGGAGGGGAAGGAAGCTGTTGGACCGCCACCAAATCTTCCCCACAAGGGACCTGAGCCCATCTGCTTTGCTCCGCTCCTGAACTTTAACTACCATTCAGTCTGGATCTCCACAGAGATCAATTCACACAGCTAGCAGATGGACCCCTAGCTCCTTGCTCCACTGCCTTATTTGTTTAATAAATTTAATTAATATCCAAATCTATGCTGGATCACTCCCAGAATAGGGACTAGGCATCTACTAGTCTTCCTCCTGTGGCCTTCTCTCTCTCTCTTTCAACATCCCTGTGCTGTCTAAGTGAAGGATCAGTGATGAGTGATTTTACATAAAGGACTAGATAACGGTGCCCCAGAGTCATCTGTAAATTAAAAGCGCCATGTGTTTTTCATAGCTTTTGTTGTATTAATCATATTGCCGAGCAGAAACGATTTCAAGGCTTGTACAGATTATCTAGACGTTACAAGGGTGAATCTTATTGACAGGCTGCACTATTTAAGCCCCCCGAAGACAGGAGAATAATTCTCGATTAAGTGAAAAAAATAATAGGAAAACACTTAATTTGTATAAAAAAATTACCCTAGGCTGACAGGATTGGTTCACTATTTCTCACAATGAGTGGGATATATTTAAAAGCAATTTAGGCTGTGAATTTCTTCAGACTAATTTGTCTACAGGCTTTGACCTAAAATTTAGCCAATCCTAAAGTCATTAATGCTGTCCCAATTTCATAGCCTTTTAAAGCCAAGGGTGCAACCATCATTAATACATCAAGACAACAGCCACTGTGAAATGTGACATGTTTTCATATTAAATAAAATGCAATAAACTAATTGGAGATGTGATTGGGAAATAAAAGGTTATGAGTGAGTCATATTTTAAAATATGAAACTATTTTTAAAAAGGTCATCACACTATATCCACTTGAGGAATACAGTCACAGTATGTATTATATTATGACCTTAAAAAAACAATGTTTTCTTTTTGGTAATGAGCTTTTGTGGCTTTTCTTAGAACAGTACATACAGTTCACCTGCCTAAATGGAGGTCAGGCACTGACACAGTCTGGGAAAACTCAGCACTGGCCTATAGAGGCTAATCTGCTTTTGCTTTAAAAGTTAGTACTGTAGGAACTTCCTGAACAATTTTGTTTCTTGTCTCAGAGTACATACCTTTTGCTGATTTACAAATTTATGAGGAAATGGTTTTAATTATGTTTAATATTTTACTTGTGTAAGAAAACACAAGACATTCACTGTGCTGCATACTTGATTATCATGATTAAAAGATTTGTAATAAATTGAATTGTACTGTATTGTAGGATTGTATTGAGCATTTTTTTAAGTCATACTGAAAGTCATTCTAAAGACAGAGACCAGGCCACTTCTCTCCTTTCAAGATCACAAAGATCACAAAGGAAGGAAGGAAAAGGCAAATTAATTAAAACAATATATTTTACACACACATATACAATATATACATACTTCAATAAACCTAATGAAAACTATAGACTGTTACTATCAGCTGATGAATCAGTGATGTGATTGCTGTCCGACAGCAGGAATTTGTCAAACCAAAGAAAGGCTAAAACAAGTCATCTATGGTCGAATGCTTCATGTCTTAAACTTGACGTTACACCATAAAGGTTAAAAGATCACAAAAATTGTGAGTGAGGATTGATTCCTTTGACTTACTGAAAAACATTTCATTACTGGAATTCAGATCTATATCCACTTCACCACAGGAAACCTCACCTCAATTATAACAATGCTCTATAAGCCTATAAAATGGCATGTACTAGCTTAAAATCACCTTTGACAGTGCTGCTTTTGGCAATAATACTATTCCTTATTACAGCTAAATCTCTTAATATGTTGGGTTAGATTAAGGGACATTAAACACATGTGGAGCCTGAAGCTGAAATCTGTTTCTTCAAGGCTGAACATTTAAAGCAACAGTTACCCCTTTTACAGCGATTAAACATCAGCAGAAAATGAGGCTTTCATCCATAAACATCCACTGTAGAAGCAGAACAAACAATCTTTATCCTAGCAAAAGAGAGGAAAAAAGACTTAAAATTAAAACATATAGTTTTCAAACTTTCATAGAGGATTTTTAAACAACCTTGCAAACATTCCAGCTGTGTTTAACTACTCAGAACCATTATCTTGAGTAAAGAAATCATTAAATTAACACAGACCTTAGGATGCACTCATCATTACATTTTCTGTATTCATGATTCTGTCACTAATTGTACTTTTATTTTGTT
The DNA here is from genome assembly GCF_040954835.1 of Lepisosteus oculatus. Classification (NCBI taxonomy): domain Eukaryota; kingdom Metazoa; phylum Chordata; class Actinopteri; order Semionotiformes; family Lepisosteidae; genus Lepisosteus; species Lepisosteus oculatus. The sequence goes on from NC_090716.1 coordinate 7,795,895, forward strand.
TAGATGTTTTGTCATCTTTTCATTTGTATTATTGTTATTTTTCACAATGTACAGGTAATTGTGCTAGTAAGAAAAAATGTATATTTACATTCAGCAGTTCGAATATCTAAAAGAGCAACAATACTCAATCCTTTACTGTTATGGATATAATCATATATTATATATAATATATACATATATATTATAATATAACTATGATTCAAACTTTAAAATATTAAAGTATATATTTAATGATCTTGTTAACCAAAAGACAAGAACTGAGAAGATTTTAGGAACCTATGAGGTTCCGAAGAGTAAAATTTAGTTATGGTTAACTGCTTAATTAAGTGCTCTTAATTAAGTGATCCCTAATTATTTTGCAACAGGTCTCGCTACAACTGAAACCTAGCAAACACGATTTTCAACAAACTGATTTTTTTAAATGATAATTTAATAAATTTAAAGAATTATAATTTGTGAAGTTAGAAATATATTTAATATTTAAAATCTAGAATAATTATCATCATAATTCTAAAAAGCTTTACCACATCAAAATGTAATTTACACAAAACGGAAATACAAGGAAAACTGTGCTGCTTCTGAAAAAAAAAACCCACACATTTTCATGGTCCCAGGTTCAATCCCGGTACGAGCATCTGACTGTGTGGAGTTTGTATGTTCGTGTTGTTTTTACCATATGTTTTGGTTTACTCCAAAAGGAATGTGTTATCTCCAGTAGAACCAATGGAACTTTACAAAAATACATCCTTATTGATATGATGGGCTCTCCTGTGCAGCCTTTCTGTACTGCTCACACTCTTTACCTAATACACCACCATGTTCCAATGCTTTGTACTCCAGTCCTAACACAGACACAATCTGTGCTGCTACACCACGCCTTTAAGCTGGGCATTCCCTGTCTAACCCCTGTGCAGCCTTGTCATTATCTCCTTTTCTTACGATTTCTTAAGCAAATTGCTCAAGCTTGAAAATAACAGTTCTTCACCCCTTACAAGATGCACTTACAAGACAGCTCTCATTTCTTTGGTAATATATAGTTTTTTTCTGTCCTCAGTCAGAAGATTATAACTAAAGTCTCCCAACTAATTTATTTACACTTCTTTTGCCAAGAGCCAGAGGCATACTTCCACCTGGAAAACAGAGTGCAGCTGATATGCAGTTTCTGTAATGACAGGAAACTTGGAGCAGCAATAATAAATTAGGAGAATATCATTCATTATCCCAATAGCAAGTGCATACTTCAATCTGCAAAAAGCAGCCTACACAAATTACTTGACATCAGGCTAAGCCACATTAAGACTCACAGAATTACTGTATCAGTGTTGGAGTAATCCACATGACTGTGTTGCGCACTCTAAAGCCGTGCAGAAGTAAAAGCCTTAAAAAATCTCAATGTTCCCATTCCATTTTCTTAATTCAATGCCATTAACGTACTGAGTATTTCTCAAAATATTCAAGAGGCGAAGCTAAAGCTGATGAAAAAAGCGATTCTTTTTGTGTAGCTTGTAATTGACATTTGTATTGTAGGAAAAAAAAGGCTGATATTTTTCTTATAATATCACACTCTGACTGAATTACATAAATGAGACTAAGACTGAAAAGATGTGTGGTTTATTGGGGGTATTGAGGATATTAACAACCCATCCATAAGGAACTAACACATCTTTTAATGAGGAATGAGCCAGGGAGCTGCTGCACAGGTGAAGATGGGTGGAGGGATGTGAAAATGAAATGCACCAGTAAACCAGGGCAATTGAACCCCAGCCAGCTCATCCTACCCTTCGTCGGAGACACTGAGCCAATTGTGCACTGCTGCTGGGAGAATACCGGGCTCACAGGGCTGGTGCCATGATCCAGGCTCGAACCCGTGTCGCCTGGATCACGGTGCTCAAGCTGCACTCAGGAAAGTCCTTTGCTTGCTGAGCTGCTCAAGAGCTCCTTATGTTGTTTTTTTTCCTTCAATGAAGTTGCCATATGTTCTTTTTCACTTTTGATAGTTTTTCTTTCCGAGCTGGGGACATTAATCCATTTGTTTTAAAAACAAACCTGAAGAAGGGCTGACATGGTTATGCACGTATTATTTCAACAGCTGCTGTAACATGGGATCGGTATATTTCAGGAACCTGACCTTTTCATTTAAACTAAAAGCAAAGAAGTGGAAAAGCCATAAAAAATAAAACACAGCAAGGTAGAGGAAAAAAAGTGCAACATGAAGACCTTTTGGTTTCCCACCCACCACAGCACAAACAGATCCCCGTTTAGAATACACAGCAACTTCCCTCTATCTCACTTGTCAGATGATGGCATGAACTTCTAAACAAAAAATTACAATACAGTATTACAGGTTTTTAAAGAGAGCAGCACTAACATATGCCAGAGCATCTGCCAACCTTTCATTAGTTTTTGTTATTTGTATTATATATTAACCCTTGTGCTCTTTGACATAAGCAAGTGAAGTGGAACAGAAGGATACCAATGAATGCAGTATTTCCCCCTGCGTACCAGAGTGTGTGGGTGTGACACACCACAATAAAAGTAATATACTGTAGAAGACCATTTTTTTACAGTAAAAGAGAATTACTGACCACCGTGTCTATACTGTATACACAGGGGAAGCATTCACCAGTTATGCAAACTCTTCCTGATGTAATAATCACTCTAAAGCTTTCAAACAGTTAATGGGCAAAAGAGCAATTTTGAAATTTTGAAGACTACTTTATTTAACTTACTCCACTCTCCCACTTTCATCAGCTCAATTTTCTACTTCGACCTTAACCCCCCTTCCCCGGCAGAGTTTGAGATCTGTTCCCTGAACAAGGTGCCAATTAGTTTTTCATAGTCCTGGAGGCTTGCAAGACAATGAATGCTACTCTTCTATGGTAGTTGCCTCAGAAAAGACTGCTTTCTTCTAAACAATACAGCTCTAAAACAGAACATCAAACTGAAATGGGAATAACCCAATTAATTATAGAGGATTCAGCATCAAATTCAACAGGTTTCTATGTGGTTTAGGATTTATCTAATAACCTTTTGCTGCACCTATACCATAGATACCATATTACTTGGTTCTAATATTCTGAATCAAAAGAAAAAATACTGTGAGGTATTTAGACCCTGAATCTTTAGCCAGCTACACTCTGTGAAAACCTTTTTTTCACCATCTAAATTAGTTAATATCTACGTGTTCCATTTAATGCAATAAAAAAAGAAAACAAAATGGTTTATTTTTACCCAAACAAACCATGGTGAAAACAAAACTTATTTTGCTTGGGTTTAACAAAAGAGTCTATTTATTTTAACTGACTGAAGATTGCGGTCTTCTCCTCACAAATCCACTATAAAGACTTATTCCTTGCTATTTGTATCCATTTTAAAATTCCAGATAATGTCTACTGTAAGTCCTGGGTACTATGTCATTTTCACCCAACTTTACTTTCGGCTCTATAATATTTCCACCATTCTACTGTTTCAGTGATAGACGTTTTCAATAAGTTACTCAATTTCTAAGGGATATGTTTTTTATTTTTCTAAAATAAAAGCTGATTTGAGAGCTCATGATCCAGTATTGGGTGCTAAATTTTTATTTAGACAAGTTGGAAGCAAATTACCTGTGTGCTGTCTGCGTATATTTTGAGGTTGCTACTGTACAGTATGTATGATAAGCTTGAGGATGCTGAACCATGCAACAATCTTCTAGGCCAAATACAGTAATAATTTATTTACAGATTTGTTACTCAATAATTTATGTATTTATTGAACTGCACACAAACTGACACATAATTCTGTCCACATCATACATTTTTAAAATCCCACTCTCCTGTTTTGCTTATTTTATAAATGCGTTCAATGACGATACTACACCCACCTCCCCTTGCCCCTGCCCCTGCTGAATGGCACGACCACACCAAGCCAGGCAGAGGAAGGCCAAAGCCCAGAAAGAAAGATAAACACCTCCACCATGTGGACAAGTGTAAACATTGCAAGTGTTTGGAAAGACGGCTTTCAAAAGACGAGGTTTACATTCCTGGTTCTTGTGCTCAAGCGCTGCTGGGATTCCACTGGGAATGGCACAGGAGATATTCGGTATGGGTTCCCAAGACTGGGACTCTTCTAATCCCAGGCCAGGCCTGCAGAACCTCAGGCATACATTTGAAATCATTGCCCCCCAGAGCTGCGAAGGTATCCACAGGAGGGCTTCCGAGTCCTGCTTGGTCAGGAAGATAGACCATAGGGACGGCATTTGCTCTGGAGGCCCACAGCTCCTTCTGGACTGGGGCAGTGCCCCTCCAGTGCTTCTATTCCATCGAGTAATCCAGCAAACGGCTCCTGAGTCACGGGTGCAAACAGGCCGTGGGGAAATCAGAGCCTGAATTTCTGGAATGTTATTTTACTGAAGCCCATAAAAGGTTTCTAAAACATTGGTGCTCTGTGCAATATGGGCCTATATCCTCTGGTTCTGTCCACAATAGTAGGTTTTGAAATAACTATATGTATTTCAATAGGACAGTATAGTAGTGTGGTGGTTAGCACTGCTTCCACACAGCTTTTGTTCCCGTTTTGCCTCCAGACTAGGGCACCTTCTGGAGTCAATGGAGTTTTAATGCCCACCTCATGACTGCACGGGTTTTCCTCAACTTCCTCCTGCCTTACAAAGACACGCTGGCTATGTTAAATGGTGTCTCTTGAATTGCCAGTGAGTGGGTGACATGCCTTGCAGTGGAGTGGCACCTCACATAGGGTGTAGTCCCACATTACGCCCTGAGCTTCCTGGCCAGGCTCTAGGTAGCCACAACCCTTCCCAGGAACCAGTGGTTTTCTGATCGTGGATGGATTTAAATTATGTGAATTGTTTTAAAGAGCAAATGTCTTATAAAAAACTACATTTAACTGCTTTTGATAAAATGATGTTCTCATTTTCTTTTAAGAAATATGAGAATTAAGTATGAGAGACAAAGTAGATTTAAAGATATCTTTAAAAACTGTGAAATATTTCATTATTTATAATACCAACCAGATAGAAATTTCTGGGGGTTAACTGTATTGACTAAGAAACAGTAGAGTAATGACAGAATTGGACATTTCACAGGTTCTAGTGCTCTGTTAATTTTTATTAAAGCACATCCCAGTCATACAACATTTAAAAGTCTATAAACTACAAATATTCAATACAATATTAAAATGTTTTATCTCTTAAAAATAATGTGGCAAAGAGGATGAAAGCCAACTAAACAACAACTACATTTCTGAGTAAGTGAAAAAATAATAACACATTAATGTAATAAAAAAATATTTTAAAAATATTCAAACAATTCTGCAACCAGTAGAAGTACAGTATACTCCTTATGTCTAAATATAACTCACTCTCCAGTTTAGCAAAGGTTTATGCACAATTTATGTCACTGTACTTTCTTTCAGTTTTGGGCAGCTCCACGAATAATTATGGGTATATTTATTGATTATTAGCATGTGAGGAGTACACTCTGACATTTGCTTGTGTAGTCACTGTCAAAGCAATGTGAAGTGTCTGATCCTTTAACTGAGATTATTAGCAATTTAAGAGAAAATTTGAATCCACAGATATCTACAGGCATCTTTACAGCCCTCAAACTGGATTTTTAAGATGGAGTTGCCTAAGATCCGCTAAGCCTAATGACAGAAACACCCCAGAACTGCTGGTTCTCTGCACAGCCCTTTTCCACTAGCCTGCAGGCTACTGCAACTCATGCCTTATGTGAGCCCTTACAGTATCAGGGTGTGTTCTGAACAATTCTAGACCAGCCACAGGCAGCCCGATCATGTCTATAGCCTGGGTGTGATTGAATGAGGCCACAAAGCCATCATGACATGTGCCACATAGGAAAGGAGAAAATCGACCTCATCCAAGGCTTTTTTTTGTGCTCTTGATTTTCACAAACATGAAAAAATAAAAATGGCAAAACAGCAAGATTTAGTGTACTGTCCTGAAGTCCAGAGCTGCAACAACTACTCTGAGGAATGTCTTCAGAAGTTTGGTAGAATAATTAAGGTGAGATCCATTCCTTGTGCCACCAATGCTGTGAATATGTTAACAAACATAGGGATTTGTTAACAAGCCACAGTTTTCCACCGCACTCAGTGTTCACAAAGTCATGTTAGTATAGCAGACAGCTAATAAATACAAAAACGTGGACGTCAGTACGAAGATTCGTCAGCCTGGTGGGCATTTCTTAACAACAACATCATCATTACGACATCAGCATGTTTGATCTACCCTCTTGTTTGGGTTAATCTCTCATCTAAATGTTCCTGTGACAATTAATAAATTAGAGAAACACCCCAATCACTGCCCTTTAACCTGCTGAGACACTGGTGAACTGCTGTTACAGTTCTTGTGCTGACATTCTGTTTAGGCAAAGAAAATTGATGCGGAGTGCAACAGGACACTCTCATTTCACTTCTTGGGTTTCACAAGGCTATGTGTACAAATCAAACACAGGGTAGTGTTTAATTTTTAACAGAGCTATCCATACATCGTATAGAAAATGTGGTCTGTACTAAAAAAATGTATTTCACAATAAGTCGTGTTTTCTCTTATCCAGTTGTGGTATTGTACAGTGTTGGCATATTTCAAACTAGAATATATCTGACTACAGAAACTGAGGAATTGTAATGGGCAAAATGTCTCATTATAAAATGTAAACAAAACGTTTTAGATAGTGCTTGAAAAGATTTTCTTCTCTTCGGTCAAAACTAGTGGTCAGTAATATTTAATTTTATTGGTCACTAAATGTTAAATACTGTACGTACATAACTGTGTAAAACCCAACAAAAAGACAATAAAGACGTTTAAAATACCTCATGACTTATAGATAATACACAAAGTGTTCAGTATCTGTAAAAAAGCAGTGTGGGACTAATCTCATTTTTGACGGTGCCCGCCACTCTCTGCGGTGAGAGGGATTTCTGGCCGCCACGGTGATGGACTGGAGCCCTGCTAAGGTCTGCTGGTTTACATCATCAATCTGAGACCCGCGTGATGGACCCGGCCTGGCTGCTGGCTCCCATCACATTCCAGAGAGTCAGCCGCTGGTGACCGGCAGGCCTGGGAGGCCGAGCTCTCTCTGCAGGCCGTAATGTGACCCCGTAATGTAACTTCAATGTTTTTCAACCAGACACCACAGCCCCTCCAAGCAGGCTGGCAGATTACAAACTGCTCTCGGTTTCCAAGGTAAACAGACACAGAGACCTGTCCCCATCCCCAGTCCTTGGGTAAAGCAAGTGAGCTGTGAACAGATGTCAGTCCACACGCTCCAATGGTCCGACCGTTTCGGCAGAACAAGAGCAACAACACACGCAGAAGATGTGGGAAGCGAGACCCTCATTCCGAAGCAGTCTGACTCATTGCGGCTTCATGAATAGACACGCTAGTCACTATGAATCAAAATGAAAATGGATGACATTTTAAGAGCCTGGTATTAGGCCTTTGTCAGGCTCTCACAGGTCGTCTTACAAGTGCTTTGTCCACGCAGAAAAATTTAGTAGCAAATAATTTCAATTTCAATATCAGTTGCTGCCACTAGATGGCACTAACAATTGTTTATTAAAACCCGTATGCTTTATTTCAATGGTTTATATAACACATTCATATAAGACGACTTAATAAAGTGACAAAGTAATAGAATATCCTAGCTATAGTTTGTAGTCTTAAATATGGCAATGACAAACAGATTGTATCCTTTGCAATTAGCACATTTCTTAATCAGAATCAATTTAAATTGGCGTCCTGGCCTAATTTCCCACTGGCCTTTACCACTCATGGCCTACTAATAATCCCCATCTCTGAGGTGGCTCCATCATGTGTGGGGAGAGTACTGGCGCACTCTGGCTGCCGTCCATCATCTAGGTGGGTCTGCACATCGATGGTGGTGTAGGGGATCCCCATTACCAGTAAAGTGCTTTGTGGAGTGTGAAGTGTAAGGAATTATTATTAAATAATGTAAAGCATATTAAGTAGTATATTATATGTTATTTAAAGTATACACTGTTGACATGTAGTGTCATTAAAATGATTCCAGAGTCAGAACATGCTTAGCTGTCTATCAGCCATTTCTATGATCACATAATCAGATTGACCCTCATACATCTAATCTAACTGTCCAGAATGCCATTTCTTTCACCTTCTGATTTTACTTTTTTACCCATTTGTCAGGCTCTCCTGATTCAGCTTGGATTCAGATCATTGCTGTGGCACTGATCCTGCTGCACATGAATTGAACTTGCCCGGTGCTGTGGAAGATTTTGCCCTTCCCTAACCTATTCATCAACTCATGTTCCACTAGCGACAACAACATCCAAAAATGAAATGCCTTGTAAGTATTTGGTATACTTGGTGGGACAGGTTTGGCTTATCCAGCCTGGTTCATGGGCTGCCTTCTGAGCCCCGGACGAAGAGGCTTGGGCCCCATTCAGAGTGAGTGCACCCAGGGGAGACTGCAAGGTGGAGATGGGCCTGGGGCAGAACTGAGAACTGTGAAGGGACTTATTTATGTTCGATATGTAGATCATTTTGTAACAATGGGGACTAGGTACACCTGTATGTAATGGACTTGTGCTTGTCATCCATCCTGAATTTCAGTTAATAACTTTCATTTAGACGTGACTTTTAGCCCAGGAATAAGTCTAGCAACCAATGGCTGACATATCCTTTTGAAATTTGAAACATGCCTTCACGTACAACATCACTGATCTATCCAACACTATCCAAGAAGAGTTTTGTACATCCCAGCTTGCCACTAGAGGTCACAACAGTCCACACGTACACAAAAACAGTTTTCTAGATATCACTAGAATTTTTTTTAAAATGAAGACGTTCTTATGTTACAAAAGTACAAAACAAATTTGGGCCTGCATCATTATTTTTATTTAAAATCTTTTGATGATCCCTTAGTTGAATCGAACTGTTCATTTTTCATTTATTATTCATAGCTAATTAGAGTAAATGCCAATTTCATCCCTTTTTTAAAAGGTGACACATTTTTCACCTGGCAGTCTATCAAATATACATTTACTGTCCCAGTACAGCATGCAACTTCACCAGCATGAAGACTGACGAAAGCTCAATTAGTTCCATTGACTTTGCAGTAAACCCACAGAAAGCTCCACTGAGAGATTTACTCGCTTAACGTCCACAGTCAATAAAACTGTTATATATACGCTGAAGGAGGTAAAAAGAAAAATCTCTATTCACACAGTATACCAGAGCAGACCACCCTGCTGAACTCCCCATGATGCCAGTGAGAGGTATATCCAAGTCTCTCCTTTCTGCTTGTTTTCAATTACCTGGCTTCTCACTAGTGAGAAGAGTCATTAAGCCTGTCAGTCACGCACTCCGATAAACAACCGCTAATGATATCACAATAAGACAACAAAACATTATAAATGGTATGTCTGCAGGGACAAAATTCCCAGATCTATATCTTTAAAAGTATAATCTCACACTGTAGCATGATGCCATTTTCAAACCTTCATATGAACCTACAGTACCTTCACTTTGTTGTTGTAACCTACCTTTTCTTTGTTGTGTAATTAGTTCACAACTGCACAAATCTGAAGACAGAAATCTAGCACAGCATGGCAGAGCTTTGGAGCCATGCAATCCCTCATTAACAGAGCTGTGGAATAACAAAAAATGTCTTAGCACACTCTGTGATTTATGAATAAATCTTGTTATCTAAGGAAATTGAAGTACTACAGTATATAGACACCTTTCCTGTCAAATTCTGAGTAAGATAATCCAACATAGGTTGTAAGTTGATTTAAAGATATTAACTACAGGTAAGGGATGGTTTTGTTATTTTTCCAGAAATGTACTAGACATAAGTATTTAAGATTTTATCCCCTTTGTGAATTTGTTTGTTTTGTGCAGGTAAGCACAACATCTTCTTGCTTTGGTGTTATTGGGATTTAGCAAACTCTAATACAAAAAATGCTATCTGTTCCCCTGCATGAAGAGAACCTGAGACATGTAATGCTTTGGCAGCTGGAGGTACTAGAATCGTTAAATTAAGTCACTTGAAGGTCAATGGAACATTTAAGGACCTGGTCATAGCGCAGGGTTTTTAAAACATCTGAAAAAGCTTGTCTTGTGAGAGTACTCTTAAGCAAAGCACAAATGTCCTTTGGAATCTTACACAGAGGATATCAATTTAAACTTCACACTGAAATAAAATCTTGAAAGGTTTCCAGCTTTTCATTGGAGAACATGACTTTGGTGAAAAATAGTCTTTTTACACTAAAATAGTGCTTTCGTCTTCGCGAGCTATGATAAGTGATAGCGTACTCACTCCCTATTTCATAGCTGCAGAATAACAGCTACCACAATCTTAATTCACCCGCCACCAATATTCCGTATATGAAACAGTCCTCAAGTGCTGAGAAAGAACAGCACTCCAACAGAAAATAGCTATTCTCCACTTCAAGTGGGAATTTTAAAAGCCATTAAATCAAAGGTAATTTCAATCACTTTGTTCTTTTTTACCGCTGGGGATAAATTATTAGGCCTTCTTGTTTAAAACAAATACAGCTGCAGAAGTATGGGATGAGACGTTTTTTTTTCTAGTGAAAGGGTTCCCTCTTTTTCCTTCTCTTGTCCAGTTTTATGTAAATAACCACCTTTTTAGGCCGCTGTTAAGGTGTATATAAAACAGAGCAACCACAGAAAAAATCAGACCAGCTCTGTCTCAACAACTAGTGTCTTTCTTTTAAGGTCTGACACCATTTTGGACATGTTTGCTTTCATCTGTCAGAGTCGTTTATTATCAAGGAAGACAAGCAGGGACTTTCTTCGCCACCATAGCTACCACATTAAAATGTGTAGCATTTGACTCAAACGATACCTCTTATCAAGAAAATACAGTAGTAAATTAAATTATAAATATATTTAAAGTGGGAGGAAGATACTGTAAATATCCAAAGTATAACAAACAGTTGCCATCTCCCATTACATGATCTTTTAGACATTGATTTTGTTCACCTTAAAATCTAAAGCAGTAAAAATACAGGTATAAGATCTCAGCTCAGTGTTTATGTTTTACTTAAACTCATCTTAAAGTCAAGGGGTTCAAATACAGAGCACAGGACAAAACCAAACTGTACTCCATCACAGTTCCTTCAAGTTTGTGTATTGCCCTTATGAAAGCCTGCAATTACTGTTAGACACAGCAGCCAACTCATGTTACCTGCAGAACTGCAGAGAAAAGTCCGTAAAACCTACACCCTGATCGTCTGAAACCACAGGGTTTGAGGATTAGCTTTAAGAATTTGTATTTTTCTGTATAAATTGTTTTGCATCTATCCTCCCAAACTACCCTATTAAATAATTCCCAAGGTTTCAAACACTCAAGATACAACCGGTGTTCATTTCATAACCGCAATGCTTAAACATTTTCAGTACAGTTTATTTCACAATATTTGCATTCGGATCTTTTTTTCTAGTATAGGTAGGGACGGAACATAATGATAATCACGTTCGCGTCTTTATCTGTTTGGGTAACAGCTGATCTACTGTAACAACTACTCATGCTCAAGTAATCCTTATGAGAAACCTGCGGGTATGAGCAACCACAGTGCTCAGAACACTTGTGCTAGGAAAATGCCACTTCCAGTCAGATTTCCCGGAGTAGGTTTTCACAACGGGAATTAGTATGCCTGCACACAGCTGTTGATGCTATTGCGGTTGTAAGAGAAAGAGTTCAATGATCAATTCGTTCTTGCAAGTAGTAGTTTCTAATTTTTCCTACACTTCTACTTAAAGGAGTCATTGAGAGAAGTAACACCCTGTGTTTTAAATGATTCCATTCACTAAACCCTACCTTCCACTAACAAGGGTGAACGAGCACAGCATAGAGTTAACGTTATCAAATAAGGTAAGTACTGTAGATAAAATAAAAGATTGAATGACAGTGTAATTTTGTGGTTTTTAATTAACAAAAAAAAACAATTTAAAATATACACACGTAATATCTGTACAGTATTGCTTAGTCCACATTGATCTCAAACATATTTTCCTACCTGTATAAACCAAAGATAAACTTCTTACCTGAAGTTTGTACAACATGCGACAAATGTGCCGGCTTTTTCGCCACGTGATATTTAAATCTAAGGAGAAAGTAATCAGTCCCGAGCACTTCGTTCGGGTACACTGTTCAATTTAAAAGGGGTCGAAGAAGAACGCTTTTGAAAATGGTATCACAGTCAAAGAGTCAAAAAAGTCCCTCCAAGAAGTAAAAGTATGGCCTGGAATAGATGTAAATTTACTAAGGCAGTGATTTCGATACAGAATTTTACCAGTAGACCTCCATCAAAAAAGAGATACACAACACCGTGGTCTTTAGCGCAGTTGAGATTTCACTTAGTTAATCCATGTGGGTTAAAACAAATTGTCTTTCTTGTATAAGTTGTTTTGTATCTATCCTCCCCAGCTTCCCCCACAGGTTAAAACCTCATCCTCATAAGATATTTTCTTTTTCCTGATCCAACAGGTTAGAACTGAAAAAAAGACAGTTCAAGCCAGCACTACTAATCGTCTAATTGCAACTACCTTGTGGGCTGCTGTTGACTTTAATTTCCTGAAATTTACCTAAGACCTTACTGACATTTGCGTAGCATTTGCAAATTCTCTTGGTCGTGACCCCAGTAATGAAGTACTGTGGCCTACTTAAATCATGGCCCAGATAAACTTTATTGCTAAATACTGAGAAAAAAAAACTTCTGTCATGAACTCAGTTCAGTGTTCATTGTTTTAATCAGTCATATCACTGGAACTGGCAAAAGCTTAACAAGAATGCAACCCAGCTGACATCACTTATTATTTCATTAAATATCCTCCATTATTAAAAACTACAGCATCTTATTTAAGATCCCCTATTCTCCTGGGAATTAACAGCATGTCTGTCTTGTGTATATATCACATTCAAAGTGAAGTAGAGTAGTGATAATCAAAAGGCTGGCTTGGGTTGTATTTTCGACATACCAGTAGCCAGTGTTACAGAATGTGGACCTGGTGAGAATTACTGTATGTGCTTTTTTTCTGCCATATGGTCTGGGTCTTGAGCACCTACGTCGTAGTGATTAATGTGTATAATTAATAGTCTTCTAACTGCAAGGGATCTTTTCAAAATCAGATGTGCCATGTACTGTACATGGTTCCATGCTCACAGAGGGACTGGCACACAAATCATCTCACACTCCTGATTAAAAGACCTCAGCAGATGTACTGTATCATGTCAGAATATAATGCACTCCGTTTTTGTCGTAAGGTGAGGTCACGGCTTGGTACGCACTCGTAGAATGCAGTAACAAATCAGACCTTAATGTACAAAAGAACTATGTGTTGCGAAAACCGTGCCCAATAAGAGTCTGATATTGTGTAATCTGCACAACTCAGACACTCTTCCTCTGAGAAGGCAAGGCAACATTCTCTGACAGCAGCGCACCATTTCGTACCAGGGAGCTGAAATTCATGATATAATGATAGTAGTAGAACCCATTTTAGAGGACTGGCTTTTCAGGATTATGCTATACTTTCCTGTTTCTTCTTTTGTAAACTATTAATGATATATTAGATTTGTTTTAAACGTTACAGATGCAGTGACTGGATAAAAAACAAGTGTTTGGGTTAGACTGTTACAAATTTAATGCCAAAAGATAAGAATTCCCCTTTCTAAACTGAGTAAATAAATCTATTACGATTATATATATTCTCCATGCTGAACTAGTGAAGTGTTTCTTATTATCAAGGACCTTTCCACGAACAGCTCCACAAAGAAGAATTTACATTCCAATTACTACATAGGTACAAGATCTTATAATCGAGTTGGTAAGAGCTGTATATTGTGTTGTGTTAGACTGTTTAATGGGGAAGTTAAACAATGCCAGGACCGGGTAAAATGCTTGGTTTTAAGCTTATAAATATGGCAGTATTGTAGTGTTATATGCTTTTATTCTTGATAAAAGAGTAAAGGTTACAATTTGAAATCAAAAACACAATATAGATACTTTCTGAATAACTGCCTGAGTTATGATAAACAATATATGGTTTGGGAAGCATTATATCTAAAAACAAATGTTATATATTAAAATGCCCCAGATTATGAATATATAAAATGAAACTCGAATTGTAAAAGCAAGTGTATTTCATTCAATCATTATAAAAACATGAACTGCTGTCTGAGAATAAAAGCTATTTAATAATGAATCAATTCAATGACTTGAAAAACAAGAGGCCTTGGTGTGATATGAGTGTGTTTTTCATCGAGAATCTGGATTAAAATGTGATCTGTCAGTGGCGGATTTTTCGGATTTTATTTTGTCCTCCGGATGAGGAGACGTGTAAGAACATTTTAAAATAAAAACAGCACAGTAGTTATCAGGGTACAGCCTTTTGAGAAGGGCAGTTGCTCACCCTGGTTGAGGTTAAGGTCTCTGTCTCGTTCTCGCCACCTGATAGATTCTCCAGTTTATTGCCCAGGGTTGTTACAGACTTCCTTTGTCCAAAGAGGTCTGCCGACATCGTCCGTGATTTACACAGGTTGACACTTTGCATCCTCTGCACTGGGCCCTGACTCTGGGACGTTCTAATCCTTTAATGGCTCATGGTGTCTCTCTAGACTCATTCCTGAAAAAAATTCCACAGCGATCTCCATTTCATTTGATTCATTTGCGTGCATGTGTTTGTTTTCAGCTATCTTATCATTCAGTGGGCTGATTCCCACAAATTACCAAATGGTTTGAGAAAAATGAAAATGCTGTTGAATCATAAATTTGTCACACCCTTTGAACAGCTGTCTGGTCAATAGAGAACAGTTAAATCTCAATCAACTGAGCATTATTTCACAATATATATCACAATATTTTAGCCTGAAGTCCTTTTAGTTTTCTCGTCTTTACTAACAACCATTGATAGATAGAAATTAAGTGTCTGTAACTTTTACTGGCCATTGGAAAGACATTATACTAATAAAACAGCATTTCAGGCACTTATTACACATTTATATAGCATTTATATAATGTTAAGAGTCTTCAGATATTTGATTACATGTGTTAACATTGGATAAGTCACACTTATTGTGTTTTAAGTTATTAGAGTTTAGGTTATTGAGGATGTTTTTAATATTGGTACTGTTTTTTTTGTCTTATTCTTTTTTTCTTAATATATCAGGCAGATCTTGAGATTAATCAATTTAGTTTACTATTAGATAGACTAAATTTTTATTTCTATAGTTTTAAACACACTCCATCACTAATAAAATGTTCATTTTCTGATGCCCAGTAAACATGCTTGCTTCAGCATTAGAACCTTTCTATTTTTCTTTAAAACTGTGTACATCCACTAAGAAAAGGCTTTGTCACTATTTCTAAACAGTATTTACAGTATATACAGTAGTTGTCATGTCTGGTTTGCAATAATCTGTCTAGTTGGACAATATAATAACCAGCACATTGTTTCTGAGTAATCACAACAGTTATGCTTATATACTGTACATGCGGGCATATTTGAATGATATGTTTAGCTGTTGATGTACAGCATATACAGTAAATATTTACATCGGTGTAATATACAAATAATACACCTATTCAATAGCTGAAAGTCTTGAACTACATAAGAAGAAAACTCTAAAATAGTTGGTATTATATACAACAACCATAAACACTTTATTTTGCCAAAGTAAAACAAAATGGATTACACCCAGTCAATGAAATAACAATTGTCACCTTTGGACTTTCTGCTAAAAATATTAACATGTTACTCTGGTGCCCTTACATTGAATTAGTTGACAGAAATCTATACATTTTACACATTGATCTAAGGTGGAATACGTTTGTTGTTTTTCACAATGAATGGTTTGCAATAATCAAAGACCAGCAGAGGCAAATGTGTTACAAGAGTACAACACAAAGATGAAGAAGGTACCCACTGAATAAACAAAGGAAGAACTTCAATGCTTCTGTATTTTACTTTACCAGTGAATTGTTTAGACCAGGGCTGGCCTTTGGCCCTGAATGAAGTTTATTAACCATCTTCGCTTTTGTCTCCTTTTTTCCCTCTTGAGGGGAAAGTTGTATCGTCCTGATTCTGATGAATAGCTTTTTCGAATACCAAGGACTCCTGACTGGATGCAGATGGCCGGGAGAAATAAATGAAGTCTCCAGGCTCTTTTTTTTATCAGTTGCAAAGTTCAGAAGCAGAAGGTGGCCAGAGAAAACTAACCTTCTGTTTCAGCACCATATCATGTATTGTCCTAATGAATTTGTGTAGCACACCACAGCACTGATAAGTGTGTTTGTATCTGTGTCTCTTCCTGCAAGACATGGCAGAAAGACCACTGAAGAATGTTTTCACCACTTATTTACTGTAAAGGTCTGAAATACTCTATGCAGAATCAATTGAAAAGAGTTCCGAGTATATATCTACTGTACATATGCATCTTGCACATATAGGTTAGTGTGTGAGTCTCTAGTTAAAGCCAAACGAAAAACAGTACCCCCACTTCAAAGCTATGGAAGCAGTGCTCTGTAACTGAAATCTTGGACAGAGATTAACTGCTGTCATTCCGAGATATAGCGGGCTTTTTCGCATGAGCAATTGGGTGGAAAGGTAACCACATTCACACAGTACTAATGTTTAGAGTTGGGAGTGTTAAAAGAACAAGTCTCAGAATTCCATTTCTATTTGTCATAGATTAAGCAGTTTAACGATTGGCATTCTTTTAAAGGCAAAACAAAATATCACAGCTATTTTTACAATACAAGGGGTAATTGGATTCTGCTCATTTTTGAGACTCCATAGCCAATCACTTACTTTTAATTAAAACTTAATTAAAACAGTTGCCCATTTGGATTTGAACATTCTGAAATCTGAAAAATTCATCATATTAAAATGATGTCAAAAAGCTCAGTGCCACAAAAATAGGTTTTTATGTGTAGTTAGTTTCCCTTAATTACACAAACGGTATATTTTATGATCATAACACTGAAGAAAGGACTTACCAGATTTAAAAATGTCCGTATTATACACTTATATTTAAATATATATTTACATGCATACATATGTTATATAAATATATAGCATGTATTTAAAAGTGTATATATTATATAGTAGGGTTGCATTTTACTAGACACAATGCATCAGATGTAAATAAAATTGTTTTTGTCTGGTGTAAAACACTTTTCCGTAAGACACTTAATATTTTGCAGAAGAAAACAGGTATTTTTATTTTCTTGTGAACTTGTCTAGGTGACAAAGAGCGAATGTTCAATTCTTTGGTTTACAGTTTTGTATGCTGCTCAAGAATTCCAGAAGGATATATAGAGAGAGATAAAATAGTTGCAAATAATGCAATTATCCAGTTTTATTTAGAAAGCTAACCTGAATGAACCTTTCTCTAGCTCTTCTGTGATTAATGTCAGGTGAATTAACTGTGGTCAGGACCTGGTCAGGTTAAGCACTGGTCACTGGCTTTTGAGAGCTTTGTCCAGTTCCTATTAGAAAGGGCTGTAGAAACTTGATACCATGATTGAGCCAACACAGCTGCTGGAGCTAACAGTTCACTTTAAGTGTTCTTTAATTCAAAGCCTGGTGAAAAAATAACAAACGCAAGATACATTTTTAGTGTTACCAATACATTTAGGTAGGGAACGACTCAAACTGTGATACATCTACTTATCATACAGTCTTTAGTTAATAAACATCTTTTTATGAGAGCAATATGTTAATATCAGATATATACACAATAATTCCAAACAAAAGATGTAAATACATAATAAAAAACAGAAAAGAAAACAAAATATCATTCCTGAAGCTATCAAAGGTTTTTTACAGTTCTTTTTGAAACTTGAAAGATTTAAGTTACACTTATTCCATTGAAAGTTTGTTAAATGGAAACTGTGGACCAGCACTTCTGTTTTTTTACATCACAGCTAATTAGCCACATAGCCAGTGTGACCATTTTTATATATTTTACAAATTCCAAATGCTACAGATTAACTTCATCAAAATCTCATATAATACAACCTTTGCAATCTCAACTACATCAGTAATATGTGCTGCAAAAAAAGTTTTTTTTATGAATTGAGTCATCCATCGTGACCACTGGAGAAGTCACACTTTGAATAGTTCTGCATAATAAACAGAATTTCCAGAAAGGTGTCCCTTAAGTAGTTTCATGGGTTTCAAATTCACATACTTCCCCTTAATGTAATAATTAAGCCAAAAGCAATATTTTATTTGAACATTTTCAATAACTTAGTTTTAGCTTGATTACAATAGATAAAGATCAGATATACTAGATCACATTTCAACAACTACAACAACAGAATATTCCCTTTTGTGTTTCTGACAATGCTCATACAAAAATTGAATGCATTTCCATTGGTTTATCAGGAAGTAGTGTAGATACTAATTAAAAGTCTGTGTACATGAAGCCCAGGCCTTCCTGTACATGGAAAGAATATCTGCCAAGATACTCTGGCTTAAAATCCTTCACAGGGTCTGGCAATGTAGCGCTGTTTGAAAGCCTTGTTTCCATATTCATCCCAGCTGTCCTGTGCAGTTCTCCGGCCTGTCGCCATCTTCAGAGCGCCAACTGAAGTTTGGTCAAGTTCCGCTGGTGCATGTTGTGATGCCGGACCAACTCGTCAGACCTCGCAAACTTTTTCTGACAGTTCGGCCATCGACAGTTGAAGGGCTTCTCACCTGTCGAGAGACAAAAACAGGTGTTTAAACGTAGAGCCTGAAGGTGTCACTTTCGGCTGGAGTTTTAAGCGATTTACAGTCTGGACTTGGAATTCAATTATATTACCAGCCATGAAAAGCTGCAGACGTATAATATTATATATAATGCTGTTATTCAATTGGATCGCAATTCATGCCTCAATGTAAATGCTAAAATGCAGCTTGGTTCACACCACAGAATATGGTGCTGCTTATCAGTTTAGATTCATTAAGGGCCCTGATTTGCATATGCTGAAGACTTTCTTTGACACAAATTCTAGTTGTACTACATACACTGATATTAGCAATGTGAATTATTACACATTCATGAGTATAATTCATATGGCATCTGCCCTCAAACCAGCGTACATAAATGTATATTATTAGAATACATACTATTCTTATTTTATTCTATTATTTATAGAATAAAATAAGAATACTAGAATAATAGAATAATTTATTCTATCATTGGAATAAATCTAATAAATGTATTTATTAGAATGAATAAATGTGGAAAAAAAAAGTTTACGCACTTGTTTTACCTGTATGAGTCCTGGTGTGAGTCTTAAGGTGGTCAGACCGTGAAAACTTTCTCTGACAGGTTTCGCACTGGAAAGGTTTTACTCCTATGTGAACAAACAGGGGGGAGTAAAGACAGGAATATATGGTTCGCCAGACAAGCCATTCAGGTTTCCCAGAGGTCTGAAGAATTGCACTTAACCACTTCTTCAGCCTTCAGCATGACTGCTGGGTGCCCTGAAGGCCCACAGCATAAAATCAGAACCAATAGAAGATTTTACTCCATGCTCAGTCCCTATTTTTTATTCTTAATGTCTTCTGTTTTCAATAATGTTGTTTATTTATGTAACTCAATTTATGTTTCAGTATTTTTTATTAGGGTTAAGAATGGTACAATGACGAGATCTATAGTGAGGACTTTTTAAAGTCTTTGATCAATCCAGTCCTACATATGAAACTAAAACTGACTGAAACAAGGACATTCGCTAATTTGTAAAGTATCATTAATATTGTTGTTGAATGTTGCTTATTTTTCAATGACATCTATTGTCGTACCTCCTACCCACAAATAGCTTAACAATTTTAATTTCTGTAAAAGACATAATTATTCAGCAATTCTGAATAATTAATCAGTTTGTGATTTTAGATCATTTCCAGTTGGAAATTAATCTGCTAAAAGCCACAAAAATGTTTGTACCAGGAGCAGATACTGGCTCTGCGTGTTACATTAACTGGAGATGTAGGCTTGATCTTGCTCTGAAGATTGCCTAAACATTTATTGTTTTGGTGTCAAAGAAGTTTTTTAGTGCTGAGTAGAACCTTCAGTAAAGACCAGAGGTAAGGCCACAGCGAGCTGTAAGGTGATGCTTTTTCCGCAGCTGACGGAGACACTGTGTGATCAAGCATCCTTACCTGTGTGTCGCCTCTGGTGCCTCTTCAACTGGTCGGACCGAGAGAACCTCCTCCCGCAGTCTGTGAAGTCACACTGGTAGGGCTTTTCACCTGCAAAGAAACAGCAGTTCAGCTGTTAACTTACAGCAGGGAGACAGAATCCTGCTCGGACACCCTCTATTGTCTTTCACTGTATCATTTAAAATACCTCTGTGAGTGTTCATCTTGATATTGGAAAATTACCAACTCGGCAGTTCTATGTTTCTTTAATCACTGTAAACTACAGTATTTCTAGAAATGGTCTAACCAGGGAGTATCAAGTCTCCTTGTATTATCAATCTACACGTTTTCACATTAAATCATTTTCTTAAGAATCTAAAGAAAAGATAGCAAAGTTAATCTGCTAGACACAGCAATTATTTCATATGTCAATCTGTATTCAGTGATTTCTCAAATGTTTCCTCATGATCTTCCGAGAATGCCACCGGCATACAGTAAATTATATCATTTTACTTTTTTTCTCATTTTACTGGTAAAATGAAGATATTCTTCCCAACACTCGTACATCTGTTCCATCTGGGACCATTGAGGGGGTAGTGAAATAGTTTAGAAACCACAACGTGGATTGAGATATGTCAGAGAATTCCAATAATGAGCACATGTATCCAAACTAACAATTTCTGTCCCTTCAGAGTTCAAACCATCTGAGTCATACTGTAAATGGCTACAGGACCATTTCATTCTCTAATATATTATTATAATATCTGTAATATATTATTATTGATTACTTGGATTTTAAGATAGATTTTCTGATAACATGAGCACAACATTGTTAAATTTATATTTTCTAAGTGAGAAAGCTTGAATTCCTTTTTCAGTCAACTATTCCTAAATGATTTTACTAAATCAAATAAAGGATAGACTTAAAGAGCACAAAGAACAGAAAAAAAAAGAAAGAAATAAAATATCAATCTATAATTGCAGCTGTGCCAGAGAAATAAATGTGCTAACAAAGAATATGAAGAAGAATGAAATATCCAGGGACGGTGCCGGTAATCATCATTCAAATGGGGAATAATGGAAATGTGAGTCAGAGACATGACACAGCAATCATACAAAATCCATCAGAGGAACATGATCCACTGTCTGACCACTCTTCATGTGCATCATCGTTGATGAGTTTACCAGTGTAAGTAACCGCCTTAATTTTTTTATTTATTTGTAACCTGGAATCCAGCATACTCTGCGCTCAGTGGGGCTGAGCCAAAGGGAGGGTGTCTGTTCACTGGAGAGAGAGACACTCGATTTCACACGGTTACCTGTGTGCTTCCTGCTGTGCATCTGCAGGTGTGAGAGCTTGAAGTATCTCTTGTTGCAGCCGGGGTACGCACACATGAATGGCCGCTTCTCGTTGGTCTCCGACGATGGCCTCACGATGGCAGGAGTAATACCAGGCACTCTTCTCACATCCTGCAGGAGGATTTGGGATTTGTGACCAGGAAAAGAAGTTTTCATTTTTACAATATGTAGTCTAGCACAATTATACAATTGCTAAAAAGCAGCCATTTAAGATCTGCATTGCTCTAGCTGGTATGTATATATTGTTAATCGAATATATGAAATAATAATATTCTTTTTAACTTTTCAGCATATCCAAGGGTTAAGATGAACTAATCTGAGTACGTCCTGCTCATGTTATTACATTTCATTGTTTTCTGATCACTTGTTGATAGGACTCTGAAAAATCTATTTATTTTAAGGAAGTAGCAATGTAGAATTATCTACTAACTTGAACTGAATGACACCTCACTTAAATTTCTGGATATCAGCGACTACTCATTTAAATGTTAACAGTTACTCATGCGCGTTAGGCAGACCATATCTCAAAGCCTAATCTTCTCAGGGCTTTTAAAGACACAGCTCTTTTATTTCAGCCTGTACTGAGCACCATCTGCTTCTAATTAGTACCAGCTTTACATAATGGGTTTTTTATGCTTTAGCAGTGTAATTATTGCTTGTAGAAGTTATTGATAGGTAAATGATAAAAAAGTTTTACGGCTTTCTAGCACAGTCTATCTGGGGATCCCAGTGAGAATCTTACCAGCAAAGTAAGTGTAGGTCCCAATTTTTTTTAGATTAAACAAAATACCTTTACAGACAAATAAATAATACTGTATTCGGTATGCTGTTTATAGGTTTTAAATATTTTAAAACGCACTTTTTTTGTTTCTGCCTGGTTCAGTCTTGAACAAAGCACTGAGGAAAAGCAAAGGCTAAAGTGAATATTTTCACTTAAAATATCTCCAGACACTCTTTCTGGAGAATCTCTGCTTTCAGAATCTTGACGGCATTAATTAAGGCTTATTGATTTATTAATTCTGGCAAGAAAATGGAAACCCTATCTTTATTGCTAATGGATCTCTTGAAAGCAATTCCTCTTTGCTTTTTTCTTACTGAAATACCTTTTAAATGTCTCCACTGTTTTGGCAGTGTTATTTAATGATTCGTATTGCATCACTTTTACTTTGAGTCATATTTCTTCCTTACCCTAAAAAATACTAATAGTATGGGAAACAAGCATTGAATGCTCAAAGCACTGTAATAAATGTATATACTTCCATTGGCACTTGAGTTCTGTGTACTCTTTGTCCTGACCTTGGAACCACAACACAAAACAAACTTCTGGCTGTTTCTTCTTGTATTAACAAAATAGATGGAATTGCCTTTGGAAGCAAGTCTGTAACCTTTACTTGAACTCTTGAACACTTGGCAGCGCTACTAACCTGGATGCCTCTGAATACTCCATGTGTGTGGATTCTGTACTGGGTGCTGCAGCTGTAAACCATGGGTGTGTTATGGTCACTTTCATAGCCGGTTGTGTGGCTGGAAAAAAAAAAGGTAAAAAATAAGCAACTATTTATTTATTATTTGTGACCAGCTTATTGTTTCAGGCAATCCACTTCCCTCTAGTAGCCCAACAACACACACACAAAACCCGTGCGGTTAATTAATATCTGATTGTTCTTCATTTCGTCCTCTAGAAAGAGGCATTTTTTAGATGCATCATGACTCTTCAACACTAATTAAATATTACCTTTTACAACCCCCTTTTCACCTCCTGTGTTACTCTTAACGGTTGTAGTCTGTCATATGGCTACAGTGTCCTGACCTCACAAATGCAGTCTTCTGCTCCATTTCGAGTAAATGTGACCTGGGCGGAGAACTACAGGTATCCCTGTATTGTTCTGATCTTGCTCACATGTTTTTTTTTTGTTAGAAGGACCTCATGAACCAACATGTGGAGGGCCTGAAATGTAACGAGGTTATACAATCTGAGGGGACTCTTCCTTGCCAGTCACAGGACAAGGGAAAAACATTTGCTTGTAAAACAGTAGGGGTTAAGCTCCCATTAAATAAAAAAAGAACAGTGGTAAAACGCTATGTTGAAATACGCATTGGGAAGGAGTAGCACATATCCCACAATGTAAATAATAATTTTTCCATTTTTACACTTGACCTCACCATATTGGGCTACACTAGGGAAATGTCACACCCCCTACAACACACACAGCAACTACTGTACTTCAAATCCGGACACGTTTTGTAGGAACTCTGCCAGAGCTATGAATTGCACTTACAGATGCAGTCCAAGTCATTGACTGCTACAATTCTGCAGATTCTATTCTACAACAGTTCTTCAGCTTTGTGGAAATTGCTCTTTGTTCTCTGCAGCAATAAATTCTCCGTACCAATCAGAGATGGAGCTCCAAAAAAGACAGATGGGAATTTCATATCAAACCAAAATTTATACCCATGACATGACAGAGAGGGCCTCCAATTTGACCTCAGATTGACACAGTTGCTAAGCGTGTTATTTTTCTCTTTCACATACACACGGCAGTAACCATGTTGCTTATAGAGCATCTACTTATCATCAGTGAATGACTCACATGGTGCTAGTTAAGAGAGAGCCAGCAATGGCAAGAGGAAGGATTCTAACACATACTTAGTAAAAGAGGGCAAGAATTAGATTACACACTCATCCAATCCACAATTCCTATTTTTCCCCACATCATCCAACTTTTTTCCTAAACTTCTTCTGAGGGCCTCATTAATAACATTATGGTTACAGAAGAAAAGGATTACTGTTGTTATACTGAATATGTACTTATTATGAATCAATATATATATATATGCACAGGAGCATTCAAAGTTTTTTAAACATTGATATTTTTCAAACATTAACCTTCACATACAGCTGCTCTGGGAAACCTCCTTTACAGCAACAATCAAAATTGTGAAAAAAAATGTGCACACAGATCCTTCATTCATTCCTTTCAGAGATAAACACCTCAGGTTCATGTCAAATGCAACTTAAGATATTGGGAACTGCAGCATTTATTATCTGGAGAAGACACATAAATTCTTTGGCTTTCATCCCCAGAGATGAGACCATGTCTAGGACTGATTTTCCACAGAGTTAACAGCTTGGCTAACCCAAAATTTTCTTGATTTAACTACAGATTACTCATTTTGCCATTTCTCTTCTATACTTTTGGGTGTCAGTAGGTCAAATACTTTGCAAACCTAACTGCTGAGAGCCGTTTGGACAGTTTGATAACATGCAAGTCTGTGTAGCGTGTGTTTAGCCATTCCATTGTGTCCTGATCCGTTTGACAATTCCCTGGGGATGACCTCTTCCTTGCTATTATATCTTGGACCACGGTCAAGGCTGATCTGCCGCTCTGCTGCACAGGATATATTCCTCAAGACAGACAAAACAGTGTCTAATTGCACACACTGACTCTTTTAGTGTACAAAGCCTGAAGCCAATTCACAGAGCTGGAGCTGTGCTCTAGGAAAATGCTAATGCAAACAGAGTAGAAATACAAGAGAGGCATTTCAGATGATAACCCTTGAAAAGAATATAGACAACCTATCATGAGATGTCAACAGTTATGTAGTGCAGAATCCCCAAAGAATTACATTCATCAGGTCCGGATAGCCAGACAAGAAATCAAGGTCCACAGTGTCACATATCTTAAAGCTATGGAAAACATTCAAGATTACAGGCACTGATAGCTTTGCCATGCCTGTGGTCAAAGAAACGCGTGATGGATTGGGTAAGATAATGCCAACAGTTTTGTGACACAAGACCGATTAGTAACAAACCACAGAACAACTAGTATTACTAACAGAAGCAACGAACAAAGTTTCTTTTGGAGGGGTCACTGAGTGAAGGATGACTGCACCAAAGGATGTGAATATTTATGGACAGCTCCTCCTTTTTAAGAAAAGCACAACTTCCTGTGGGTCGACTGAATTTCATATGATTTAAGAGAGAAGGTGTAACCTTCAACATGTAACTTTGCAGTTTAGAGGGGGTGTTTTTCTGTATTGATTACAAGCAGCCCTACAATGTGGTTGACAATATGGTCAGGGCTGCCTGTTTAAACAGAAGAGTTAATATGGATCCTAATTAATCTGGCAACCAAGACTATTTTTCCCATACATGTATATCCACTAGGACAAAGCTTTAAAATTCTCTATTGCAGTATAAGCAGTTGTAATATGCTGCAATTGCTTCATTTTTCTGGCAACTAGCTGTAATTGTGACAGATACTGTTGTCTTAGTTTGTATTTTCAGAGTCTCGTTCTTTTCAAATTGCCCACATACTCATTTGTCACCTTTTTCTGCCATCCTCAGTTTCCATTTTGCCAAAACATCACATTTTTCAAAACCTGGATTGATCTCTTTTATATAATAAAATTACAAAGAAGTAAATAATTTGAAAAAAAATGCCTATAGTCATTTAATGCATTCTAAAGCAGACAATTTATGATATTGGACTGAAATTAGAAGGCTTGGATTTCAACAGCTGAGTAATTTATAATCCTAATTTATGACAATTTTCACATTTTGCTTTTTGCTTACCTCTTAATTGTTGGTGCCAATGTGCTCACAGGGTTCCATGCCATGCATTCAAGCTGTGAGGTCATTTGGTATAAATTATCACTGCCAGGGGGGGAAAAAATAATAAAAACAAACTAAATTTCCTTTGAAGAATTCAAAACAAAGGACAGAGGGGGTTACCAGCGGAAGAAAAAAAAGTCAACAAAAATTTGAGCATAAATTGGCACCACAGGAGAATCAGACAAAAGTCATGTTAAGACTGAAAAATAGCTTATGAAAGGGATACATCCTGGGTAACAAGTAATGAATGTGCCAGACAAAGAGAAAAATCTTGCTGGGAAATGATAAATTATTCTAATCCTTCCAGTCTTCGAACTGAAATACCTATCTATTATTAAAACTCTAACACCAGGACCATCAGTTAACTTGGCATGTGGTGTTTACCCAGCTACAGGACTGTCAGGTAATCTGACAAAAATATTCCCTACAGTGAAGCTATCACAACCTATAAAAATTAACACAGCATAAGAAATGAAATTGTTTGGTTGGGCACAGATACATCAAGTGTATCGCAAAACACTACAGAAAGAAATAATAATGTTGCCCGTATTTCATTGACAGAAACTTTCAAAGACCAGTTACAAAGTAGAATCCTTTATTCAAATATGATCCTGTGAAGAAACAGTTTTAATGTGTTTGTTTTAGGATTAATACCTTCAAATATGCCTCAGATATGCACATACCCATTTGTCAGAAGTAATGGACACTATTATCCATTATATTGTCTCCAGTGCTATTATGTCTCTGCAATATCCAGCATATCTGCTCAGAAACTATTACCCTCTCCTGCCGTTTTCTGCAATAGCTGTTCGTGCTGGTCGGTGCCACTGCACTGAGCAATTCCACAAATTCTTCCTGTAATGCTGCAGTAATTAATTCCTGCAGTTGCCCGATTTTTATTAGAAGTGCCAGCGTTATACTGTTTATGGCAGGAGATTTTCTCAACTTTCTTCTCATTTTGACACTTCATTTATAAATGTGGGGCCTCCTCCACGATCTCGGCTGGTTTTTGTTCTCCGTTGCCTTTTCATCAAACAATCCATTTATTCACTCTGTTTGTTTGGTTACCTCTCTCCGTCACTTTTACCTGTTCGAATGTAAGGCGAGACCAGAAAAGGAGAGGGGGTGGGAGAGGAGGTCAAACTAAAAACATGACACCCCCCCAAAAAAACTTCAGGCTTAAAAAAAATGAAGCTAAGAGAACCGAGCTGTTGTTTACGAGGCGAGAGAAGCAGAACTTGAGGGAAAAAAACTGTTTTTTTTCTATGGGAGAAGGTGGATGACTCAAGCAGTCTTATCAATAGAATTTTGTTATTTTGGAATCTTTATGTTCTCTTGCTGAAAACAACAAGTTGTTGGCATTCAAAGAATGTGTTCTAAGTACTGAGTTTGGCATCTTTACATATAAATAACAAAGCACTTATTAAAGCACTATATAGAGTAACGACTTTTCCATTTTAAGGACATCTAGACAGTCATCGGGATAAGGAATTCAAAAGGAAATCAGCAGTAGATCATTTGGAGTTTATTTTGGCCTGCTGTGTGCTGCTTACAGCTCTTGACCTTTGAGCAGACATAGCTATATTGTGGAGGATTATTCCTTTTCCTCTTTAAATTTATGCCATTCAAGCTTCAGGTACAGGTTTAACACTTACAGGATATGATACTGTGTAACTAAGAATAGTATTCCTATATAGTTCAATTCCATTACTTTTTTATTCATAGACAATGAAATGGCCATTACTTTCACTGTCATTGTGAAAGTATGTTTATACTTTTATTGACGCTTAAGAAAATACCCAGTACAAATACACATATTATTATACTTAAAATAAAGATTTCCCTCCAGTTTAAAAAAAAGTTTCTGTTTTGTTATTTTTGAGGTAATATAAAAGAAACCTTTTTTTATTTTGGGAAGTGACACAGCCCCAGAATGTGTAGGAGTTAGCAAACGCTTCATCCGTTTTGTTATGTAAAAGTTGATAAATGCTTTTATTTTTCTAGCAGTCTAAAGTGAAGGTCTTACACTTGTAATTCTGCACACAGACTGTCTGAAATAAACCCCCTTCCTTCCTACTTACCTCACTCCCTCTTTCCTCGACGTCACACAGAATTCAATGGCAACATGGTTGCTGGAAATTCCATCAAAACCTTTAAATTAATTAATGAGCATTGGTGTCATGGTTGTGTAATGAGCTGGTGAGTTCGATTTCACGCAGTTTGTTTTTTTGTGTGTGTTTTCAGGTCACCTAGCAGCACAAACTGAGAGATATCAGAAAAACCTCACAGAAAGACATTCTTTCTTTGACAGTTTCCGCAGTACTGAATGCAAGGTGAAGATAAGATGGACCTGAAATTAAACTTCACCCTGAAATTACCATAAATTTCCGAAATCTAAGCTGTATACATCCTGAAAGCAAGTACTTTCAGCGGCACGGGTGCATGCAGAAAACAAAAATACAGAACAGTAGTTGAGGCAAATTCAATCCATCATCCAGAAATTAGTGCTGCCTTTTACCACTGTTGTCATGACTGTGTCACCGTGTGAATCGAGACACAGGCAGAGCAAACCTCTCTGTCAAACTTTGTCGACTTTGGCTGCTGTGTCTGATTGAGGTTCTGAAATCTAGAACCCATCAAACAAACCTGGTGGAACAGACTTGCTGGGCATGTCCGAAGGAAATTTGAAAGGTGTGCCTGTCGGGGCAGCAGCAGTCGGTGGGGTCGCTGATAGCTGTAAAAAAAAAAGTTACCTGTTGTACGGGTTTCTGAGGAGTAGAGCCTGGCTTCCTGCACAGCTGTCCGTGGGCGTGTGGCAGCTGTACACCGGAGGAGGGACGGGGTATTGCTGCTCTCCTACACAAACAACACCCCAGTTAGCCGCCTCACCCCCACAATCTCCTCAGGTACCCCCTTCCTCCAGCTAAAATTCGCACCGCACTCACACCACTCACGACCCACCTTCTGGGGGGAAGCGGCCGCAGGTTTGATTAATATGAAAGTTCAATCATTCATTTGAGGAGCACCTCCTATAAATGTCATCCTCCCAAGTAACAAATCACAAATTCCTTTCCAATTGCAACAAGAAAATAGGAAGCAATACCTTCAGGAAATAAATAAGTGAGGAATAAGTGGTCAACAGCAAAGCAAAAGACATTCATTATGTTTCTTTTTAGGGTTTAAATGATGACCATATAATGTTTTCATAGTTTCTATCTGAATGTATACATTATATATTACCTGTGATGGTATTTTACATATTTTAATATTCATAAATAGCCTCTGCATAGGTTCTAGAATAGCATATTTGTAAGTACAAAGACAACTGATAACGTATTATATGTACTAACAAAAATGAGGATTACTTTAACATTTACGTACACTGGAGTGTTTTTTTCTGAGCCATTTTAACATAGTCTTTCAAATGCCTTAACTTGCAAAGATTATGACTTTTACTTTTGACATTTCAGAAAAAAAATGTTTTAAAAACAACAAAAGGAAAAGTAGTTATTAAAAGCAAACAAAATCCCATGTACTATGAAACAACCTATGAAAACAATCGAGCTCTCTTTGAAGTGGTAAAATAATCCATTTGGTTCTCATTCGAAGTGCAAATGAAGGTTCCTTGCTTTTCTTTTCCTGTGAATTGGTCCCTGGGTGATTCTAAACATTCCTAAAACCTAAAGTGAATGGTGGTTTCCCCACACTGATAGATCCAGAAGAAGGAGAACACGCTTCATGTTTTTAGAATTTACAGCAAGGCAGACTGTGACACTTGAAACACACCCATAATGTAGCTTCGCGTCTGCATCTATAAAGTCTTATTTATTCCAAGTTAGCCTTAATCTATAACTGACTAAGGCTGAGAAACATGAAAAAGTGTGACCACTTTAAGCAAGTCAAACTCAGGTATGCATCTGTTTATGAGATGAAACTATATAAAACAAATAAAATCTATTTCTGATTGGAATCAATGCACTCATAATTGACAAAAGGATCAGTATGCCATTCTGAAAGAGAAAAACCTCTCTTTACCAGAGAGTCAAGAGTGTAAAATATAATCTATTAATCAGACGCATTGCAGAAACAGACTGACATGCTGAAACGCAAAGCAATCTATAAACATACCCTGGAATACCTGTAAACTAATCATGCAAATATGATTTTTTACTCCATGACTGATGCAAAGAGATAATTGTTATTTTTAAGTGTTCTCAGGATAATATAACTAATTGTTCTGAGCTCAGCCTGAGCACTACAAAGCTATCGTAGAGATCGACGGAACATTTTGACTGTTACCTATGTTGGTCTGTTGACTGATGGGGTCTTCGTGCTTAAAAGAGTGGTTGGAGAACTGAGATGTGTGATGAGAAGGAGTGTGACCGTAATTTGTAGCTCCATCAAAAGCCACCGTGCTGTAACCTGTTAAGAGACAGTGGAGTGATTCAAAAAACATCCTTATCATCAGCCAGTGCAGTTTCAGTGATCAAGTTTGCTGAGAATAGAATTTTTATGAATTCACATTCTGCACATCACGACTGAATAAAAGTACATCTTGGGATTGATTTTTTAGGTGTATACTTATCTTGAAATGAAAGGTATAAAAATAAACTTCTCAAAAATCTACATATTGTACAGTACAGTAAATGGATAGAACAGAAAAAAGCCAAATCTTTACAAATCTGAGTACATTATAAATTATGAAATGTTTTTTCCATAATTATTTTGATCATTGCCTACAGCAAACTAGATCATTTCTTTCTAAACCTCTATTTTCATTGTAAAAATCTCACATACAAACACACATAAATATTAAACAATTGTCAATCCTACTATTTGATTAAAGCAGCCTGTATAGACAGTAGAGGCACTTGCACCCACATTCAAATAGCATTTTAGTTAAACATGGAACTTTTTACTTCTTTTTACTTTTCAGTACATATAGTTATATCAAACAAATGAAAAAGGACCAAAATCCTGTTTTAAAAAGCAACGTTTATAATCACTGTGTTAGGTCCACCCTTTTTCAAAGACAATTTTTTTGGAGCTGTAAAAATCTACTTCAATGCAACATTTTTTATATTTTCAATGACTTGTTTTTAAAAAAAGAGAAGTTATTAGAAAATAAAAAATGTTGGGCACACCTTTTAAATCAAGTAGCCTCTAAGAGTTTCACTCTAAAGTAAAACATGCAATTCTGCCGTTTTACAGATTCCATCTGGTCATCTGATTTTATTAATAACTGAGATGTAAAGAGTCTGCATTGCTGTTCAAGCACAAACATCACCTCCCACTGGAGAGTGAAAATTACTTTGGTGAAAACAAACAAGTTTTGGAAAAGAGGAGAGGTGCCACCGAATTGGAGTGAATCATGTCTTTTCCTGACCCCACACTGACTCTGCATCGTAAATCAGCCATTTCAACACCAGCTTCATTAATTACACCAGACCACTTTCACAACAGCTTAGGCACAAAACTAATTAAAAGGTCATATTTTCTTATATGGGTTCTTGACTCATGAATCCTTGATCTTTATCAATGGAAATGAGCTAATTCAGTAGGTTTCTGTAAAACCAATTATCTGGCCAAAATTTATTTTGCATTTCTTATTGTATCTGTAAATCACATTTATTATATTTCTGACTTTCTTGATATTACAATTACGTGACAGACCAAATGACTTTTTTTTTCTTTTTAAGGGCTCGACTATATCTCAAATCACAATAATATTCTTAGAATCAATATTTTTATTCCATGAAAAAAATCCAGAGATTATTGAATGTTTGCTCCCATATTAATGTCTCTTGGTAATCAAAAGCACTGCAATTACTAAACAAATGTAAAAATAAGTTTTTAAGAATCATAAATTTCCCTAAAACATATACTATTCTACTTAGTGTCTTAACAGTTTCCTTAAATTCTCTTAGTTTTCCTTAATTCTCTTAATTATCTGTTAGCTCTTCAGTGTATCATTAAGTTTCAGGTCCTTTTTTATTTAGTAAACTGGAATTTTATCTTTATATACTGCAATAATTCTCTAACATCGCTCTATCGTTGCATTTGAGGACTTATCGTTGCATTTTAGGCAAATCAAATGTCAAGGATTTTAGGAGTCTACATGTAAGAAGGACTTTTAGCAAAAGTGAGCTGATCAAATGCTTTACAAATTTGAATAAGAACACACAGTCATTCATATGTGAAATATGTAGATATAAAGGGTACTGTCTGCTTTTGAAAAAATGTAGTATAGCGTTACATATGATTGCTGTATCAAGAAGATATTGTCATATGAACCAATATGCAATATGTCAATATGTTTGTAACTTCAGCCGTTTGACAATTAAATACATGTTTACAGTACTGGGAAACAAGCTATGAATTGAACTGTAAGGATACAGTAGGCATAGAGACCTCATCCCATCTTCTGGGCTTTGCTTTGCAAAATTAAACAACCAAGATAACATCATATACTGTATACATACATTCACACTGTGAATTATTTCTATATTCTGATAATTATTATACTTTTCTCCCAATGCTTACCATAATCTAAATCTTTGGAAGTGTCACAATAGGATATATTTTTAATGTGGCTTTCAAATTTGGGAGGAGTACATTTTTTAAGGACTTTCTGGATCATCTCAACATTTCCCTTGTAATTTTCATAGTCTGATCTGCCTGCTCTTACCAGCTCAGCTACTCAGGAAATAGTAGTTGTCTTTTGATTTATTTTTTTCATTTGCACAACATTCTTTTTTGACTGGCTTGGTACAGACTTTTCATGACCTTCAAAACAATGCACCAAGCGGAATGATTTTTGGCCATGTTTTCCGGTGTTTGCCTGGTCCAAACCTAAGGAATGTGATAAGGAGTCTGGAGCACAGAGCAAAGCTTTTGATAGCAAGGTTTCTTTAATTAGGACTTTATCAAAGTTGGGCTTGATTAAAATGTGCTGAAAATAATTGAAATTTGTCTATCTGCTGCACACTGTGATCTTCAGAAAGAATCCAGTTATTGGGAAAACCCAGATGAGTGGGAGATGAAAAAGAAATGGGCAACATTTCGACAGTTTTATTTTCCAACACTGCCAAAACCAGTCTATAAGCCAAGGTAAAATCATTCCCACGCTCTGAAAGAGTTTTTAATGCTAAATCCAACCTTGACGGTAGCTCAAAAGAAACATTTTTTGAGCCTTTCATTATCATTTATGCACAGATGCAGCATTTAAGGATATGCAAAACTGTACAGCTTTGAGAGAAAAAAACTTTGACCCTTATCACTTATCGCATGTAGAAAATAGTCAAACCAGAGTGCTGTTTTTAAAAATGATGGCTCACACATAATGATAAACGTGTTCAAAATGGGAAAAAAGATGAAATATGAAAATGTCAGAAAAGTTAAAAATGTTTCTTGTGTTTTATTACCCTACCACAGTGCTAACACCGCCAATGTAATCTATTAACCAAAACTTTACATTTCAAGTATTTGCTCCAAAAAGGTATTTTTAAATATTGTAATTTTAAGGAAATTTACTTTTGTGTCAAATGTAGTTTTTCAGAATTCTATTTTTAATGAACAGCAACAGACTTATGTTTTAATTATAAAATCTGAGCATAGTTCAGTATAACTTTTTTTGTCATATAGTTGAATGGTTTGAAAATGACGTACTAATATTATAAAGTATCTTACAGTGCATAATATTCCTAAAGTCATTAAATTAATACTTTTTTGCACATGGATTTAAGGTACTATAAAGACTGCCAGATTAGTCAAGAAATGTTTAATCCTTTATTACATTATCAACAACACCTGTAAAATTAATGTAAAATAAATGATTATGTTTCTGGTTACTTGTATGTTGGAATACTTAGAACTGTATCTTACTGTAACCTTTTATTTCTAAGATTAAACTACAATAGTTCAACAGTACAATAGTTCCTAATACATGAATTATCATTGTGTATCATTGTGCTGTGTCACATATTTTTGCAAGCTATGCAATTCAGATAAATGTTACACACCAGACATTCTGTTTTATAGCATCAGCAAGCAAATATTTAAAAATTCATTCCATTTAAGTAAATGCTTTTTATTAGGTTAGAAATCATATTAAACTGTCTTTTTAATATTTAGAATTCTACTTAAAAGATCTATTATTAAAAAATAAGTAATTGTATTATATTCTACATTTGATATCTCTATGAAGTAATGTTTGAAAGTGCATAACATCTTTCCTTCAGATTATTTTCTGGCTAGCAAAGCACTTATGGTTCCAGCATACTCCTTTATTATTAGAATTATTACGATTCCTATATAAGCTTCAGAACTGAAGCCACCATAGTGCAAACATATTTATTTATCATTTTTAAAACAGCCAAGTAAATCTGCAAGGTATGTCAATAACATATATATTCTCTTCATGTCACCAGAAAAAGGAAATGCTAAATGTGTAGACGATTTTGATCATGTTTAAACCTCAGATCGGATGCTTGGAATGTTAAATCTGAAGCCCTATTGGTATTAAAACATTTTTGGTTTAATTTAACAATTAAAAAATGCCTTTGATGTTTTTCATCAAAAGTGAGTGCCAGGGAAAAAAAAAAATTCTGAATGAAAATGTCAAATAAAGAAAGAAAACAAAACTGTACTTGAAGAATGCGCTCAACTTTTACTTAAATTAAGACAGTGAGTGTTTCCAGACTTCATTCAAAAATCAAATGTCTCATTAAATGAATACATAGTGCTCAATCTTATTTCATAATAGTGTTTTGAGGGAAAATTAATACAGAAATTGCATCTGTCAGAATGTCCACTGAGAAGCAGTGACAGGTTCCAGAATGCTCAGCAGGACTGACACAAGATATCTTACCCTGGTTTCTGGCGGCTGGCTGGGTCTCCATACAATTGGGCAGGTAAGGTCCATTTGTGAACATCCGGGCTTGATTGGGAGGGGGCTGGCTGGGTGTTGGGGCCCCAAAAGCCCCATACCTACAGGCTCCTGTCCCCGTGAACTGACCAGAAAAGTGAACCGTGAAGGCACTGAGGCCACAGTGGTCGTCGTGTGGGTCAGCGGAGTTCCAGTTGGGCTCCTGCTTGATGAAGGAATGAGGGGCGAGGGAGCTGTAGGGCGTCCCAGTATGAAAGTCCAGAACCGGCCCCCACTGAGGAGCACTGCTGACTGGCAAGGCACAGTTCCCATTCCCCGCTGGCAGGGAAGACACTGCCGGGAGCAAAGCATTGAGATCTCGAACGTCCGAACCCATCTGCACCCACCACCTGGGAGCTAATTTCTGCTGCTGCGCACTTGGGTTCACGAAGCGAAGAAAGCAGGGAGGTGAGGGTGCGAAGTCTACAGTATATATTTGCACGTACAAATATATTTACTTCTCGGGAAAGCCTCCTCACTCCGTAGAATAAGATTCAGGAAAGGGTTAAGTCGCTGTTCCAGGGATTCATGACTCTGCGGTGCAGAAACGCTCTCAATTCAGGTCTTTCTCTTCAGACCCCCCCCCCCCAAAAAAAGAAAATGAGAAAACCGCTGTCCACTAATCTAATAGTCCATACAGGTTGGAGGAGCTCTTGAGCGCTGAAATCCTTGCTGATCCAAATGGGTGAGCAGTGGCTGGTGTGTGCTCGAGGCTGCCAAGGCAGGGGACCAAACTGGGGAGTAAGGGGAGTAGAGGAGCTGCCCAGGGCTCTGGTGCTGTGTGTCTATTTGCTTTGGAGTTCCGAAAGCTCAAATACAGCATTACTCTGGGGTAGGAGGAGTCAGGGCCAATGAGCAACCAGGATGAGCCATTCACTGACTAACCTTACCACAGCTTTCACTATCTCCTGCCCGTGCTACACAAAGCGCTTGCAAGTGTGTGTGTGTGAGTATGTGTGTGTGTGGGGGGGGCGGGGGGGGGTGTGGGGAGCTGGAGGGGCAATAATAATTCATCCCCAGCAGTTACATCTTTTCACTTACTCCTAGCACAACTAAAACCTACTTTTAAACTGACTGTGCAAAAGGAGACTGTGGCTTGTAAGTACATCGCATAATATTTATTTCTTGGCTTGGCGAATGCACTTGTGAGTGCTGATTTTTTTTTTAGGTTTGGTTTTTTGGAAGTCTGTGCTGTTTATTCTATAAATACACAGGAAATCTGCTATTTGTGTTTTCGTTTAATATGCTGCCATTTATCATTCAGGCAAAATACAGATGTAAAACGAAACTGGAAAATAACCAAAAATCACTACATTTTTATAATTCGCTAGAGAACCTAGACAGCTAGAGTGTTGCAAGTATTGTATTTGTTTCAAGCAAAGTCGTTGCGTGTTAAGTATGGCTAAAATTGCTTATTATTAGTGACGCATCTTTGGGATAGAGTATAGGATGCTGTGTTTGTGTGTCTCTAGTTTAAAAAAAATAGAATAACAGGATATTCAGGTATAAATTAATCACATGCTATACTGTATACAGCAACAAGCGAAGAGCTTTACCTAAAGTAAACCACACGGCAGTTGCAAGACATCTTCAATAATAAATTTCAGAGTCAAACGCAAAGAAAAACATGACAATGCATTCCTTGAGGTGACACCTTCAAACCGATATTAAACCCATAATGAACATTCCTACAGTACCAGACCATATTCGCTGCAGTTCACACGCTCCATTGAGTTCGTACAGGTCTTCATTTAACCGTTTGAAAGTTACATACAAACATCGTGTTAATGTGTGAAAGCATTCAACCGAATAGATAAACAATCGGGACAAGCTATCGTTACTGTAAGTTATAAGTGATAACAGCTGTACATACAGTATGTTGCTAAATTTTACTTCGTAGCCCAAGATTACTTTCAATTAAGATAGGATTAACATTACTGTCACGTCGAAAAACGTACTTCTACATGTGCGTATAATAATTTACGGGTGGAAGGCAATTAATTTAGGAAGTTTAATTTAGGATTACCAGGTTTCTTACTGTGTGTTTAAAAGAAAGCTGCATGACGGACTTCAAATGATTGCTTATTATGGTTATATATCAATTATACCCGTAATTACTTACATTATTTTACCAGTACTATTGCATTTCGTGTTTAACATTTAACAGTTAAAAAAGGTAGAATGTACGAAACCATTGCACAAAAATCAATTTACGTGTTCAACGGAATTATCTTTCTCCAGTGGTTTGACAGACTTCGTATGTTTCCAGTATTTTCAAACTTTTGTGGAGGAAAAGAGACTAATACAGACTAGGACATATTATACCAAAATTATTTTTAAATGGATGTAACGAGCTTTCAATTATTTTTTAAATTAAAGAACAAAATCATTTCAGTATTTATTTCTCTAAATCCTTCAAGACGATACATCTTACATATTAAAACATCTTGGATACTAAATATGCTACTTGACTATATGTATCACATACAGTATTGTATGTGGTCTTACTTAAGACCTTATTATGAATCTACAGAATATCTACTGTAAAGCCAAGCAAGATAATTATACTTGAAGAAATATACAGTAATACTTTCTTAAAATACTAAAACTTTAACTGAAAAATTTGCAAATTCAGATTATTTCAAGAAAAAAATGTGGGTGGAAATTGTTTAAAATCAGTCATCTTAGATTTTCTATTCGTGTCATCAAAATGAATTTCTAAATATGCTATGGAGACGAGGTAATTGCCTTTTAATTTTAAAAAGCCTTTATTAAATCCGAAAGACTGCTTCTGCAAAAATATCTAATTAGATATAATAACATAGATCAAAATTAAAAAGGATAATCAACCTAACAAACACAAAAAAACAGTAGAAAATGGGTGAATAATAAAATGTTATCGAAAGTTCTAAATTTCAGGTCATGATTTCTATCAGATCCGCCTCATCATCAGTGACAAGTTACAAAATGGACGTTTTCAAACCTTTTTCTCCTGAACAGAATTTGCTCTTAATTTTATGAAAGTTTTAAAAAATGAAAATTGCGGTGAAGATGTACGACAAGATTTGTGCCGAAATCAAAAAATAAAATTCATTTTTAAATATTTAATATGAAAAAGGCAAGAGAGAAAAGTCTTAGGTATTTTACACTGAGTCTAGGAAGATGGTAACGTAACAACTACTCTAATAATGACAATTATTGTTATGATCACAGAGGCAAATAACAAACGATTTTCTTGAATAAAAAACAACTAAAAATTGTCTTTTAATTTAAATTAACGTTTTCTTGGAACGAATATTAAGACAAGGGGTACTTCGCTATTCAGATCTTTGACAGCGTAAGATTTATCCTAAATACACACATCTTTATGACAAAAAATAAAAAATGCATGAGGATTAAATTGTCGAACTGATCTTAAATTTACGCAGGTGTTGATAGTGACATCTTTGACTAGCACATTTATAAACCATATATTTATCTAACAACATCCAGAATAAATAGAAATGTTTAGAAAATAAAGAAAAAATCTCAAATTTGGATTTGAAAATAGAACTGGGAATCTAGACTGAGGTCTGGTTTCTGAGTCATTCTGATTGTGACTATAGACGATAGTATTTTCAACCTTTTAGGTTTAAAGAACACTGCTTTACGCAAAATGAAATCCACCTGTCACGATGTTGTTTGCTCTGATCTAGGCTTTTAGCACTCATGAAGATAGAGGGAATAAACTTCTTCTTGTGTTAAATTGTTCAAATGAATTTCACGAGGATAAAGCCTTGTCAAATTAGACAATGGGAACGCGTTGTTCTTAAACAGTCTATACCAGAGAACTATAAAAAAAACATTAAAAACACATCGAACATGAACATTTCCTCTCTTTGTGTTTGGTCATTTACATTTATTATTAGTAGTAGTAGTATTAATATTACTGTTGTTGTTGATGTTGTTGTTGTCGTAGTCGTGATTTTTAAGTGCTCCTGGAAGTAGACCCATATACAATTTGTGCAAACTATAGTTTCGTCCTGTAGTACAATATGCAAACTATAGTTTCGTACTGTACTTGTCCTTGAAGCTGCTGAGATGTAACCACCGGAAAGACACTTTACGCACCGCTCCTATGAAGCCGTTACATAAAAGCATCCAGCCGGTATTTTTCTTTAAACATGTTTAGTAACACTTGGGTTAGGAGCTTGTAATGCACCTCCGGTATTTAATAATTGTTTTAATCAGATACCCACCGTTCTAACAATAAACATCACAATTATCACAAAACTATATATGAATTTAGTGCACTAGTGAATATTTAGGAATGTGCAGGTCAAATAAATACTCTCTCTAGATGTGCATTTTGCAATATTCCTTATTAAGAACCACAACATATTCACCGCACTACCAGGAACGTCTGACTATATATAAATATTGTATTCTAAAATAAACGAGACTCTTCACCTCAAACATAAACAAAACATAATCTTACATTAAGCGTAAATATACAGTGATCATGCATTGAAACTTTAGTGAATAATCGTGGTTTTCTATAAACGGGCAATGTTTCTAAAGATTTGATATTGAAGTAGAATTGAAATAAAATAATAAATCCTAGTATTGGTGTTTAAAATTAAAAGTTATAAGACGCTGTTCCACCTTATCCAGTAAAATGGGTTTTAATTTATTTTTATATGAAATACCATATTGGTAGTGGAGTTGAAATTAATTGTCTTTATGGCATAGTTGAAATTAAAAATAACCAAACTCCTGCAAAGAATGGAGATGTTCCTGATTGATGTCTTTTTTCTTTTCTTTTTGGCGAGGGGCTACGAATTGTGTTTTGAATATCAAGGGAACATTTTTATCTGTTTAATAAAAAGACAGCTCACCAGCAGGTGCTGACTCTACAATGACCTCAGGCAGTTGCTTATCTTTAAAAAAAATATTATTCAAAACTAAAATAATAAGGGAAAATGGTTAACCGCTACGCTACGTGCAGTTTGTAAATGACAGCCACCTGCAAATGAGTCAAAAAGATTATTTGTGAGCTCTTTTAAAAAAACACGTAAAATATGTGTAGATAAAGTCAAATGACAATGGCTTCAGTATGTGCTTCTTTAGTATAATGCAGGTGTAATATACTACTGAGGTTCAGTAACGGTTCTCACTTAGAGCACACGTTGAGATGCAACTGGTTTGAGACTCGACTATATCATTAGTCAACTTCATCCAGGATTTCCCAAGCAACACAATTTCCCAAGCAACAAAATTCCCAAGGAACACAATTGGCTGACTGCAATCAGAGCTACAGTAGGTGCCCTGCAATCAGTCCAGCAATGTGCCAGGTACCTGTGAGCTAGTGGTGTTGTGAATGTGATGTCACTCTTCCAGCTGAAGCTTTCTAATCCTGGTGCACATAACCTCAGGGTTTGCAAGTTTGCATCCAAGCTAGTCTTTTGGCCCTGGGTTCAATTCTTCGATGAACTATCACAAACTAGAGCTGACATTTTAAATTGTTGGTCTGCTCCTAAAACATGTCAGTTACTAATATTTCTCAGCAAATTTAAAACCTCTTACAGTCAAGGAGCTGAAAATGATTAAAAATGTCTAATGAGTAAATTATTTCGTTTTTATTTAATGTGGAGCTTATATAATGAAAACTCTGCTGACCAGTGATCATAGATGAAACTTTTTTTTGTGTAAGAGCATCCAGGGTATGATCACCAGGTACCTCCGTATGTTTTGGGAGTCAAAGAAACAAGTAATAGGTTAATTCCATGCTGAAAAGAGAAGAAAGAAAACACAACTTGTGTTTTCTTTCTGCTCTTTTCAGCATGGAATTAACCTATTATCTGTTCCTTTGCAGCCTACGCATGCTGACGCAGCTACCCACCTGAACTATGTTTTGGGAGTGCCCTATGTGTTTGGGATTTGGTGCGCATGTGACTAATATGTTCTCTGAAGTAAATGGTATGACTCTGCCAAAGAGCCCAGACTGCTCATGCGTACTGACAACTCAGAGTTTACTGTTAATCTTAAAACAAGACATATTTTACTGGTAGGTCTAGCACCAGCCAAAAGAATCTTGTTTCATGGGGCTGGGTGGAGTAGATACCTCTAAGTTCAACTTCTAAAGTTGCATTCATTTACTGAAATTGTGCAAAGCACGTCCAATTTTCCTTGTACTAGTAAACTTGTGTGAGCTCGGACAGATGTCTTTTTGAGCTGAAAGAACTTACTTATCTCACCCCCTATTTCTTCTATTTTTGTGTCTTTTTTCTTCTCTTTAGTGTATGAGCATCCATAGAGATGCATGTTAGAGTTATTACCTTCAATATGTTCTGGCATGTCTTATTTATCATATTCCTTCTTCATGTTGAGTTCTTGGACACAAATTATATCCATGCTCCCTGATTTACAGGCACAAAGGTGGGGCGGAATATAAAATATGAAACTGATATATCAGCTATACTGATGTCTCAGCTACGAAAACTACCACGGTGCCATATTCAACTTGGTATATTTCTTGTTCCGGAGGCTAGGAGCCAGCAAACACCTTGTTATAAAATGTTGCACAGATTGAATGATGATGGGCACAGACTCATGTAAGGTTTCTACTGCTGAGAAAATCAGATTTTGTTAAAAAACAGACATATTTTGGATGACCCAAACTGGTTGCTAACAAAGTGCAAAAGTAAAAATATTACAATAAGTAAGTAAAAAATTTAACATGTGCCTGGTAAACAGCACAAAGAGTATAGATAAACCATGGCATGAATTTCACATTTACCAAACAATTCATTATTTAGAGATCAGAAAGGGTGTACCCACAGGGACAGGGAATCTCACTGCCCCACAACTCCTTCTTTAAACTTTGGCTCACTGTCATGCACATCTAAGAGAAAGCAAGGTTGGAGTCTGTTAGCTCATCTTCGCTGGGGATTTAGAAACACTTTAAGTTAGCCCTCTCTCCGTTTCCTTTGTAACCTTACAACCAATGTACAACTGTAAAAACAGGCAAAGGCCCAGCAATCTGTCAGGAATCATGTACTCCTCAGTGAGTTAACTTAGCAAAGTAATAAATAGTGGAAGTGACCTGTCTTTGGCCTGAAGCAGGACAGAAGAATGCTAAACTGGATTTTCATCAAGTTGCACTGGAAAACATACGGCTCCTGGCTGCTTTCACCCTTTTTTAGATTCATTTGCTTGCAAAAAATGAAAAAGGAAGTGTTGCTTCACTCTTTCAAAACTGGCTGCTGAGTGTGAAATGTAAAGTCATTTGAGTTGTTAATGGGCTGTGACCATGTAGATGCCCAGCTCACCTTTTAATATTTCATTTAAATATGTACGTCACCAAGTCAGAAACAGTCCAAATAAACGTGCATCGGTCTAACACAGTGGTTTTTGATTCCTTAAATATGATCTTAAATTTTTATCACAATGTTTCATAGTCTCAATCCAAATGAAGAAAGACGGCAATGCAAAATTAAAACTCTAAAAAAAATCTGGAAACATTCCAATTCAGCACTCACCTCTCTCTTTACACTATATATAACATTTATATATTATGTAATATTATGTGTTATCTAATATTCACAAGATGTTTCTTTTAGGAATAATAGGAAGCTTTTGTGTGCATAATTTAAGACACACTTAATGGCTGTTAACCTTAAGGAATTACTGATAGAAC
Source organism: Lepisosteus oculatus (assembly GCF_040954835.1). NCBI lineage: Eukaryota > Metazoa > Chordata > Actinopteri > Semionotiformes > Lepisosteidae > Lepisosteus > Lepisosteus oculatus. The sequence continues at coordinate 7,838,631 of NC_090716.1, forward strand.
TATCAATTTATGGCAACTTACTGATTCAATACAATTGCTTTAAACTCAAAGTTAAGTGCTCTTTTCTGGAAAAAAGATAACTTCCACATACACAGTAAAAATGAAAATTGGAAGCTATTCACAATATGCACATTTTTTTATTTATTCATATCCGGAACAATGCATATTAACAGATAACTTAATTTCCTTAAAGTCAGGCGCAGCACCTTGGGCTTTTTCTAACATCAGCCTAATGTTGTTCCATGTTCCATTTGCAGCTTCAACGTTGAATTCTTTGTCCTTGAGCAGTGATACTGTCTGCCCTTCTAATTTGTTCATCTTTGCATTCATTTAAGGTTATTTCAGCTTCTGGTCTTGCCCAGTATGCTTTACACACTACACAGGCTATAAAAAAGCAAAGCAAGACATCTGCTTTAAATACCTCTGGAAAAGCCTTTTCCTTCAAATACAGTTCTAACACAGAGCAAATGAAAAGCATCGTTCTAAGGTTATTCTGTACCTGTAGAATGTGGAGAAAAAAGGATTCCTTCATGAGAAGTAATTCTACAATATGGAGGTCTACATTATTTGTCACTGTAATTAATTCATTTTTAATAAATGCAAATATGAAATGAAGACTGCCTGATGTTATGTTGTAATTTGTTTTGTTTTAATTTATAATATCTGTTAAAAAAAGATTGAAGGAAATATGTCTCCAAGTGTATTATATTAAATACTGTAGCAGCCACGGAGAGCTGTTTCATCCTTGTTAGAACTCATGAGAGCAGTACTGGTATTCGTTAACCAGCAAAACTATCTTACATGCAGACTTAATAAAAATAACTTTTGTATGATTCATTTACAGTATTTTAATCCACACATGCAGCCGTAGAAACAAGTAGAAAGCTCTTTATGGATTTGTCTTCTAGATTTGTGAAAGATTCAGAACTACGGTAACCTTGACCTGATAGACGCAAACTAGAATTAGAAGTATCTTTAGACATTTCTGCTTTCTAGGGTTGTGTAACTGAGTTCATTTGTATTCATATAGCCTATAATTCATAGCATAGCTTATACAAATCTATCCATTTATTGATCTGTCTGACCGTCCATCTAGATATTGTAGGTGGTCATTTTAAACCTGGAAGAATCCAAGTTATATCGATTTCCCTAGAATATGTTATGTCAAAGAATCAATATCGCTACCAGTGAAATTTAATGTTATGCGTGTTCTCATTCATGGTTTTGGTTATAGATTTCAATTAATTCACACAAACACGACATCATCCAACCTGTAAATTGTGGTAATTCTGGAACCAATTATAGAGGATAGGTCTCAATTTGTTCTGCATTAAGGGCACACTGTAAATGGGAGACCAGGCCATACGGAGAGCAGATATCCAGTGCTCATGAAATTGATGAACTGAGACCTGCTGGTAGTTCTGACTACACCATCTGGAATTCTAGTCTGGGGTTATGCAGAAAGCTTCTGACCCTAGATTCAACTTTTAACTTGGGGAAAAAAAAGCCTCATCATGTAAGAAAAGCCACTGTGTCAAAGTCCTTTATCTTGCTATTATCTGGGAAAGAAGAAAAAAACAACTTTGAGAGACTCTATTTCCTGGCATGATTCGGGTGCAAAGTTATAAAGTTCAAAACAAACTCTTTACCAGCCTTTAAAAAGACAAACAAAAGTTCCTGCACTCCAAAAAATAGGGCATATTAGCAGACTTTCTCCACAATGTTCTTTTCCAGATAGACATGTAAAATGGTGCCATCTATGGTATTTATCTCTATTTATATACACTAGTAAAACAAGATAAGAGAGGCGGAAATATGACATGAATCAGAGTGGCTAAATCTAACCATGGCCTATTTTAAGACGTGCCCAGCTTCCTTGATGCGAACCTCAGTTTCAGCCATTGCTAAATCTTCAATGATTCATGTTGTTGCATCTACAGATAAAGCAGAGTGTAAACATATAATCTCGGCATTAAGTATGAGATTGTTGATGAATGTGCAGTTTGGTTCCTTACAAAAACCCTTCCTCCCCTACCTCCCTCTTCCAGCTCTAACGAAAGAATCGCATGTGGACGAGATTTCATGAATTACATGAAATCCGATTTCATGAATGTGTATCATAAGAAAGTAATATCAGTAGCCCACAAATAGACCGCAGATAAAGTCACGATGAGGAACCCACCACTTAAAGGTAAATCAAGCTTGGTGATGCATTTATAACCGAAACAGAAACTGGAAATATCAACATATTTCTGCAAAGCGTTGCTGAAAGGTATCTATGAAGCGATATGCTAATCTATGCTAATGTAGATTTAGTCCATAAAATGCAATAAGGAAAGAAGTGTGAATGGGACAATGCAATGATCTATACATAGTCTAAAGTTTCATTTGACGGAACATGAATTTCCTGAGATATAGCTTTTCCGAGTGTTACAGTAAAAAAACTAGGATTCTCCACGAATATTTAAAGCAGATTATTAAAACATGCCTTTTTATATACAAACTTTATGTCTGTATACACAGATACTCAAGTTTGCCCACACACATTTGTCAACATTTTGAAAGAGTGTCTCACCTTATAGCCACTGTCCTCTCCTACCTTCCTACAGTACACTACATACTGCAGGATATTCCTACAACATGTAACGAGCACATTGACATGTAAAGAGTGGGTGTGAGAAAAAAAAAAGAAATGGTGCACCATGTCTTGCTTGTAGCAGAAAAAAAAATGGGAAAAGGTTCTTTATCCTCCCCAAGGAACTCAAAGGCATTTTGTACATGTCCACTGAAGCATTTTAAATAATAGCAAAGAAAAGTAATGACTCCCTTGGCCATTATAATGCATTTTTTGTGCACAAACAACAAATTATCAAAAGACAATTGACTTCGTTAGCCCAGGAGAACTCCGGCACCAAATGCAATCTAGATGACCCTAAAAACATATTATACACACACTAAAAAAGTGTTATCAGAGAATATCTTAGTCTCAGGAACAAAAACTGATTGCTAAACATTCATTTTTTTTTCTTTTCATTAATTTATTATGAACATTTTTTTATTTTCTTATCAATTTTTAGGAATCTAAACAATGCTTGGGAGCTAGTAGACATTATTCAGCCAGCAAAATGGAACAATTACACTGATGCCTTCATGGGCTAAACACTCTTTTAAAGAACTACTTGAGTAAAAAGAACATTTATTCAAACAGATAAGCCAAGTCTTTCCATGAGCTCTGGCTGCAACAGGGTACAGTATGTCCAGTGTATTCATTTTAGGCATCATCATTATGGATGCAGCAGAACAATGTTTTACTGTGCTCATTTTCCACAGCAGAGATATTATTTCTTTAAAACAAACTCACACATAATGTTGAAAAAAGTCTGCTGATGATTCCTTGCTATATTATGCACCCCATTTATCTGAGAGCAGCTCCAAATGGAAATAAAAGATAAAAAAACACAGTCGGGTGGAATGAAGCCTCTTTTTGTTCGAGCTAAAAAGATGTTGGAGCCTGTCAAAGACTCTTTATTCACTCCCTTTGGTTATCTCGTGATATGAGTGAAAGTCCAGAATAACACGGTTTGGGCTTAAATAAGTGAAAATGTAAAAATGCCATGCAGGAGGCCGAAGAAAAAACACTCCACACCCACATGATTTTGATCCTAGAAAGTCTAAAAAATAACTATCTTTGGGGACAACTGCAAAACCAAGATTAAGTCTCACAAACTGAAACTTCACCAGTGACATAATGTACAGCACATACAGCATCATCTCCTCATGCATTCTTTCAATGAGAGTAACCATCTCAGTATTAGCTCTGAAACAGGTGACAAGTCAGTTTATCCTCTAAACAGAACCTTCTCTTCACTAAACTCATCTTTGTACTTCAGAGTACATTTAAAGCATGGGAGAGATAAGGTCAGGAACAAAGTGCCATGAACAAAAGTCAGAACACCTCAGCGATAAGCAAGGGCTCAAAGTGGCTGCTCAAGAAATCTCAAATTAGCCTAAAAAGAGTTTGATGAGCTGGGTGGGTCACAGAGGTGTTGGTGTAGTTATTGCCTCAAAGGGATATACAACCACACACTGAATTTTACTCACTGAAATGCTTCCCAAATCTTACGATCATGGAGTGACTGGAACATACTTTTGTTCTAATATAATTACATTTTTGCAAGGAATTATCCCAAAATAAAACATACATGAAAGTGCAATTAGCATTTGTATAAATCTCATGATCACAAAAGGCAATTACTTAGCTCAAAGTTAAAAATAACAATTTTTGCTTTGCTGTCCCAATACTTTTGGAGGACAGTGTATATGAGCAAATGACAGCAAACAGCAACAGCCTTTCCTACCTTACTGACTAGAGGTAACAGATCTGTAACCAACTTCTAAATGTGTATATATTGTTCTCTTGCACTAATAAGAAAAGGTACCATAATTACAAACTTGCATAACTACATATGCAGCATTTACTGAAGCGCAATAAAGAAATCACACTTACCTAGGAATGATTAAACAACCCCACAAGTACATATTAAAGCATTGTATAATCTATTTGCATGTGATATATCAAAAGTATGTAACAGGAATGCATGAATATTTTTAGGTTCTACAGATTTCATGAGAGATTGTTATTACTTTAATGATCTCAAGTAGTCGATGGCTGAAAAGAAAACTAAGAAGCACAATTCAAAATACTGCATTTTAAGTTTTATAACAATGCTGGACAGAACAGTACATTAAAAAGAGACTAAATGTTTTGTAAGAGATTTTCTGAAGTATTTAAAACACTGGCAGCTCTTCAAACGGCTAAACTCTTAGAGATTCTTTATTTAACTATGTATGGGAACAAGTCCAACATTACCTAAACAGACAGTCAAGAAATGGGAGAAGAGGTTGTGGAATATCAGCCAGCTTGGTACCACCAGCTGCAAACCCATTAATTAATGTACCTTGGTATGCCGCAGTATGAATGACCTTGGATACTTGTTAAAAATAAAAAAGATAATCTTTAAAGGAAAGTGTGTGATTCCCATGGACATCTAAAATGTATCTTGTAGGATTTGCTTAACTTTTGGCTGTAAATTAAACCTAATTGCTGGGACACTTCATAGAATCTCATCTTATCCCAAGGACATATCCAGGAATTCAGTGCAGTGTTTTAAATCATATGTGAATGCTGGATTGCTGAGAGAGTGGTGATTTTGGATTTAGACATTTGTTTAAACTCTATTTTTTTACAAATGCTGCAGGAATCTTCAGTGCAAACGCTTTACTGCAGTACGGTCTTGTACTGACAGCACAGAGTTCTGTAATGTCTAAAACAACATCGGATAAACCGTCTCACTGTAGATTCTAACATACACCCATAAGGTTTATTATGAAGTTATAAAGCAGAAATATTTCTTCTTTTGCACAGTTTATTGTTCATCCACGTATTTTGTAATTTGCTTGTTCATATAACCTTTTTTATACCTACCATAAAGCTCTTTGAGATGCTACTTTTAAAGGCACTATATAAAATCAAGTTTATTATTATTATTATTATTATATCAAAATAACAAAACAAATCACTATATACTACTATCCAATTAATACTACTATTCGGATGATAGAGATTTACAAGTGATTCAAGAGGTTGGATTTGCCATATTTGAGAAAGTAGCCTTCAAGCCTGATCCCATTACATCTCAGAAGCTAGGCAAGGATAGAGCTGGTCTTTAAAGCAGCTTAATGCTGTGTAGAAGATGCTGGTGGACCAGCAGACTGTACTTCTCCATCTAGACTAACATTTACAAACAAAATACCATATGTTTTGGTGTGATATGGGGTTCCACATATCCTCTGAAAGCTGATTACAGACACCAGCTGTAGGAGATCCTATCCAGAGCATGAGTTATTAAACCGAGGTCCTGATTTGGTAAAAAAATCAGAAGAATAGGGACTTGATAGGCAGTGTTGTGGGTTACTTTCAATATGGGCTTGTACAAAATAAGCACTAAATAAATGTAATAATTTCAGTATAAGGATTTAGCCCAATAAGCCCAAAGTGGCTTATAAAGTGACAAGAAACTATATAAAGAAGTATGACAAACATCTAATTATTAGTACACCATTATCTATACAGTATATCTATTTTTCATATTAGCGTCTTCATTGTCAACACAATAAATAAACAAGCAAATTAAAACATATTAGGATAAAAGTACAGCATATGTCCTTGACAAAAAAGCATTGCTGTAATTTCTATAAGAGAAAAGATCTCCTTTTAGAAGCCGTTTACAATCTGAGCCAGTTAAGATCATTTTGAATTATTTTGTAGCTTGAGATATGTGGAACGACAATAAAAAAATGTTTTAAAAAATCCCATCAATATCAGTAAGCAGTAACGTATATATATACTTAGAACACACAATTAATCTTTTGAAGGAAAATACCTCCGTCTTGAGTTTAGTTTATGAGGATGAAAATCCATTGAGGATGGCTTCATTCCAAACAGACATCAGAAATTATGTTTGGTCAGAACATTTCTTCTAAGATAGCATCTCCGCATTAGAATGATATGGGATCGGTTTAGCAGGAATCAAATATCCAGGCCTACAAATCATTACAAACTGCTTATCTCTTGCCAGATAGAAAGTCCTGAACTCTGTGCAGAGAAACACGTCAAGCTTGTTTTCAGATGAAGGATCAAAATATGGGAACAATAAAGGAGGTGGGTCTTGCTTTTGATAAAAAAAACACAATTCAATTAGATTTATTACTTCTGAAGACAGAATCTCATTCATGTGTGACTTTCTTTCTGCTAGAAAGTATTGGTCCTATTTTACTATTGCAAATACAGAGGCGGAGATGTTAAACATCTGTCCATCTGCACAGTGCAATGGCCCAACCACTGGAGTTAGTTCCATGCCCTGCGTTTCTAGTAATGCTGCCTTTTTCCCCAAAGAGAAAACTTTTCGCATCATGTGTGTTTTCACTTTGTTTCCTGACTTCCTTGCTTCGAGTCCAATTGTGTATGCAGTTAATAATTCCCTGTTGTTGTTTCTGCTTAGATGAACTGTAGCTTGACATGACAAATGCAAACATTCAAGCAAAATCTGAACTTCCCCAATCACACCTCCCCTCAGCTGGCTCTTCCTCTAAGGCCCTGTGTTTTCTGTAACAGTGGCCTGACGACTGAGCCAAGCTCAAAACAGCAGAACGTCCATCAGATATCTTAGAGTAGGGTAATGAAGCTGGGAGGCAAGGATTTATCACAGAATTGCAAACAGAATAATTCCTGTCATTTTTTCTGTTCACAATCAAGAGGAGACAATGTGTCCTTATCTATCAATTTCCATGTACATGTGTCCATGTTCCATCAGCCCTGTGACCTAGCTAGTCACAAATTACGAGTCTTTTTGATGGCATGTTTGATGGCATCTTCTTGTTAATCAGTCCTAATACTTTTACCTAATGGGAATCTGAAACACATCCTGGGCTTTAAATTTGTGTCCAACAGGTGGTTAAATTTTTGTGTTTAGCTCTGGGAATAAAATGGTTAATTTCAATGGCAGGACTTATAGCATAAAGGAAAAGGAAAACACAACATGATAAAAAACTAAAGCTGTTCTGATTGTTGACTCTGTAGAATAAATCAATGATCTCTAACTGTGACTGATTAACATACTCATTTACTCTTATGAATGTAAAATAGAGACTGACCACACCAAAAGCAGAGTTGTAGTGCCCAATGACAGAGAATCCATACCTAAAATGTGAATGAATCATTTATAATATAAATTACTGTTAAAGAGCTTACTGCTAAGGATCACAGGACGTGTTCCTGTCATACAAGGATTTCAGCTTTTAACTGTGGTAATTCCATAAGCTTATACCACTTACAGTTATCATGCTGAATTCTGTGCTTTATTTTATATTTACAATATAAAGCCTCCAATTCAAATTCTTCGATCAAATATTAAATCCCAGCTATAAATCTTTGCAAATCAATGTCTATGTTCCTTATTTTAGTATCATAGGCCTTAAAGTCTGTTAATGGTCATTATGTAAACACACTCAAATGACAAAAAACTAATCAATCATGCCAAAAGTCCATTGTAAATGCATTTAAGACTGATTGGCCCATTCAAAGCTAAATCATCCACATTCCTGGAATGTTGTAGCTCTTTGTCTCCACAGATTAGAGTGAAACAGAGTAATGCACATTCCTTTCTTCCTGAATTAATGGTTCAACTAATATTAAATGTAGCTCTTTTGCCACTTAATTAAGTAGAATTCTCTACTTGTAATTCTCTCTACATTTGGAAATGTCGCTGATGTATTGCTACTTATAAGTGTACAGAAATGTACAGAAAAAGACATTTCAGATACATTTTTAATTTAAAAAATATGTTTAGCATGCTTTTACACTAGGAATAGGCATACATAGACTACTTCTGTTTCCAATACAAAAAGCTTTGAAACCTATTTCAAAAACAAATGCTCAAAGGTTCTGACTACTTATTTCATTAAAAGGTAAAGAAATTAAAACAAATGATTATGTGATTCACACCTATGTGATTAAAGCATACATTTTCACCATTACCATAACCATCAGAAAACTAAACAAATCTTATCATTACAGTACAGAGGGGAGAAAAAAAAATATCCTGTGTCATTGATAGACCAGGAACTGCAATGATTTTAATCTGCAAACCTTTGACCTCATTTTTCTCATAATCTGGCAGGTCATAAAAGGTTGACCTGTGTGTAATCCGTCACGCAGCTGTGAATGAAGCAATTAGAACAATGTTCTTCCTCAATATTTTAAAATTAATTTCTTTTCAGAGTACAGTTTATAAATTCATCAATGCCCTCCAGTAATGTGCCAGTAGCATGAGGCATGCAAGTATTTTTGTCCATAACTCATTCATTGAATAGAAATCAAATCCGCACAGAACACATTTCGCAACAGTGGAACAGACTTCCATCGCTTTTCTGGGAACTTCTGAAATTGATGGTTGTGCCAGAGCTTTTCATTTCAACAGGAATCCATTCTACCCTTCTGGGGAGAAGCTGAGTGCAAACACATTTGAGTCACTTGCAGTTAAAAAAATGTTTTTTGAATGCTGGACCATCCACTAAGCCTCCTAGCACTTTAAAAGGGCTATGAAGGTCAATAAAATATGGTGGATGAGGATCTCAGTGCAGAAACAGAGAGTGAACTGGAGAGCACCTACATTGCCCTACATTTTCCCCTCATTAAATTCTCACTAGGGCCTCAAGAAGATGCATCCACTGGTAGTTTTGATCTTAGGATGTCCACCACCAGCATACCACTGGCTCATTCAGACGTGCAGCTGTCTACTGCAACCCAGGCTGCATGATGGGAACTGGAGACCTGGGGCACCGCGTTGAAAAATGAGCCTGCTCTTGCTAATCGGGATGAAACAGCACAGGGTGAGGGGAATGTGGGAAAAGGAAGATCTGGAAGTGAAAGTGGCACCTTTGATGAAGCTCTTATCACATTGGTGTGGGGGCAAGCCTTACCAATAAAAAAAATAAACAAAGGAGCTCAAGCAGTCTTCATCCTATGCTCAGCAATGGAATGGAATACAAGCTTCACTTTCATATCCAAGGCTGCCCAGGACTGTAGGATCTGGAGTCCAACTGGTTTTCTATTTTTTGTTAAGTTAGCCGATATCCCATTTTAACTTATATTCACTCTTTTCTCTGAAACATGAAACCGTCCAAGTTTCAAAAAGACAAAGAATTCTGGCTAGATTCTGGACCCTGCAAACAGGCTGCAGGAATCCTGATACAACATTTGTCAAGGTGTTCTGAATGAACAGCCTGGCATGGCTGCTCTTCTTGAACATGATGGATCAAACCAATGGTACACCGAGACCTCGGAGGCCTTTACTATCACAATGAATGGGCAGAATGCCTGCACATGCCTGACACCAAAAGATAGGTCTCCTGCCTCACACTTTGTCTTAGTCGGAGCCTGTAGTCATTTTTGTCAAATATTGTATCACCTCAGTAAGTAATATGGCCTCCTTTTGCCTTTGAACGTCTGTATTCCCTTAACCATAGTGTAAGGTGTTAATGAAGGAGAGATCCACATGTAACAGCAAACATGTTTTTATTATGCAAGGAATATTGCAAATATTCATATAGCAAGACACCAACAGCAACAGCACAGCTGGTTGATCTTCCTTCCTACTGTCCTCTCTCCAGCTCTCTCCTCTTCACCAAAAGGGGAAGTAACAACACAGACTCAACAATACGAGTACATAGTGCCCAGCATGTGAAACAAAGTTCTTGAGTAAATAAATTTAACATACACACATTTTGTTTTGTGACAGCATTATGAATCACGGAACAACTAGAAGCACATATACATACAGTAGTGCTTCAGGGTGCATGGTCAGGTGACAATGCAGTATGTATAAAGAAATTCTGAGGTTTAACAATGTTGAACCCCAATTCAAACCAAAACTTTTCAGTTCCACGATTTGCAAACAGCGTTATCTGTTTCGATTCGAAGTTAGCAATGTACAGTATAACACGGCTTGTTAAATCAGTCAAGCTGCAGATCTCTTCAATGATATCATAGGCTATCTTCCAGAGTTCAGCAAGAAAATACAGAAACAGCGGCACCCTGGCGACAGCATACAAACCAGGGAGTTCATTAATCACAGCAGCATGGTCTGGGGGTCACTGGGTTAAACTAATGATGCACATCCATTGAGCCACATGTAAAGCTGGTTTTCACAGCTCTTATCTGTCCAGATTGACTTGGTAAAAAGCAGGATTACTGTTATCAGTGTGATGTTACAAGCCATAACGACATTGGGGGAAGATATTAGTTACAAACAAAGCGGCGTCTGTGCACAGAGTGGTACTGTACATGCGGTACATAACGTTATTTGTGTCAGCAATGCAGGAATGTGAGAGCTCCACCATGATTCAGTGTAAGGCAGTCGACAGACTGCTTTGAAACAGCAGCCTAGAGTATTTAGAAACATCCATGACATTCATCTCGACACACAACATTATTACAAAAGACAACACAGTTGTAAAACACGTGCTCCTCAGCTTATATCAGATGCTTTCCTCTTGTCGAGTCCTAAAAATGTTCATTGTATTATGCATTATAGTAAAACCAGAGTACAGAGCAGTGAAACACTACAAAAATGTGTTACAAACATGGTAAAGCGTGGAATGAAACCATCATACAAATCATAGAGAAGCACATAAAACATAGGTAAAATGCACGAGCATTTCACAGAAAGTAACACTTTCAAACACTTACAAAAAGTAAGATTTCCAAAGTCCACAACTGCAACATACTCATTTTAGCTTTATGTGTCATGCATATAGTTAACTGCCCTACAGTCTACTGTGCTCTCAATACTAATACTTTCAGAATAATCCATATTGTTGTTTTCATTCAGTAATTTATAAGATAAGACAGAATCATCATTAAAGGTACAGTATAGTGAAGTACAGTCTCTGAATGGTGAGTCCCTGCTGCAGACACCTCTAACTTCTTGCTTTTACCATCATTTTAAAAATCACACACTTTGTTGGTTTTCCGTTTAGGTTTTCTTACATTATAGGTGCCTTTCACCAGTCCATCTGTTGAGGTAACGGCCACAATGGCAGGCACACTGGTGTGATCTGTATGCAAATGGTGAAGAAGCTACTACCAGGATGAGTCATTCTTTTCCAGCTCTAGCCTCATTTTTTGATATGGCATGGGCAGTTTTTTGTTATCTTGCTGGAAATGCACGAGTAGGAGGGGAGATGGTTAGACATGGCTGCAGTCCAATGCAAATAAATTGGCAACTTTTAGGAGCTTGATAGTAAAAAGAAATAAAAGACTTTAAACAATGTGACATCAAAAAGTCTCTTTGACATACTGCAACCGTATTTTAAATAATTGTCAGTGGATAACACAAGGTTGGAAAAATCCCTTCTCTATGAATGCATACAAATATAAGTTCTATGTATAAGCCATGTAAATCAATAATACATCTAAGAATGTAAAAAGCAATAGCTTATGTTTTCGCACATATACAGTATATATCAAATATTCAAAATGAAACAATGTGACAAGAATATATTAAAGTTTTAATATATCAAAAGGGCTAAATCCAATTAATATTTCACAACTGATGTTTGCCTTTCTGTTTATAAACCGTTATGTAGGTTTATGTGAGCAAATTATCTGAGAAATACCAATAAATTTCTTCAAATGACATCCTGTAACAGTGCTGGCAACAGCAGTACAGAAATTCCAGTCCCGGTACCAGGCACGTTAGCTTATTTAATACAATCTTGAAATATAGTCTGAAGTGCGCTCTATCTGTTTACACTTTTAAATATTTTAACTGTTGTTTCTTGTCTTCCAGTCACACAGAAAATGTGTTGATTATTAACAATAACAACAATCATACAATGTGCCTGTCATGTATATTTTTGTATATTGTTTGTAAATGTGAGAGAACATATAGAATGAGTGTATGTCCTTGTCAAGACAATCTATTTTCTGTGTCAAAAATCACTGTCTATTTTATTTATGCTTTTAAAAGCCATGTGTTGTTCTATTTACAAGTGTTTTTTTCCCCAAATAAGAAGAGCAGGAAACTTTAAGCAGCTCTGAGCAAGGGACAATGTTTGAGATCTGTGTCTTCATAATAGAGGTCATCACAATTCAAGATCTCCGAAAAAAAGAACATATTAGCATTTCCTTTCAAGCCCTTTGGTTTTCTATGAAGAGATATCCTTTCCTGGAGATTTTCTGTCCATGACACTCCTCTAGTTCAGCACATCACTTATTCATCATCTGCTGTCTCTTTGATAAATGACCCTGACCTCCACAAACATATGGTTATTTTTTTCATTCATTTTTAATCTTTGTTTGATCTTTATTTTCTTTTTTCTTGTAGCGCTGTGAAATGTTTAACTAAGAGAATAGAATAAACAGAAATGATTGTGGAGTGGTCTGATTATCTTTTGTCTAAAACAGAAAAAAGAACAAGCTTAGTGTACTTTTAGCTGCACTTAACTCTATGGAACCTTATTTCCAAATCCTGGAGCGGATGTCATATTGGAATCCTGCCAAAACTTTGTTCACTGCTGTTAATTATAATGACTGAGTTACACTAAATTTTCAAAACTTCACTAGAAGCACTTGTACCTCCAGCACAAAACATGACTAACTTAAGTGTTACCTAAAATCACTCGTTGTTGAGATGTGAACCTATAAGGGAAAAAAGAGGGTTTTTTTTCTATTTTTATCTATCACCTTCTGAATGCCCTTATATAATTTTTAGTTGGTAAGCATAAAGCAATTTCTGGAACTGTAACAACAGTCAATTAATATAATACTTTGCCATGTCTTACAGTTTTATTTTCTTTGATAAATTGTTTATATCTACCCAGTTTGGATCATGTACGTAACCTGGAATAACAGCAATGACACCCTTTTGTACCCACACAGAGAGAACAAGGAGGTCCAGAGAGGTTTCTCTGATGCACACTCTATGAGGTTTAATGACAATTGTAAGAGGTGCCTACAGACACCCGAGAAGTAGCAGTTTCTCTGAGGGCTCAGACTGGCCAACTAATCCCAACTCATCCACCAGAGAGCACTGAGTTTGGGAAACCCCAGTCGCAGCTGACTAGTGAAATAACCCAGTATTGAACTTGTGAGATTTGAACCATAAGACTCAACTTGCACATTGAGAGAGTGTCTTCCCTATGTGAACCACTCAAATGGGGAAGACTACTGATGACTCCTTAGCTTTAAGAAATTATAACCTTCCAAAACATAAATTGTGGAGGTATTGCAGATTGCAGAAATGTCAGAAAGCACTGAAGGAAAAGTACTGAAATATGTGAAGGACTGTTTATCTGGCATCATTGGAGTAAGCCCCTTTTCTGAAAATAATAAACAGCATTATGTGGCTTAACTCTTTTTAATTCTTTAGCAGACTTGAGCAGGAATCATTAAAAATTGTGTCAAGAGTATAGCACCAAAACAATCACTGTAATAAACTGAACAAAACTGGGGGAATTGAAAAACTTTAACTAGAAGGTTTGTAGAACAAAACAAATTACACTTGTTAAAATAGTAAATGGTATTTCAAAATGAGAAAAGGATTACCTTGCAGGGTCAAATAAAAGCCTCTTTAGCACCAAAGAATAACTTTTACTTTCATCCATTTTAAAATAGTTCCATGACGATTTTAACACCTACTCCTTCAGCAGTGAACGAACTTAAACTTCGCCAGGCTACATTCCTCAATATAGGAATGCAGACCACGTGGAAGCCTGTGGTAAGCTTCGGGTTCACTGGCAAATCTAATAACTAAAGACGTTTGTTTTCTTTTAATTTTTATGGAGCCAGACATAGACAGGTCTGTTTTCGCGATTCAGGTACAGTAAATTCAAACTGACATTGAAGTCTATTTTGAGAAGATGACTGAACAAATTGTTGCTTTACAAGTTTTCATTGAGTGAAGAAGTGCTTCTCATCAGTTGGGTGTTGTGCTTCTTGGAGGGAGAGTTATGGGCTGACACCTCAACAGGGTGGCTGTAATGCAAGGAGGCTTCTATCTTAAAACCTAACTCCAGTGCTCCCTCAATCATTGCTGGAAAGGTTCATCCTTTATGGAGCTCACTTATTCCTTGAGATATATAGGCTGCAGTGACAGATTTCATGGCAGTGGGAGTATCATGTACCCATGTGATGTTCACATCCTCACAGAAATTAAAAACGTATGGGACAGACATGGTGGTCCTCACAGAGTATAATTCAATAAAACCTTCCTTGATGTATCACTGTTACTTTAATATTTTCTGCAGAAGGCATCACACACTGTTATCTCATAATTAAAAGATTGATAACTGAACTAAAGACAGAATTACAGAATAGCGAAATGGAACTTTTTTAAGACCAGATAAATGAAGCGACCTGTAAACTTTAAACCCCCTATGACCTCTAGTTGTGGTGAACCGGTTGAAGTTATTTATTCGCTGTGCTGCAAGATGTAATCTGAGCAAGAGACCAGAGAGAGATGACTCACAGTCACAGAACGTAGCAAAAACGCATCGGTTAGGTAATAAACTGTAGGCATTCTTCAGGAAAACTTCAGAAGTATAAGTTTGATTCAACATCTCCTGTTCTCTCTTTTTTAGTATGTGACCTTGTATAAGAGTTTGAATTGCCAGATTTCTGCAAGTACAAAGGATTTTCCCAATGGTCCATGGAGAGTCAATAAAAAAATGAATTATGTAATCTTAAAGGAAAAAAGGCTCTGTAATGTGCAATTGTGAAATCAGTTACTATTATAGTTTTATTTGGAAGCAAAATGACAGTTTCTGGACACAATCATACATACTCTCAAAGCCTGTTAGAATTCAACAAAGCACATACTGTATCTACCCTGTGTTTACCAGACCACTATACAGTAAGAACCCAAAAACAGAAATAACAGTTCCTGGGAAGAATTTATAAGACACTACAAACAGAATCATGAATGTGTATTTTGTACTTTGACAACACCTGGCCTCCTCTTTCAGAGACCTTTTCTCAACAGAACATCAGAAAGGCCACAGAGAAGCAGAAACTATTTGAGTCTGTTGCTCTAAACTCACTTAGCCAGTTGATACTGTAATGGGAACAGCTCCACCAATGTGAAATCGCCACAAACACTGCAATGGAAAGGTACAATGGACAGAGGTCTTTATTTCTTTTGGAGATGAGAAGAAGCCAGAGTACCTGGTGAAAACCCACACAGATGCTTGGGGGAACACACAAACTCCACACAGACAAGCACTCCATACTAGAACTGAGCCCAGCACCAGGGTGCTCTAAGGCAGCAGTTCTAACCTTATGTTCTTATGACAGTCAAACTATTCCATAAAAGACATAAATCATGCCTCAGGTAATAGTAATAGTAATAGGGACTGTAAAATAAAGTACATGGTTTGGCATAATCCTTTAAGCAAATAACCCAGTAAACCTATATAAATTTCAGGTTTTTGTCTAACCTGGCATGTGGTATATTACAGTTTAGGCAAATGCTTTTGTTACTCTAAGAAAAAAAATGTCTAATGATTTCAAAGTTCAAAATCACGTTCAATTAAATATATACTGTATATGCAGAATACCCTCACAACCCTGAAAACTCTGGAAGATACACTTTTTTCAGAAACCTTTTCTTGCTACTAGGCTTTTGAAGAGCTGATAGCATTTTAGCCACAATGTTAGGATTGAATCATGTCTTCTGGTGCAGCAGCTGCAGTATTTCAGCAAAAGATGGAGAGAGTTTCAACAGTCAGATTGCAGTCAACCTCTTACAGTGAATTTTCCCCTCAATTTAATAAGACTTCCTGGCATATAACATCATGACAGCGTTTGAAGTAAAGAGGCATTATTTGACAAAATGAGTTTCCTATAACCCCAGGAAATGCATCTGACATTCTATGAACATTTGCAAAAACTTAATATTTTCTCATGAACGAAAGGAAAAAAAATGTCTCTGGAAAGCGCCAATTCTTCTTTCTTTGTTCTTCCATTTTGGCCATTTTTGATTTGACAAAAACAAATGCGTGCGATACATCAGCACAGTTTTTAGCTGACTCACTGTTCATCTCCGTTACATTCTCTGGATACTAACTAATGTCTCTTGCTTCAGGGTGTACTACTGTGAGGAATAAAACAATATCAGCTAATGGTCCCAACACTATCTTAATACAAAACAAAACATTCAATAAAAGCTGAATAAACATTAGGGGTAATGTATGTTATCTGCATATTCCCATTATTGTCTTCTAGAATAAGCTACAATCTATAATGTATGTAGTTACTTAACCTATTCTTGTTCATCACTTTTTTTACATTTACATTGTCCAATGGTCTTCCTCAAAAGTTACCTTAAGCCCCAGAGCTCTTCATAACATTGCATTATTTCAAAGAGTTTATCTTCCAGGAGAGGGCTTTACTCACATTTTGGCTTTTTTTACCCCAACATTTTTAAGAACCACTTCTGAATTACCAGCCTTTAAAACTCAAGAAGAGCCGTGGTGTGTTCTGCCATTGAATTAATACATGTATTTTAGTACATGGTATTCACATGTAAATCGAAATGTGTTAATTTAATGGCAGTGTGAAACATGTAGTGTGAATTGCATTTAATAGTTAGTATGTTCTGTAGAACTACTGTACCACAGTAAAAGCTATCTCCTTTTCATCCTACCCTTAACCTACTAACTTTAGAACGTAAAAGCCAGAGGCATTAACATGCTACTCACATGCTGTATTCTAGGACCCTAGACATCCAGGACACCAGTGTTAAGATAGGAGTTCTCAGTCCTGGCCCTAGGCTCCATTCTGTGGTTTTAACTCCAACCAAGTTGTTAACCATGGGTTAATTGATTTCGGTTTTCTATCCGAGACCAAGTTTTAAATTTACTTTCAAGTGTCCGATACATTGTCTGTCCCACCTGTGTCTGTTCATCATAAATTGCCTATTAAGAGTCAGAATTAAGGGAGCAAATTCTTAATTAGCAACCTCAGCAAAGGCTGCAATAAATTATTTATGCTGAAGCTGTTGGAAATAACGTATTTCAGATAGATCAGTTTTGAACCCAGGGCCTGAGTGAAGAAAATCTCTCAACAAGCAAACTGATCAGATTAGATGTGATTAGATTCCCAGCTGGAATGACAAAGCAGCCCCAGGTTCTCACTGTTGAGAACCTCTGTTTCCAGTCGTGGTCCTGGAGGGTCACACACAAGCTGAGCACAGAACTGAACCCCTCACTGACTTCGTCATGTGAATAATTTAAACACTTCGACAGTCTTCAGCTTTGAAACTCATTGGACTTTGCCTTTTCACTAAAACTTGTGATTTGTAAGTAAGATGAACTACTCGTTTTGGGGTAGAAAAAAGACCCTGAAACTATTCTCATTCAGCAGTTCATTAGTTCAACTGAGGCTTCTGCTCAGTAAGGTACTCATGGGGAATGACAACCAGCAGGTATGTGGCCTTCAGAACCAGGATAGGGAGCCACTGTTCCAAGCAACAACACAGAGCCTTTAAAGGCTTCATTTTTTATACTAATATAGTAATTGTATATATTATAATAATATATAATAAATCATATTTGTTTTCATACATATCACTATTGATTTTTGGTCACAGCAGTTGTTGTTTTAAACATACCTTTTGATTTACATACAGTTACATTGGCTTCGGGTGTCTTTATAAGTTATTCTTGAGTCCAAATGTTCAGTTCCATGCATGACTTGAAAGCTAGTCAGGACCTCAGGAAGCCAGAGCCTGTCCCAGAATCTCAAGGCACCAGGCAGGACTGAGCATGCATGGACAGGACTGTCCGACTGGACAGGACACCTTGAGAGGTGGGAGGTGACTGGCGCACCCAGAGAAGACCTGTGCCAGCGCATGCAAACTCCACACGGGCCGATTCCTGTAGCAGGAGTCGAATCCCAGACCCTGGCACTGTAGGGCGGCAACAACACAAGCATCAGTTATAAACAACAATAGAAATCATTATAATCATTAAAAACCTTTTAAAAGACAAATAAATATATTGTTAAATGGGTGTAATTTTCCATTCAAAGATGCTATGCTTAAAATAGTATAATGCACAATTAAGACCTCTTTCAGAAAATCATGCAACACTTACATTACATCACTACATTGCAAAAAAAGATATTGTTGCTCAGGAGTCAGTGCAGAGATGTGTGACAGGATACTTAAAGCAATGAAATATACTAATAGGACAGAAAATGAACCTTTTAAGTCAACAGCAGTAGTCAGCTACTAGCTGCTAGCAACTGAACTACCTAAATGTGCCGAAGCATCTTCATTTGTAATCTTTCTTATATTCCTGTTCTAAAAATATTTTGAGCTGCATATTGATTGATGCAGTTATTGTATTGTTTCGGAGAAAAATAACATCATGATGCATTTATCTAGCATAACTGTAAGTGTAATATAAAAATATGGATTTTAATGATTAGTGAAACGTTCTCAATAACAGACGGCCTGGCCCTTTAAGGCGATAACCCGGAAGTTTTAAGCCCTGCCGGCTGATGGGGACAGGTTCTCTTTCCGGCGACCAGCTCGGCGAAGTGGTGGCGTGGTTGTTATCAGGTCTAAAGCAGATCATTCAATATGAGTGTCCCGGCTTTCATTGACATTACTGAGGAGGATCAGGTATATTAGAAACAGATCTGGCCTTCGGGTTTGGGGCGAGTTGCAGGTTGAACGTTAAGGTCTTATTTGTGTACTTTGCCGATGATCTTTGAGGCCTAGCTGTATAAGATTTAGCCAATAAATTAACGTGTGTCTCAACATCTATACAGAAAGCGAAGAACTGGATTTGTAAATGTCTGTGAATTGTGTATCATTGTGAGCAAATTGCAATTTTAAGTGGTGAAAGTCTTTTTTGTACGTTCACCTTCCTCGAAGAGAATCTTGGCGGCGTACGGTATTCATTGTCTTCAGTGACATGCCGCTAGTTGGGCATCACGCCCCAGTTTTGAAACCATTGCGCTATCAGTGTTCACGCTTTGCTAACCCGCTAATGGGACTGTTTCACCGTGAGGTGTAATAAAACTGGAATAGGGTTTTGACTGCAGCTGCTTCCGTCTGACTCTGGTCCGCATTGTTTTCAGACAAAGCAGAAACCAGATGGTGCTACATAAGGGGGGTGTCTGTTGGGCATATTGTGAATTGAAAGAGTACGTGTTGTTATTAACGCCAAATAAAACGGGGTTTGACAGTTTGGTTGTTGTCTGGTTACAGCTCATGTAAAAGGCTCTTGATCATAGAATGAAATCTAATGTGAATTTGTTAAAATAGATTTATTGTCCCACTTTAGTGGGATTTTGCTGAATTAGAATTTGCCAGTGGTGGCACAAATGTGCACTCTCCCGTGTGTCCTTTTTACAGGCTTCAGAGCTGAGAGCCTACATCAAATCTAAAGGAGCTGAGATTTCTGAAGAGAACTCAGAAGGTGGACTCCATGTGGATTTGGCCCAGATTATAGAAGCATGTGATGTCTGTCTCAAAGATGACGACAAAGGTTGGTTCTATTCAGGATGACGTTTGCTTGAAAACCTATAGATTTTATTCTGTACATTGCAGCATAGCCCACTTCAGTATTGTCCTAGGACCTATACTCATGGAACTTGAGATTGTAGAAAGAAAAGTACAGAACAAATAAAGAACCACAACTGATTCATTCCACATTCTTTTCATTTCATTCATTCCATTATCCCATTATATTCATCATTGTGCTCTTAAATATTGAATGCTGTCATACTTTATGGATGTTCTTGATTGAACACTTTTGATAGTTACTGTTTTAATACAGTTGCTAAGCATAGCCTGAGGTGCCTCATTAGCTAAAGGGAGTTATTTTTTTCACATAAATTCAGTTACAACTCAGAAGAACTCAGTCTAAGTGCCAGGGCTGGTTTTGCCTTCAGTATTTTTTAAATGGTAATTTCAGATAAATACTGTATTGATTTGTTTGTTTTGTATAAGATCTGCAGCTGTTACTGTCCATAAGTAATCAGTCTTGGCAAATTTTCAGAAATCTGTTGCAGTGTGTCAGCCCTGTCTTACCTGCTGCATCTCATTTCTGAGAAATGACATATTCATCTCCTAGTGTTTGAGTTCTGTCTGAGCTGTGCGGTCACAAAGGGAAGTCTGGAGGTGAAATATTAACAGCCCCCTCTGTCTTCTTGCAAGATGTGGAGAGTGTGATGAACAGCATTGTCTCTCTGCTCCTGATCCTGGAGACGGATAAGCAGGAAGCTCTGATCGAGAGCCTGTGCGAGAAGCTGGTCAAGTTCCGCGAGGGCGAACGCCCTTCCCTCCGAATGCAGCTGTGAGTCGCCTTTCCCCCTCGTTCTTCACTGTTGTAGATAGCCGCAGGGACCTCGCACACTACGAGCCGCGCCACGTCTTGTCGGTGTGTTGGTTGTGCGGTCACAGCTGAATTGTCTTGTGATTTTGTCCAGTGCTTTCCCCGAATTCAAGCCTGGATTTTTTTTTCTCCACTGTTCTGTCCAATTACAGGCTAAGCAATCTTTTCCATGGCATGGATGAGAACGCCCCGGTGCGTTACACTGTCTACTGCAGCCTCATTAAAGTGGCAGCCACCTGCAATGCGATCGCCTTCATCCCAACCGAGCTCGATCAGGTGAGCAGTCACAACGTGTCGCACCCTGTCATGCCTTATTGCTTCCAAGAGAAAAGTTTCAGAGGTTTTTTTTATACAGGATGACAAGATGAAAGCCATTTCATACAGTTGCCTTCCCCTTTTTTTCCACATAAACAACTTTATTTACTCTTATCCTTTCTGCCAGGTCAGAAAATGGATAACGGACTGGAACCTCACCACAGAGAAGAAACACACTCTGCTGAGACTGGTGTACGAGGCACTTGTAGACTGTAAAAAAAGGTAGATTTGAATGTAAATCGGCACCACACTGTTCTGGGAGACCGTTTTCTATTCTGTTTAATGCTAGTGTTTGTTTTGTCCTCAGTGAACCTGCAGCTAAAGTCATGGTGGAGCTGCTGGGCAGCTACACTGAAGACAACGCTTCTCAAGCCAGGGTCGATGCTCACAGGTGAGCACCTCTTTCCTGGCTCGCTCTGTCTCAGTGTTTAGTGTAGAGCCAAAGAGGAATTCAAGTGAGTTTAAAATGGGTTTTTGAAGTGGCTTTATGGTTTCACTCAGCAGGATATATTAAACCATGAACATTTAATAATAATAATGCATATTACAAACAGTTCAGCAGAGAGGTGATGATTCAGGCCTTCTGGCTCTCTTGGTTCTGGTAGCTGAAGTGATCAAAGTTGCCGAGACATTTTTAGGGATTTCACCTGTCGTCTGGTTTTTGTTTTACGTTTGATTCTGAAGAATTCCTTTGGGTTCACACTATCAGTGCTTACTGGCCTGGGACTGAACCCGTTTACTTTTCATTGTACCGATTCCAGAGAGGCAATATTATTTTGTAACAATCGTCACCACATTTGTATACACTGTTGGCTGTTTTTTAAAGTATAATCCAAATGGGAAGAATTTTGAATAATGGGGCAGGGTAACTTTCAGTATGTTCTTTGTTTCTTTAAATAATCTTTCAAAATAGTTCCGGTGGGTAGCTGTGTCAGCATGTGTATGCTGCAAAGGAACAAGTAATAGGTTTATTCCATGCTCAAAAGAAAAGAAAGAAAATGCAACGTTTCAGCTGTGAAGCCTTCTTTGGGTGTCCTTATACAGTCCTTACACAGGCTCCACAGCCGAAACGTTGTTTTCTTTCTTTTTTGAGCATGGAATAAATTTTTCAAAACAGATTGGCTGCCATGTGATTTTCTTTTCCCTCTTCTTCCCTAGATGTATTGTCCGTGCTTTAAAGGATACCAACACATTTTTGTTCGATCACCTCCTGGCCCTGAAACCAGTTCGATTTTTGGAAGGGGAACTTATTCATGATGTGAGTAAGACAGGCTTGTTTCTCCAGCACAAGTGTGATGCACCATGTTTATTTTAATATGAAAGTAATGTGGCTCTGAAGAATTTAATTGGGCTGAGCCATGAAACATCCTGAAAAACGACTCGCTTTGGTATTCTTAATATTGTGGAAAATAGGGGTAAGTTATATTTAAACTGCTCAAATATCCAGCTTTATATTAGTCTTTTAAATTGCATGTCTTTCTATAGAGTGGATATTGTTAATGTTGTGGTGAACAAGATCCTTAGATCTTTGAGGTTCACTCGTACGTTTCAGTTAAAGGCAGTTTTATGAAAGCTGAAAGGTCAAAACTCTAAGCTAAAACATAGAAGTTAAGAATCCTGGTGTTTCTCTAGCACAATGTGTGATGCACCATCACACATCTTTTTGGTAAGACAGCACAAAATGAATTCCATTTTTCTAAATGTCCATTTCAGTTTTAACTTGGGGTGAACCATTTCGCAGTGCAGTATAAAGTGGAGAAGAGCAGACGTTTTCAATATTGTTTTTTGTGAGAATGTTTTTTATTTCCTCACTAGCTGCTGACCATCTTTGTAAGTGCAAAGCTAGCGGCATATGTGAAGTTTTACCAGAACAACAAAGACTTCATCGATTCCCTTGGTGAGCTGCACACTGCCCTTTGATTACATCTGGCTACTTTTGTTACTCTGTTTTCCTTTAACAGCTCAAATGTAGCTAAAAACCTACAAGGGCTCATTTCATGGGCAAGATGAGCTATACTCTTAGACATGTTTACCTGAAATGACATTAAGTAGCCCCAGATTCATGCTATTCAGTGTTTGAAACCACTGGAAAAAGTTGCGTAACACTTACGTTTGTAAAGTCATTTCTTGGAATTTAGTTTCATTGTGCGCATTAGGGAATTACATTGTTTTAAATTTTGAACATGCAGTGGCTGAATATTACAGTGTGACCCTTGCATAATTTGAAAGTTAACTTATCTTCTAATATTCGAAGATCCTATCCCTTTTAATTAAAATAGAAGCTATTAGGCCATTGAAATGAACTAGTACCCATTTACCTGTTTCCTAATAATGTGCTAAGCAGCACCGAGTGTTATTTTAGTGTTAAATGAGTGCATTAGACCCTGTAGGGAACGTAATGCACTGGCTAATTTGCTTTGGCATTCAAGGCACAGTGATGGAATGTTAATGTCAGCAGCCTCTTTATTTACACACTATATAAAAAGGAATAGTAATTAACACTTGGGCACTCCCATACTGATGTGTAATTGACTGTTTCAAAGGAGCACTGGTTCATAATCTAGTGTGTGTATTAAAATTACGTTTTCCATATTGTCCCCCCCTTAGGATAAGGGTCAGTGGTACCGTCAAAGCCACTCGTGCACACAAGAGTTCTTTATTACAGCATTAACATTTTGACATATTAATCAGTAAGTGTTTTGATTTTTAGTGACCTCAAGAGAGTGGAATAGACCAAACATCCAGATTGATCGTGGATGGGCAAATGGTTTTACATTGTGCAGTGTGCATTTTGGAGTTATAAATATCTTAAACACAGGAAATCACAATTATATGCTTCTTTGTGAGCTTACAGTTGGATTACCCTCATCCCTTCTCTTTATCAGAGTACAGAACCCTTTTGATGACAACAGTTTAGTTACTGGAAATACTGTGGATACTCCATTTACAGCTGTAATAAACCCAAAATATTTTGCTCTATAGATCAAGGGTAGTATTTTAAAAATCTTTTGCCAGAAACTAATAATAGAATTGTCAAACTATTTAATTTAATGTTCTTGGTCAAATATAAATGCTGCAGCAGTTAGTCCAAACAAAGTCTTAATAGAGTGTTAAAACTTAATTATAAGTGAATAGCAGTCAGTTCTGTATGCCTTGTATCTAAGCCCAGTTGTTGAGCTGCAGTTATCAGTTGGTTTATGGGTAAATTGAAGGCAGTTTAAATTGTTAGTTTAAATCAATATAAAGCACTTATTTATTCATCTTGACAAGTTAGGCCAAATGCAACACCCTATTTTGTCAACTGTATCGCCCTAACATATGTCCATCTGGTTTCAATGGCCTCTTCAAAACATAAAGTTAATGAGCAGTTCATTAGCATTTGTTAATTAGGGTTAATGTGCATTAATTGATTCTTGTTGCTTGTATATTCCAATTAAGTCCAGTTAGTTGTTGTAGTGACTGGTGTCACCTGTGCAAATGAGTTATGTTTTCCCCTCTACATCTCTTTTGCCAGATGAAAATCCTGAACCTCATTAGTGTTAATTAACATTATAGAATTAGTAAGACGCATCTTCCCTGCTAATTAGCTTGCACAGAAGCAGTATATATGGTTTAAATTCAGTACATATTTTTCAGTGACCTGTATTTTAGGTTCTTTATTTTAATGGCATCTTTGTGCTGCTTTGTACCACATTTAGTGATTATTGGATAGTTTTTATTGAGTAAACTGGATAAATTGTAAAAAAAAATAGTTCACTATAAATCGAAAGCATTGGTGCTTATTTGGTGATAACATTTGTTTAACACTGGTTAACATGCCATGTTAGCAGTTTTCGTTACTGCATTTCTCACTAAAATACATTTAACATTAGACATTTTATGAAGAAATTGTTGACTTCCGTATCCATAAGTATGATGTAAATTATTTTTCAGGTCTGTCACATGAGCAGAATATGGCCAAGATGAGGCTTCTTACCTTTATGGGCATGGCAGTGGAAAATAAAGAAATATCATTTGATACCATTCAACAGGAGCTGCAGATTGGAGCTGATGATGTTGAAGCATTTGTCATTGATGGTATGCTCTCTAAGCATACTAAGTATTTGCATTATTTTATGAAGTGCCGAATCTACAAATATCTCTTTTCTGGCTTTAAAAACAGGATGTTTGTAGACCGTTAATGGAACTGAATTGGCACTAGACCAAAGACAATTTTAGTGATCTTTGTTTTTAATATTTACTACCGTTTCAATATTTATTCATGTTTCTTACAACAGTGGCTTTTGAGTACTATATTTGTTCATGACAATGTCATTTACTTGTAAATAATACCATATGTCAAATGAAATTAAGGCCAAACTTTTTTTAACTGAATTACCATTTTATTCCTTTTAGCTGTAAGAACTAAGATGGTTTATTGCAAAATTGACCAGACACAACGGAAGGTAGTTGTGAGGTAGGTCTTCTATTTGATTGCATTGTTTCAGTTTATCTTATTTACTATGAGGCACTGCAGTGTTGACATTTTCTGCCTATAATTAAAATCTGGTAATTTATCATAATTTTATTAAATTTAGGCATGAATGTAATTAGCTAGTATAATGAAATCGGCCTTTTTTTCCAGCACACTTCCCTTAATGACCCAGCCAGGACTAGAATATTAATGTCTGGTGTTGTTTTCAGTGGCTAGGTCAAGGCCGCTGTGATCCTTTCAACAATGCAGCAATCTATTGTACATTACGAAATTTCCTTCTGTATGTTATCAGTATATCTGGAACTTTTTTAATTCTTTCAGTTGAAGAATGTTTATAAAATGGATTAAAGCTTTACAGTGAAGAGAGAGAGATACATAGTTTCTGAAGTGTAAACTGTTTATTAACTTTTTTTTATACAGCATATATATGTATTCATGCATTTCATAGAACTATACTTATGGCAATTCTGTAGTATTGTAATGCAGATAATTGTCATTTTCTTGAAAATTAGTAGAAGACTATTTCTGAGAGTGAATGTGAGTAAAGCATATAAGTCTAGTTTTGTGATCGTTTAGTCAAGTTTGTCTAATCCAAAGCCTACAAACAGTGGTCTCATCAGACTAACACTATTCAGAGGTAAAATTAAAAGAGTCTAAAAAGCTTTGAAACGGTCTTGCAGTATGTTCATGTCTATGTAAATTGCCCATTGACTCCCCTGTACATCTCTCTCCTCTTACAGCCACAGTACACACAGGACTTTTGGAAAACAGCAGTGGCAGCAACTGTATGACAGCCTCAACTCTTGGAAACAGAACCTGAACACAGTGAAAAACAGCCTTCTCAGCCTCTCCACTTCAACATAAAATCTCAAAACAGTGTTTTGACATTTTTATATTTACAAAATAAAAAAAGAGATTAATCATTTTTGATTAATTTATTGGTCATGAAAGTTAGAGCATCATATTAAAAATCTGAAGAAGAAAAATAAAGTTCAACCATAACATTTGCATGTCTAGAATAATTCTGAATTCTCTTTATGCTACAAAGTCCTAGATGAGTTTTCCTTAGAAGAAACAAACACATTCTGACAATGTTGTCATTGCTGCAACAGACTTAAAGATTTAACAGGACATAAGCTTTACACTAACAACACTGCAAATAGTGCAAAAGTTGAAGGTAACAGAACACATTTGTCAATAACAAGCAAAGAAAAGTTGGTAAATTTAATTTTTGGTGAATTCATACCTTATCTGCTTATACCAAACTGCGACTTTTCTCTGCTTACATGTAAAACAACTGGTAAATTGTTTTTGGTTTGTAGCTGAGAAAGTTTTAAAGGGGAATAGCAACAGAGCAACGAACAATATAACACTAATGAATTTCCTCTACTCTTTCATCCGTTTTCCGTTTCCTTGTGCATCTGAGTCTCTCTAAAATCAGAAATTTCTGTATCTTGCTGACTTCGTCATGAATTCTCTGCTGAAATTCCAGGTCTTCATCAGACTTGGCTGAAACACTCTCGGGACTCATTGCAGAAGTATCATTACGTTTGTTGTGGGAATTTAAACATGCTGCTGGAGTGTTTTTTTCTGGCTCTGCATAAACGTTGATGGAGGAATCTTTTTTTAATATGGATGCTGCTGGTGTAGGCATATAGCTATAAGAAACTGGAACCTTTAGAACCTCAGTGGTCTTCTACCAGACAAAAGCAAAAAAAAATGGCATCTTGTTAGAGACAGAACATTTATGTGTTCAGATTCACAAATTGTTCTCCATTTAAAAAAATCATGATAAATGTTTGATCAAAATTAAAGACTTATATAATGAGAACAGTTTTTTTAATCCTGTGAGAGAGAATTACTAGGGGGTTATATTTCTTAATGTAGCATTTTTCTTTCAATTGGAAACACCTGCTTCTAATGAACTGGAGAATGACATTGTCAAGTGTCAGATGAAACTGAAGTAAAGAGGCACTGGCAAGTAAACGTCCATTGGTAACTATTTCCTTAGGTAATCCATCCTCATCTAGTTGCTGTAGTTGGCATGTACAACGTCATATAGAAGCAACATGTGTATGAACACTGATGTTGGATGACTTCTGGTTTTGGAATGAAAAAGTCTAGGACATGTTACACTTTAGATTTTGTCATTTTAAATTGAGATTTTAATTTGTTGTATAATGAACTAGAAAATATAGGGTACAGCTGTAAAATAGACATTTTGTAAATAGACAAAATGTTCTAAAGATTAGTTTATCATCTAAATTAACAAAACAAGAAAAGCTGCAAACATTTTTCCCCCTCTATAATAGTCCAAACAATCTATTTTCATTTTTAGGACCATGTTCAGAACAAGTCATGATTTCTCCATGGAATCAGTTATTCAAGATGAAATATCCACATTCCGATGTACAAGAAGGTTGTAGTTCTTGTCTTTTTCTTGATTTTTTTTGAAAGGGTTAATAATGCACCGAATTATGTGGAAACGTTTTTTAAATTGCCATGGAAAACTTAATACATTGGCAGGAACAATGACATGGTTTATTTCACATTGTTTTCAAAAAGCCTTACAAATTTCAACTCTGATTTGGTTCTTTAGTTATGTTTCTTTGAAGACTGATGCTGATTTGAACGTTATAACATGGCACAGCAACCGGCCTAAGTATTTCTGATTAAACTGTTTTTTGGCAAACTACTTTTAAAGGAAGAGTTTAATCAACATGCTAACAAGTTCTCTCCAGCAATTAAATGTTTTCAATGGAATACACAGCAAGCTGTCTTTCCCCTCCTCCAGGCTCCCCGAAGTGCTGGATAGCATCTGTTTGATTTATATGCTGTGACTGTTTCCCGCTGTTCTCCATCACCCTTAATTGTGAAAAATGCTGCCATCTTGCCCTGCTGATATTTTTTTTGAAAATTGAAAGGGTCTTAAACCATCCAGATGTGTTCGGTGCTGTATCACATATCTATGGAATTAGCTCACTGTGCTCTTCTGTGTAATATTTTTAGTTAACTTACATGTTCTGCTGAGATTTCACAAAAAGTCTGTGCTATTGCATTCCACTCGTCTCTAGGATCTCTCTTGTGGCAAGGATGAATACTGGAAGTATTCAACATGTCAGCAGCCCTTTTAATTGTGGGGGAATCTA
The DNA here is from genome assembly GCF_040954835.1 of Lepisosteus oculatus. Classification (NCBI taxonomy): domain Eukaryota; kingdom Metazoa; phylum Chordata; class Actinopteri; order Semionotiformes; family Lepisosteidae; genus Lepisosteus; species Lepisosteus oculatus. The sequence continues at coordinate 7,867,536 of NC_090716.1, forward strand.
GATGACAAAGAGGAAATGGTAGCAACAGCACTTAGAGCTAGCCAAGATACAATTCCATAGATGCTTGTTTTTCAGCTATAGAAAGCCTTTACTATCTTTGATCTCAAGATGTACTGCTATTTATCCCAAAAAAAGGAAACTGCTGTTTATTCTAGCCATGTATAAAATCTGATATCTCATTGTACTGTACATTAAGCTATAAAATATAAAGATCTATACTTTGATCTCATAGCTCAAGAAGCAGTGAACTATGAAGATTCCTTTAAAGGAGAGACTGTACCTCTTCAACACAATGCGGTTGTTTAAAAAAATATAGTATATTAAAGAGTTTCAACTGCCAATCACTGAGAAAATCCTGAGCATACATTTTACTTTAAAAAAAATGATATTTTGACATGTTAAGCAATTCAATTCTGTATACATTACTTTTGATTATCTTATATAAAACCTTATAAAAAGTTGTAGATCTCAGGGTACCAAGTAACCACCCTAACATAGTATGTTATCTTGTACAGTACCTATTTTAAACATTCCTTAAGTCATCTAATGTAAGTAAAACATGGTTATGTTCTTACCTTTCTCATTTTGTTCCTCATCCTGATACAATTTGGGATTTGTTTTAGTTGAAAACGCCTCATGCAATGCAGGAGGCAAAACAGTATCTCTTTTTAAACAAGATGGTATTAAAGGTGTTGAGGTCTGGCTGTTAACATCTTGATCCACTTTCACAGAAGAATGAATATCATGGGATTTCTGGGAAGTTGGGAACTGTATATTTTTTAAAGGTCTTAACTCAAATGCTGATCTAATTTTTTTGCTTTCAGAAGTGAACATAGTGTCAGAAGAAGGAAAATATATTTCGCCATTTGCATTCTTTGTGCTGTCTTCTTGGTGTTCGTTGAGATTGGTCTTTTCAGCCCTAGGCATGAGGATTTCTTTTTTGAAACTTTTGTTTTTATGTGCTTCACTGTAATTAGTACATGGGAGGATTCCTTCATTTAATTTGTACATAGAATGAGATATACTGCTCTGATCACTTTCAAATATTGTTCCCCTTCCACTGTCAACATTAGAATCCGTCTCTGTACATGTCTTTTTAACATCTGGAGTGACTGTCTGGACCAAAGCTTTGTTTTCTGACCGATTGTGAGCTGCAGAATTTATGTTTTTTTCAATGGTTTCTGACTGATTTGATAGTTTTGTTTCTGAGTCATTTGTAGCTGGTTGGCTGCTTGGTGTTTTGTCCCTTCTGTCATCAGTTTCTGTTGTCATCTGGTCCTTGACTTCCAGTTTGCTATAACACTGAGATATGGTCATTATGCGTTTTGTGGCATCTGCTGGGTCAGATCTGTTAAATCCAGATTTTTCTTTAATAAAACGAGATGTTATTTTTTTAAGTTTAGGGTCGTTTTGCAAAGGAGTCCTAAACCCGCCAAGAATTTCAGAAGCTACAAGATGGGTTGGATACATTTCATTTAAAGCACTTTTCACTTCAGGAACTTCTGTAACATTACTTAACTTGGATTCTGAACATTTCTGGTTGTCTTCATCATCTTTAGCTGCCACTTGTGTTTTGAGTTCAGGGCTGCCTTCAGCCAGCTCATGCTGACAGTCCTTGTGTGCAGTTACTGGGTCAACTTCATTGTGATAAACACAACTGCCTTTGGGACTGGGTAGCTCACTTATAAAGTCACCTTTGTTGCAAAGCATTGTGGTCGCTGTAGAGCTCTTATCAAGCATACCATAAACTAGATGACTTTCACCAATGCCAGATTTATGTTTGCTGGAGTCTGTCTGCTGACCTGTATCTGCACTATAGACACCTAATGCATCAGCACTGTCTAAAATCATAGTTTCTGTAACTGGGACTTCTGCCAAAGTATCAGGACTTCCTTGTGGCTTGAGAGTTGTACTGGCAAGGTCTATAGTAGAGCAAATGTTCTTAGTCCCTCCTGTGTCTTTGCTTCCAGAAGCATAAACATCATCAGTCTGCACATTGATAACCACACAGTAGTCTGCTTTTGAAAGTTCATCATTCACTGTCTCTGCAGGCTCCTTGGAACTAGCAAATGTACATTTATCTGTATGTATAAATGATACATAAATAGCAGAATAGCTGATAATTATGTTTATATATAAAAAACAGATTTAGAGAATTATTTTTAAGCTACATATTTGCACTTATAATTCAGTAATTTACCATGTGTGTTTGAGTAGAAGGGTGAATATAAAAATGCCAGATTATCTTATTTTATTTCTTAAAGTACACTTTCTGCTGTACTATATTAATTGGAACATCATGACATTCAAAACTAAACTTTAAAACATATGTACCAAACTTACATCATAAAAAACTGAACTAGAAAACCAGTTCTTCTAGTTTCAAGTGAAATCATCCTGCTTACCTTTGAAATGTTCAATAATGTTTTTTTCCTCAATATCAATATCCTGTAAACTCTGCGTATTGTTGCTTTGTAATACAACTGCTTTACTTTGGGAATCATTTATTAAAGGCGAGTTTACTTCATGTCTTGGAGCACACACTTCTTTAATCTCATTATCAGAGCCATTGTGCTTTTTGGGCTTTACATCAACGCTGAAAACTTTTAAATTATGCTGTCAGGGTTGAGAAAAATAAATTACACAGTAAACATGAAGAATAGCACGTTTCCGAAGTAGGAAATATGAGGTAAAAATTGACTTGCATGCATATACTGTATTTGTTAAAATAAAAATAAGTTGCAATGAGACTGGTGTAAAGTCTTGTGAATTTCTTATAGGAGAAGTGTCATTAAACCTTTATGGCCTAAAAATGTAACACGTGTTTTGTAGGCCACTGTTCACATCTGGCTCTTTAGGAGATGAACTCTGGCCAGTGTCCACCAGTGATTCTGCAGTCTAATGTCATTGCTCATTGAAAATCTCTTTCTCCTCTTTGAAGCCCAGATTCAGAGTTCACAAACTTTTTCTATTGGCAGGACTTTCAAGTGAACTTTTGAACTGACATCCAAACCTGTTTTGTTTGAATATCAGTTCAAAATGACTAAAAAATAAATCTAGTTTGTTGGAAGTAAAATGTTAAATACTGTTTCCATTGTTTCACACACATGAATCACAAGCTAATACAAAACTACCTTTAGCATTTGTATTTGCTCTGCTTGCTGGACACTGCAGGATGATAGCTGGTTGTGCTGCTCATGGAGATAATCATATGCTTCCTTGTGAGATCTGAGCTTTTCCTGTGTTTGCTGAATTTTCTCCTGTAATCTCATCTGCTGCTCAGTAAAACAATCACATATAAAACATGTATGAAAGAGAATGGTGTTAAAATACTTATCATATAGCATTATCTTCACTATTTGTATTATAACCTTTTTTACATTTACCCTAAACGCAAAAAAATAATTATATTTTAAGATCTGTTAGGACAACAGCTATAAATAATGATGAGTATTATTATACTTCTCAAACTCTACCTCTTTTTCCCAAATTGCTTTAGAATTTTGGCATTCCTCTGTTAGACTGATAAATTTGTCTTCTTTTTCTTTGATCTTCTCTCTGAACAGTTCATTGTCTCTTTTAAGGGCCTGCAATAAAATTAATCACCCAAGAAATTTTTAATACAACAATAATGAATTTTTATGTGTTAGTTAGCTTGGACGAAGGATTCTAAACGTGCAAAGGGCCTCATACAAATCAGTTAGGATGTGTCATCTTAACAATAATTTCAATAAATTAGTAAAAATGTGCATTTAACTCAGCTAACAGAAACCTGTAGGAGGATATAAAGAAGAAAAGGCTATGAAGGAGGATTAAAAACACTTGCTATTATTCAGTTGCAGTTCATGCCTCCTAATGCACAATATAAAATGATATATAATGCTATGCCATTTTATGTGCAGCTGCTTTACATCATTTACTTCAATCCTCACATAAATATATCCGGTAAACACTGCACAGGACAAATTCATACTGTCTTTAACATTAAAGCTTGAGATTTTTTTTTTTAAGAAACAAATAAATCAAAAGCAGTATTCTTATCTGTTATATTCAATTTTACAGTTCGCAAAAACCTAAAATATTAAAAAGTTGTTAAAATGTTTTCAAAACTAATGGCAAACAGTTGTAATCCATCACCACCAGTTATTTTTAATGAAGTACTGTTTTCCTTTTCATCAGCAACAAACTAGTATTCCACTGACTTAATCTGACAGTTTCATTATATTGCCATCAATATCTGAGGAACAATGAAGTAGTCATTCCCTATCACTAGAGAAGCCATTTGTTAAAGACAAGAGGCATAGGCTTATGCCATTTCTAAAATTTAAAATAGCTTAAACTCATGTCAAATTACATAAAAAACAACAAACATTTATAAAATGCATTGACTATTTATGGACTGTTTATTGAAATAAACCTTCTTTTGTGCTTATCTGAATGAAAAAAAATGAAAAACTCAAAAGCAAGACATGAAAAACATCAAAATTCCTTAACACAATCTTTGTTTAAAAAAAATAAAAAAATGTTTACGTGAGTTTGTAGAATAGCTTCTGCCAATAAAGACTTCATTTCATTATTATCTGAGACAGACACAGACAAATGAACATTTAAAGACCCTGACCTGATGTTCCTCTCTCTGAGCATTCAACTCCAGTTCCACTCTACCAATTGCCTCAGTCTGTCGTTGCAGCAGCTGCTGGGCATGCTTTAGGGAGTTCATAACCTCCTGAACACAAGCGGCAAACAGATAATGTATATTAATGACATACAATGCTGCAGTAAAACAGTACTGAACAATTTATCCCTTTTTATTGCTGTGAATCTTATAGTTTAGATAGCAAAATAAATGATATTTTTAATGCTTGCAAAATAGAAGTAAAAGCACATGATATACATAATCATTAAAATAAATTACAAAATTCATTTCCAGGACAAAAGCTGTCTCAATTTGCACCTGTTTTTCTTCTCGTATGGTGGCATTCTCTTTAGTCAGCCTTTTGGTCATTTCTGTTTCCTTCAGAAATAAACATATAGGTAAATACACATACTTCATGAAAATGACTATTTTAAAAATAAATGATTTTGTCCAGCATTCTGTATCTTCTAAGATTTAGAATTGAAAAATAATTTAAAAAATATACAGTACATACTGCACTAATGTAAACATCTTTAATACTGAATCCACACACAATAGCTTTAAATTACAAGCATGTCTATAGATTTTCTGTTTAAGTAAAACATAAAAAATACTTACAGTATTCAGATATTATTTAAAAGTTATATTTTAAAATAATGTAGTAACTACAAATAGTATTCTCCAGTATCAAAATCATCTACCACAAGAAGTTTGTGTTGAAGCTGCTGTATCTCTTGCTCCTGTAATGTGCGATGCATGCTTTCATCTCCCCTTTTGCAATGAGATGACACTCTGGATTTAATTAGCTCTTTATTAAGTTTCTCAATATCCTAAATGAGACAAAATTACATAATATACAATGTGAAATCTTAAAATTCATTTACAGGACAATAGGTTGAGAAAGTTAGCTAAATTAACTGACAGTAATAAACTTCAACCATTGACATTTTTATTAACAGTAAAGAAATGGAAGGCGGTAAGTACAATTCTGTTTTATATTCAGAGCAATATTTTAAAGAGGCCTGGTGAAAGTCAGGAACTTATCTACAAAAGTACTCTCATTCAATACCTTTAATATTCATAAATAACCCTCTTTCTCAATATATTTTCAAGCAAAGTAGAAAGGTGTAGCAATTAAATATTACATGCTTTGATCTCTTCTAATGACAATTTATTGAAACTCACATTTGAAGATATTCTGCCCTTCTCCCCCACCTCTCCCTTACTAGTACAGTGTTGTCTGTTTCATATCCCTGTCTCCTTCAGAACACTGACATTCGCTCAGACAAATAACAGAAGTTATGAATGCTGCTCATAGATAGTATCAAGAATTCTTTATGATGCCATCATAGGGAACTTAGTATTTGTAACACTAATAGCATTATCTGGCAACACAGGTTGGTCTGTTTAACTTTTCTCTGGGAAACTGGAATTCAACCTTATCACAAAGCAATTTCTCAAATGCTCTTGGCAAAGTCATAAACCAGTGTAAAACATGAATGATAAATGCAACGTATGTCTGATAGATACATCATTGCACTTTTTCATTTCAAGTTGAATGCATTGCAGATAGAAGGAATGGAATACAGTAGGCAAATTAAAGATTGATCATTTATCATACTATGGATACCTGTGCCATGGAGCAATAATATGTGGAACATCCAAGACCAGACCTGGAAGATCAAATCTTATTCCTATGAAACACTCTGTTAGTCTACAAAAAGAATCCAATTGAGACATACTCTCAAAGGATCTCATCTGAAGTGCTTAACATAAAAATGTAATATCAGCAGGGAGTACTGTTAGACTGTGTATGACACATTCAACATTGCATTACATGGATATTAGTACATAATCAGAAGAATAAATATTTTACCAGCTCTAAAAAGTTTCTTCTAATAATAATACAAAAATCATTCAAGTGTCTTGGTCTGTTGTATCATAGAGCACCCAATTCCGCGTGAGGCTGTAGTATATGAATAGGAAGGCAATGTCTGCAATACGTCAAGGCTCAGTGCCAGCAATTAAGAGCTGCTGGAAGGTGTGAAGGTGTTGGTCGGAAAGACCACCTATTAAAAGCTGTATCAGTATGAAAGTACTTCTGTAAATTTCAAATTCTGAATACAACCGGCATGATGAAATGTTATTTTACTTGAAATGATATGATATGACATGATACACTTTATTAATACCCAAGGAGGAAATTAAGTTGCCAACACAACTCATAGACATAGAAGAATCATAAATAACACTACCCAAACATGACAGCTACTGCAAAAACAGACATATAAAGCAGTACACTGACACAACTGATCAAACTATGCAATACACAAATTGGAACTGTACAAGTGTACATTTACTACAGATGTTTTTACCTTTTTCAATCTGAATATGGTGGCTTCTTGATTGTAATTCACAAGAGTAAGTTTTTTATTTAGCCTCATCGCTTCTTCAACTGAAAGACATTTTTTTAAGTTCAAAATGGGTTTAAGCATAAAAGAAAGTTTCCCTCAATCACAAATGTTGCTTTGTTGTTTAAATAAAGTACAGCATTATCAGACATCACTTTAAATGTTCCTACAAAAAAGATAGCAATATTGCCATACGGAAGACAGGAAACCACTGAATTTCAAGGCTGGGGGATGGCATTTTTGTAATAGCTTGTAAAAATTAAATTTTAAACATTTTATTTTGCGATGATATGCTTTTGTCTAAATCCTACTGTTTAATCAAACAGATACAGATTAACAACATATTTTTTATTGCTTAAAAATATACTGTTAAATATGACATACAGTACTTGTTATTACAGATTAATCCTTGACAAATGATGAGAAAACGATCACACATTGTACTTAAGGCACAATAACTCTGACATACCACCAACCTTTATTTTACTTTGAAATGTAGTACTGCTATTATAACAAAAACACAGCAATTATTCTTAATAGACAAAAAACAAGGAATTATCTTCTTACTAGTTAAACAAATAATACCAATTTAAAGGTCTATTTTAACACAACTGTCCTCTATTCCCTTAAAGAAATAAAGAAATATAAAATTTTCTAGTACCCTTTTTGATAACTGAATATTTCCCACCTTTGATATTTTAAATTAATACTAACCAAGAAGACTTCTCAACTTTATTAGTACTATTTCTTAATAAATAATTATATTTAATTTAAAACATCATAAGATAATAATCATTCAACAAGTTGTTAATAGATGCCAAAAACTTGGTTGCACAGTAAGATACCTAATATGTGCAAAATATAATGTAATTTTGAAAATAAATCATGACAGCTTTTACTTTTTCTTAATGTGGACTATATTTTTAGATTTGTTTAGTTTAGTTATTTTATTTCAAACATTCTAAATGAATGAAATGAAAGATTATTGTCATTTGCTTTATTTAGGTACTAAATACTAAACTCTTACAACAATTAAACTTAGAAAAACAAAAATACATACCATTTTGTTCTAGTTTCTCATGAAACTGCTTAACCATAACACACTGACGAGAAATGGTTTCAAAACGTTTTTCAGCTTCGCTTATCTGGTTTAGGTGATTGTCCTTGGTTTGAGTCTGCAACTGTAGTTTCTGCTCCTGTAAAATGCAACTTAAGTAACACATGATTGAGAAAAACTAAAATAGTTTACAACAAAAACAAAAATATTCTTAAATTATGACTATTTTTCCATTCTTAGCTAAAAGAAAACAATAACCTAACTCTTTTTTTTAAATATCCGATCAATATATAATAATACTTTTGCAGGTTGAGTGAACTATACAGTATGTACATTAGAGTATTTCAGCTAATAGTACTATTTTACTTCATGGTAAGTCAATAATATTGTATGCATGGTTTCAGTCATTGTTCATTTGGTTGTTTCCAAACATTTTTAACAACATGAGGGTTATAGTGTGATGTGATGTTATCAAAGAATTTTAATAGTAATATTTATCTGTCGCGCTTGAGGTCCAAGTGTCATATACTCCCTATCCGTTACTATTGATGAGCCAGTCCCTTTCTTGTTCTTCTTGTTATACTCCTCTAACTCCCACTCTTCTCTGTCAACAATATGTGGAATTGGAGTCCTTACCAGTTCACTTAGTTTCTTCTGCAAACTGAACTTGAACACCTGTAAACAATAATAAAACAGAAGTTTTATACAGAAAAATAGAAATCACTTCTATTTGTATTATTCTTTACTTTGTATTACATCTGTACTCTTCAGTCCTAACTCTGACACCCTTCCGTGTATTTAAAGACTCCTCACAGAATCACATGACATTTCTTAGACACTTTAACTCGAACTAAACTTTTCTAAAAGCAACACTGTAATGACAATGGCTTCTCTTTTTTAAATTCCATTTCAAAATCAAAATAAGACGTTATTTTACGTAGATGTGAGAGATTTTTTTCTAACTGTGAAACATGAAGAGTAGACAAGTGTACATAAGGATAATTAATCTATGCATATCATACAATCAGAGCATTTCCTGACATACTGTACAGTTGGTATGTTTTAGTCTTGAAATAAAAATGCATTTAAAGTCTTAAAAGAAAATAAAAGTAATGAAATCAGTGACTGGAAAGAAAAAACTAAAATATTCAGCTTGGTGTTCAGGTGACCTCATGTGTTGGCTTGTGTCAGGCTATATCATTTCTATAGGCATTAATACAGCTTAATATAAAAATTCCATTATCTTACTTAGAAAAGGCCAGAAGAGCAGTTAATACTCCTTCTCACCAATGTATCATTTGCAGTAGACCATAAGATATATCCTATACATCATGTTTTCTATGCCATTCTTATAAAAATACTAAAAAAGGTCAACTATATATAAGATCATATGAATGTTCTTTGTCTCTGCAGAGACACAACACATTTGGAGCTGATGTAGTAAACTCAAGCATAAAATCATTAATAAATCTGTAACACATACATTTTGTCCAGAAACATTACCTGCAGTGATTTTAGCTCTTCCTTGAGACTATTGATCTCTTTATCCCTTAATTCTGTTGTTAGTTGATGTTTTCCCTTTAAATATAAAGCAACATTAAAACAATACTCATACAAACTTTTATTAATCAATCAATAATTAAATTATTAGGAATGCAAAACAATACCTAAATGTTTTACTGTATCCATAATATACAGTAATTAATACTTTAATAAATAAAACTGCATTATGTAATAAAACAATAACATTTTTCAATACAGAAAAGTGTCGTATTAAATGTTACAATACAACAAATAAAAAATAAATTTGTACTTATGGACATAATATTCAGTACAAAATATATTACCATTATATGATTACTGTCAAACAATACACAATACATAAAAGTTCACTGTACCTTCTCTCCTTCAATTCCTCTGATTCTTGCCTGAAACTATTTTTATGAGTGTTTAGAATATTTGTCAAAGCATAATAAATTAATCTAATATTATAATGCACAGGTTAAATATAACTATAATAAACAGCCAATTCTGAAGGATAATGTAATACAACAATACAGTATATTAAATTCCTGTTTTAAGAACAGAATGATATGGATTTTATAATTTTTTAGAAGAACAAAGTTGTTACTGTAAGCTGAATATAGAAATTAAAACGTTATCATTACAATACCTTTTTCTTGAGAGCAGTTAAAGCATCTGTCTGCTGACTTTTTAAAGTATCTGTTTGATTTTGAAGGGATTCCTAAATTAATGAAGAAATCAGATTTAGGTATGTGTATCACCTGAATATTTATGTGTAAATAGTTATTGAAATATTTATAAATCTGCCATTTACCAATTAACAAACTGAAATTTTAATTAGCAATTAGAGAGAAATAAGGTAATAGCTTCTCCAAAACTATTCCAGTATAGGTGTGAATAGTATTCCCAAATACTATTTAGAAAATGTCCTGACATACTTGGGTATATCAAAGACTGAACTGTCAAGAGCTGACACAAGCATCACAAAAAGAAACTTGAAAACTATTTTGGGACTTCAGATGCTTTGATCACAAGAATGCAAGGGCCACAGGAAACCATGTGTGACAGGTACCAATGCATATATTTTTATATTGTTAATGCTCCTTCAAGATGCTGAAAAAGGATAAATGAGAATTGGCAGACAGCCATCCTAAAAAAACAGCAGTAAAGAACAAAATCTGTGAAGCATTTGTCCTTCCCAGTTTGCCAGTCACAAATCAAATGCTAGAATATGTAAAAATATGTATGCAAAGTAAACTAATTTTATCCACTGACTTAGTGGAGAGGTTGTGTGTACTACAGGTATGTATAAAATCATTATAAAAACTACAATAAAGCAAAAAACAAAAGGAATGAGAAATAAATATCAACAAACTAGCAAAAATGAACTAGTGCAATGATGTATTAACTGTCACAGTGACCAGTTGTTTTAATCTACTTAAAGAATAAAATATTGCTTTGTGGTGGGTATGAATATGCAGGCTGATTGTTTTAATTTTTCCATCATGGCATGACTGTACCTGAATTGTGACTAGATAGAGGGAGATAAGATGCTGGTAGTACCTTTACAGGCCAGGGTAATGTGATAATATCAACAGCCCCCAGTCAAGTTTGATAGCTTTCAAGATGGGAACTGACCAAATTCATGTGACTAACCAAAACACTACACTTAAATATAGACTGCAAAACAAAAGAACTAGCAGGTTCAAGAATGGTCCAGCATTCTTTCATGAATTTAAATGTATGTGTGCATAAAAGGTTGTCTCCTTTTCGCATCAGTTTAGAATGTGGACTTACCTGTGGAGGATTACTTATTTTATGAAAACGGTTGTATTTAGGTAAATTAAGATTTATGTCTAAATCTAAGTATATTTGGAGTGATCAAAGTTAGTAATTGAGTGTGAAGATAGAATGTTGTGTTTAGGCTCTTCACAGCTTTCACAACATACTTTAATGCACTTACAAAACTGCATTCTAAAGTTATTATTATAATACTTAGCATTATATTTTCTACAAAATAATGTTTATTTATATGTGTCTATTAAAATAGTACACATACCTTTTCCCATTCTAATTCTTGTTTTTCCAGCACAAGTTTATTAATTTGGTCTTCAAAACGTATTTCGGCATCCTAAATGAAAAAGGAAATCAATTTGCAACCATTCACAAAAACAATGCTTATTATATTTATTTCCTATTGTATAATTATAATGTATAGTTTTAAACAGTATTATGCTATTTGGATTTAATTATTTTAAGCATTTTAACATACATTATATACAATGTGACTGGTCTACATGAGTATTTCATTTTATATTAGTATTATCTAATCCTTAACATGTTAATTTCTTCATATTATGAGTATGTATCATGACTACTACTGTATATCCAAAGACAGACTGCCAATCAAAGAAATTCCCTTAGAAAAGATACTCTAAATACCAGATTACAGGAGTAATCTGGGTACAACAGGTTCTTTTCCAGCAAGATCTCTGCATAAGCAAATCTCTCTCCCATAAATACAATTTCAATCTTAGAGATAAAACAACATTAAATTACAAGACATAGGAAGAGTATATAATTTATATTATAACACACCTGTTATATCAGCAACTATAAGAAATAGTAGTATATCAGAGGTATGATATTAACACAAGAGCATCCTTATCCTCCTTCATTCCTCAAAGGTAGGTAAAAGTCAATTGCTTTATACATCTTGTGACTTTTTTTATATGTATGTAGGAGTTGGCCTATGCAGTTTATTTATAAGTTCCCATTAAAGTGTGCTACTAGCATGGCAATTTCCAGAAGAATTGCACACTAGATAAAGCAGTTAACAGTTCGAAATAAAATAATGAATGGATTTTTTTTTGCCCTGTAAAGCGGTCATTAAACTTGGTTATCTCAGTAAATCTTAGGACAAAGGGAGATCTACTGTGTCACAAGTTAGACAATAAGTTAAAACCCAAGGCACATACCTTTTGAATGCTAAAACTTGTGTTATATAATTTTGCTATTTCCCTGTAGAGTACCATAACTGTATAATACATTAAAAAGGCTAACTAGCCAAAATCAACATAATAATGCAACTCTTACACAGGATGTTGCTGTAGTACAAGAACATGGCATGAAGAGTGTTTGGATTATTTTAGCTTTCTTACACCTGCATTGTAAACCAAATGCTGTTGTATTAAGAATTGCATTACCTGATCTTAACCCAGATTTTTCTGGGATTCAATTTGACAGCTTCAGTTAGACCTACTGTACTGTATACAAGCTCAAGCTTGACATAGACCTTGACCTTTCCTTTATTGCACTGTAAATGGGCACTTTTTAAAATGGCAAGAGATCCTCTAAAATACCAAATATACTGTACTTACATTTACTCTACATAATTTAACCAAAGTATTTAAAAAATAATATCAGTACAATAAAATATTGGTCTGAGTATTACTGTTCATTTTAAAATCATTCTTGTACAAATATGTCTAAGTTATGAAAGTAACCCAAATATTATTATAAATTATTATAACTATAGTATTAATACATATAATTAAAATAATTATAGACACATAGAGTACTAGCTGAATGATATTAATGTGCGACACATGTCCTGCGCTTTGAACTGCTTCAGCGTGCTAGTTATTTTAATGTTGGTTTCTTAAACTGCTTCATCATATTGTTTTTCCAAATACTCATTTAAAAGTCTTCTTTAACTTCCACTTAAAATGTTATGTTGCGCCTTTGTATAAAAACTATTACACATGCGTGATGTGAAATCATAACCTTTTTTAGTCACTCTCACTTTAATGAAAAAAAGAAGAAGGAAAGTGGTTCCATTTAAGAACTAATGTTGGGTCAGACATCAGGTTTTAACCCCAGACCAATAAAACAAAAAAATTCAAAGTGTTGTTTTATGGCATGCCTGAGGAGCACAGTGATTTAATGTATTTTTACAATTACATGATCATAACAATAAAAGTGGAGTGATTCTAAAGATTATTTATTTATTATAACCTTTAAAACATGTCACACCAGTTTTAAAGTGTTTGCTTCAGGGGGCTGTTTTACAAGCCAGTATGAGAATTGGTCAGGTCCTTGCTTCATGACCCTAAACTGATGTGAAGACTGACTACAGCTGGCTTATGTCCAGATGACCAAAAAGTGCTGCTAGGTTCTTTTACCCACTTCTAAAAACTCATAATGTGCCTCCTACGAAATTACATTCCCTTTCTCTTGACTCTGCCAAACAGAGACCTTTAGTTTCAATGCAACTCCCAGGGAATCATCACACAAAGAGAAAAAAAAGAGACTGAGCAAAAATTAAACAAAACACAGGAAGAAATTAGCTGGATGTCAATGATTAAGCATGTTTTGTCAACTTGAATAGGGTAAGCAATCATGACACCATATGGGTAAAAGAATGAATCTAGTAGTAGAGCAATTAATATTTTAGTGGCACTAATTTACATATTTTCAAGAATACAATTTTTAAATCTTCAACAATTTCAGCTGGAATTCTTTTATTTCATAGTTTAGGATGAATAAAATTCAATTTGTTCTTTGCACTACTACAATGTGTACTCAGTCAGAAACATTTAATTTGTTCTATAACATGAAGTAGTTAATTAAAAGTAGTCTTTTTTAATACTAACTAAACCTGAACAAAATCAGCAACAGACATACTGATATCCCTACCCTGCGGATGCGTAACTCCTCAACGGCTTCAAGAAGACTTGTTTTACATTCTAACATATGGACAGAAATGATTGCATCTGCCGACTCCTGAAGGCTGAATGGTGATGAAGTCTCAGCCTTCAAATAGTCTGATTCTGTCTTGTGGTCCTTCTCCTAAAATAAAAACATTTCTTATACTTGCATTATAATTAAACCCACTCAAAACATGCAATAGAGGGTAAACTATAGAATAAAATAAAAATAAATAAAACTGCCAATAAATAAAAATGCAGTATCTTAGGCAGTCACAAAATATATATTTAACTGAAACTTTCAATGCTCATAAATCTTAACAAATGTTAAAAATTGGTTTTAAAAAAATAATATCAAATATAAAATATGTCAAGTACAAATATTTTTAATTAAGTGCATTAGAGTTTTTAGTGGATCACCTGAGCCAGAGATAAGCCATTTCCAGAAACCTTATGGAACTCCACTGAGTCCCTTTTGAATGATTCTGAGTCTTTTTGGCCCAAAATTACCTCACGGTGTTCTTTACAATCAGATGCAATGACTTCTGAGGGTGTCCCTGACATTTTTTAAGACAGCTGCATGAAAGAATTTCAGGATTATTCTTTTCAAAAACACCTTTTTTCAGGTCATACTTTTAAAATAAACGTAAATAGCTTAATTGTTTTTGATTACTTTCACTGTTTACTTGCTCTATTCACTTACAGCACATGTGATAATGTAGACAAAGAGGTTGTCAATAAACAATTTAAGTAAGCACTCAGATCCACATCACACAAAAAGTAGTTCTATGGTTTACAATAAAATACAGTAGAACTCTTCTTACTGAAATCTTTATTGAAATAATTACACATGAATTACTGAATTCATGTGTAATTGTTTAATAAAAATTGAAAATTGTCTTACACAATCCTTTTGGCGACATTAATATTTTAATATACTTTGAAAGTTACATCTTAAATTCCTCAAGGTGGAAAGGAGGCTGGCCTTTGAGTCTAATGGGGGTCAGAGTAATAACACAGAATGGACAAATTGCACTGTCATTCTGCTTAAATTATATAAGTTATTTAATTTGACCTGTAGATAGTCTCTTGTCTCCTCATCATGCCTGACTTTTAAGTGGGAGGTCTTCACTCAAGATGATCCTTTAATAGAAGGGAACCTTTCTCCATTTAACCCATGCTGTTATCAATCATGTACAGGAATAAATGATCCTGTTAGAATTTGCTACTATCACAAATGACATTGTGACCTGAGGCCAATGTCTTTATTTGCTTCTCCAGTGATTCACTTCAGCAGATATTAAACAATTTTATAATCCATGAAAGGCAAAATTAAAAGGACACCATCCATAAAACTGAATAATTTCTATCAGCAACATGATGTCTGTATTACCTTTATGAATTATAAGGCTGTATAGTGCAGTAATGTAATGAAGGCAAAAATTGCAATAGTCAAGTGCCCTGGGCTAACAATAATATGCATTTAATCACATTTCTGAAAACTACATATCACAACAGTTGATTGTAAATACGTATAACATAACAATCTGAGACAAGGAATGGGGTTTTATAAAGGCACTGACAAACACTCAGTTAAAGTTTACGAAAAACAACAGTTACTTCTAAAATAATCTTAATTTCAAATGATATATCAAACTTTTAATAAAAACAATTTTAATGAGGTTCATTTCAAAACAAAAATCAAGCAATGCATTTTTTACACTCTTGTGCACTTTATTTGCACCGCTACAAATAAAATCCAACAAATGACTAGGTTAATACATCTAAAACAAATGCCTCCATAAAATGTTAATTATGTATAAAATAACTTTGTGAAATGATCCCAAAATTGATATTTGATATGGTTGTAAAACAAATTTAAAGGATTTGATGGGGGGTTTTAATGTTAACACTTTAAAATTAAGACTGGCCAAAGCTAATTTATGATATCTTGTGACCTACAAAATTAGGATTTTAAGTAAATGATAAAAAGTAAAGGTTTTGTTTGAACCTTTATTTGTGAGCAATTAAGTCCCACACTGTAGGAGATAGTGTTGAGACACAGACTAAGCACTAAGTCACTTGTCACAATCAAATGTTTTTAAAGAAATGTCATTAATCTGTTACTTCAGAGTTACCCTGATACAGACTTGTAAAGCAAATAGTTCAATATTTTTATATATACAACAAGAATTACAATAATGCTGAGGCGTACCTAGACCATTTTAAAAAATCTCAATATTTAAACACTCGGTGTAAGAATATGTCAGAGATTATACATGTATATTCCACGTTAACTATCCAATCGTCCGAAACAGTGAACGGGAAATTTCTCAAGGCTTATTTTAACACGAATGTGTTTTGGTGCCATCTAGCGATCTACAATATATTCCTGCTTAAATTACAGTCATTCGCTGGAACTGAGACAACGTTACGAGTTCGTCTTCAAAACCAACCGATTTCAAAGTGAGTCTTTCACGTTCTCTTAAATCTGAGAAGTGCCAAAGACAAAATGTCATAAAGTAGTTTAGAATAGGCAGAATGGTCATGTCACTTAACGTTTCAAGGAAATAGTTAATACCAATTTTATCTAAACAAGCAAATGCTTCATGAAAGCTCAACCTTCGCACTCTCCCCTTTTGTGTTATTCGTTCTAGCAGCATTTACAGGAACTCAAACGGTAACAAAATATTGGGGGGTTACCATATCTACAAACATTACAGTGGCCACCCCCCCCAAAAAAAAAGCAGAAATGGGACTGTATGGTTGATACAGTACGTCTGCATCCCAAAGAAAAGTCAGGAAACTAAACCCCGAGGAGATGAGAGTTCGCCTTACTGTACTGGCGGCGTCCTGGGCGCTTTTCCGTCCGGTCCCGTCCTCCGGCTCGAGCCACCTGCCGGCACGCGGTTGCAGCGGCCCTGTCACCTGATCAGAGACCGGCGTCTGTGGCGACACTGATAACCCAGCTGCTGAACTGATACTTAAAATGCTCTTTTCCATGATATAAGCGCTCTTGCCAGAACAAAAACACAATTATTTTTTTTTAATTCGTGCCATTTTCCCTCTTTTATCCAGATCGTCCATTGATGCCGAAAAAATGCTTGATGGCCGTTGTTGTCTCAATAAGTCTTAAGGTCGAATGTCCCTTCAGGGGTTAAAATATTTCTTTGTGTCTGTTTTGTTTGAATCAAGAAATGTGTAAAAAAGGAAAACAGTAAAAAAAATAAATAGGGAACAAACATTTAGGATTGCACTTTAAATAAATTGTGATATTTGGGGACTTATCGAAGACTTACTTTTTTTTATTCTAGTATTTCATTTCAACATTATTCTAAAATTGATTTTTTTCTATCCAGGATCTGGAGTAATCGCTTGTCATAAAGTCTGACAAGATCTGACAAATGACAGGCTGTATTCATCAGACATCGAGGATATAACAGGGGCGTATAGGACAAGATAACCAGCATTAAAAAAGAGAACTTCTTTTGCTATGATGTTGCTATGAAGTCAGAGCTTTTGGGTCCTGCGTTTGATTCTGGTTGGATTGGAGCAACATCTATGTAGAATCTACATTTTCTTTGTGTGGATTTTGGCCTGGGGTTCTGTCTTTAGGAATGCAAGCGTGGTTAACTTTTAAATTGTGTTTGGCATCCTGAATTGCGCCCTATACTTCCTCCATAGACTTCCTCCTGTGACCCTTACCTGGAGTGAGCGGCCTGTTATTAACGTATAGATAGCTGTATGTTTACGTTTAGTGCTGCCACCCAGTGCTTAAACAGTGTACGCAAAATTAAACAGCGTTGAAGTAAATTGTATCTTATTGTATCCTATGCACGCAACTATTTTAGCCCGTTCGCAGATGTATAATACACTACAACAACAAACCTTGATTATTTAAACTTACTCGAATACTTGTTTATTTTTTCATCTTACTCTAGATTAAAAAAATAAAAATATTATTAAAATCTGTATAAATATTTTTGCATTCCACTTGTTTGAGAGCAAAACACAATTATTTGCTGAAACTAAAAAAAACTATTTTAAACGTACATTTAAACAATACATTTTATGTTGTATCTCTGACGTCATGTAAGACTTATTCGTAAGCTGCTGGTTTTCCCCAAAATACAACTCTAATTTTACACCTTTGTCTTACACATCTCGGTATGTAAAGACGCAAATAACTAGTCTATAAATAATTAAACGGTTTTTATGATGAGGAAATAATTCCTCGATTTCTACTTTCATTTGTGCTCATGAACGATGTATCCAGGTAAACACTGCTGCTATTCAGGTCTGCGCAGGTACTGAGCTACGTAGTAAGAAACAGGAGGTGAGGTCATAATAACTAAAGGGACATTGAAACGAATGGTTTCTATACGATATAGAAACTAGAAGGCGAGCTATTTTAACGTGTTTTGTTTAGAATCTGTGTTTTGTTTTTTGTTTAAATCTTTTTTTTCTTTAATTTATTTTGATAATGTAACGTACGCACGCTTGGCGGTTGATTGTAACGATTACGTTCTATCCAGTCGGTTTAGTTTCGATGAGGTTGTACGGTATCCCCTTGTTTTCAGTGTGAACTAGTTAAAATAGTATATAACCTCTCCAGGACGAGCAGACTGAAGTGGATGGGTGGATGAGCTAGAAAGAATGAAACTTTTACGGATAGTTCACCGATAAACATTTTTAAAGCGTTCTAGAGGTCCTGGTTTTGTCACGAAGTTTCTTTTGCCCTTTCAAATTGAAGGTAATTGATTATTATCTTAAGCCTGCTATTACTATTGTGTTTTTCATGGGTTAGAAGGAAACCCTTTTCCGTTTCTACGTATTGGAAATTCATTTTTCTAAATGTTGTCTTCTGTGTGTATAAAGTGAATTTTAATGTGTTACAGGTGTACAGAAATGCTTTTCCGTATATTTCTTCTATACCAACTTGTCTCGTACGGATTAAGTAGATGTACAAGAAAGTTATTACATATGAAAAACACAGAACAGGAATCCAACAATGGTAAGTAACAAGTTGGGTTTTTTTTGCCCTTGGCTTAGGAATTTGAGTTTTATTGTATGAATCAATGAATCAAATAGGCTAAATAGTTACTTCAGTATAGTTCTATTCTGATATGTATTACATTATTCACCGTAAAATTAAAACACAAAAGCCTCTCAGTAAGAGTCTCAGTAAGATTTTTTTTAGATTTCCTAATTACTTTCCATTGTCGGATGACTAAATTAATAAACTAAAGGTAACTTTCCAACTCTACTTATTTGATATTTGATATTTCATAATTGCTATTTTGAAACATTTTGTTGAATAGAATCAAACTGATGAACCTCCACTTTAACGCCTGTAAATGCCAACACTTCATTCGATTTTTCTACTAACATGGACTCATACTTTTATTGCTTTTATTACCGTGTCATAATTGTAATACATGCTTAAGTGCCTACGTGTCCTTCAATAGAAGGAAATGTTGTGTGATCATATGTATAGAAATGTCCTTATATCCTTAAATCCCAAATTTATTTTGATAACATTTCTGATTGCACAATGTTTGGAAAATGTGGTCAATGTACATTAAAATGGGTTGGACATATATTTTTGGTAGTGTTTTTTAATTTACACTATAGGTTTATAGTGTATACAAAAGTCGTGTCCATTGCTTGACATAAGAACGTTAGAATGTACAAGTGGTCTCTGGTTGCTAGTAGCTAATCGATCCAGGGATCTCGTCCAGTTCTTCCGGAGTATCATCTTGACACAGTTGGGTAGCGCGGTGATCTTTTGTCAATATAATAAACAGTATAACATTGTTTTGCGTATTTGCCGTTGGTCTGCAACGAAAGGTAGGTCTGTGTCGTGGAAGGTGTGTGGCTTTCGCGGAAAACGCGAACTTGAGTTGTCGGAAATGATTTGTGGATGAACTCGTTTGGTTTCAGTTTTTGCGAACGAAGACAAGGCAAACGCGTTCTTGGGGCGCCACCTGTTGTTCAACCGCTTTGATTTCGAGCTATTTACTCCGGGGAATCTGGAAAGGGAGTGCTATGAAGAGCTCTGCAACTTTGAAGAGGCACGAGAAGTCTTTGAAGATACTGCAAAAACAGTTGAGTATTCAGTGCTTAAAGTTTGGTTAAGACTATTTGTTGTCCCATACCGCTGTAAAAGCAACTGAAGCTTAGAACCATGACACAAGTTCAAATAAATAGATAATGGAAAGGGGGAGATTTATTCATGTTTGGAGGCTTTTCTCTTCTGTAAAAATCTTTTTGTAGTTAATTGTAAGCAAAGCTTTGAATCTGAGTGAAATAGTCAATTCCTATTTTGTCTTTGGTTTCTCTCATTACAAATAAAAACACTTAAGTAAAATATACAGCATACTATTCATCAACTAACATAAAAGAAGAACAAAACATCAGGCATGAAAAAGCATACATTCACAGATAAAGTCAAACTGGTCATAATGCAAATACCTGGTACAAACAAATAAACTATCATTAATTACTTGCATCCAGTACTTGTATGGATTATGGGATAAAGGACATAATATACACATTTCTAACAGCTCTAGGAACCCTGAAATCACAGACAGATGGAAACAAAACAAACTGGGAATTCAGGGTTTGGGAGGCATCTTTAATTATATTTTTGCCACCCTGTGCACTGCACTGTCAAAAATGTCCCCCAGTTGTTTTCATTATAATGATTGTATATTCTAATAAATAAATGTAGACGACATAATATGTGCCTTTTTATTTTTATATAATATCTGGCTTTCCAAAAGAATCATGGAGCCCTTTTATCCTATTTTGCAGGAAGTTTTCTGGAAACTGTACATAAAAGGACAACTAGGTAAGAGCCAAGTCTGTATGGAGTGCAGAGTAAGCCAATTCAAGTCTGTGATCGTGATTTAAATGAAGAGAAACTGTATGTTGACTAATAGGATAAACTGTAAACCGCATGTTTTAATAAGAACTATTTGCTTTTGATGTTGAAGATGTGGGCTCTTATGTTTGTTCCTGTGTACACTGGTGTTGTCTGTTTAACTTGGAATTACATGGCGAATATAGCGATTTAAAACGTCTTCCCTACCAGGGTGAAAAGCCATATTCCATCAACTTGGTCTTGGGGTGCTTTAGGGGTTTGTGGATGGGGAGAAGAGGTTAACGTTTTAAATAAGATAGTTCTTTAGTCAAAGATGTTTAATAGAAAGTATTCGGATCCCCTACACAACTGATAAAAAAACTACCGTTTGCACGCAGGAGACTCGAACGCTCAGAAGGTGGACGTCACTGCTCTTCTAACAGGCCTCATTGCTGCTGGAGTCTCTCTAGTCATCATTGGGCTGCTTTTTTGGTACTTCTGTCACAGGAGGTGCAAGCCCAACAGCCCCCCCGGGTAAGGACCTTAACATTCATCATTTCATTATCGGAACCTAATCTTTCCAGTGACTCAGAGTTAAAATGTTGTTTCTCCCGTTCAGTCACAATAATCATATGTCCTGTGTGGTCTTTGCATGACAAGAAACCCCTTTATCTTAAACTGGGCTTTCAGATTAGTTTGCTTCCTCTAAGAGTTGGTTCTCTCAGACTCGCCACTGTAACCTGTTTGACTGCAGCTCTTCTAGGGGCCACGCCAGTCGAAGCAACGCGTCCCTGATTATGAGGAGACTAGAAGAGACGTCTCTGCAGCCTGTACTTCCCCCTGCTGGGGAGCCATGTCCAGGTCTACCTTCCTATGAACAGGCCATTGCCAAACCCGGACAGCACGATGCACCCCCTCCGCCGTACCCAGGGTAGGTGTACAAGACACCCTCTTTGCACCAGGCATCTTCAGGGCAGTGGGTTTCATAGGTTACCCTTTAAATCATCACTGTCTAGACTGGGGCGACAGTTTTCATGTAAACGATGAAACAGGTGACTTGTTCAATCTGTCCAAATTTAGAGGTCATTTTAAATGGTAATCCCCAAAATCCAGTGTTTCCTTAATTGAACAAATGTCTCTATCAATTTGACAACTGAGCAAAAAAAAAATCCCAAGCATTCCTGGTGTGGGATTTATCTTTCAAGCGAGCTGCAACTGTACACCAGTCTTTAGAAAATGGTTATTTAGGGTTCAAACATATTGCACAATTTCCAGGATCAAGAGTGGAGATGCCTGATTTAAATTATTCATCCCGCAGATCTTCACACAATGTTATCAGCTCTTTGCATAAGAACAGCAGTGTGTTTTCTATGTGTATTGGAGTCCACTGCAGTATACTGGAGTCCTGCATGGAGATGCAACGTCTCTTTTGGAAGTATCTAATGCAAGCCCACACTATTAACAAAAAGTCCAGATGGCTGCACTGATCCAGCCATTCCTAATTACTGAGAGAACTTTGGTTAATTTAAATACACGGAAATTAATTTTTTGCAGTGATAATTTATTATTGACATTGATCAAATAAAACAATTTAAAACATATCATGAAATCAGCACATCCATTTCTTATTTAGCTTAAAAAAAATCCAATTTGGAATCTTTACCAATAATCATGTTTACCAATAAAATTCAACATACTAGTTTATACTAATGTTTGTGTTTTCATTCTTCTTTTTTAACACCATTGCCACCCCATAGAACTGATAAAGAATATCAAGTTTCTGAAGATTTTAATTCAGTGTGGTTTTTTTCTTCTGTCTTTAGATCCCGTACAGCAAGCATACAACGATAAAATCAGGAATGGCCTTTTGAATTTTTGGAATTTTTCAGTCTTCCATATATTTTTCTCACCGATTATTCACTATAAGAATGAATACGTTATATCTTGTTCTTGAAGTCTTCAGTGTTCTAAAAGTTTTTGTTTATCATTTAAATAAAGCTCAAATGGCACTTTCAAGCTATAGATGACTCTGTGGGATCCTTTAAGGAAGGTACAGATCAGGCTGCTAGTATCCAAACAGCCCAGATGCACTGAAATGCTTTCTTTTGTTTGTAACCTTGCTTTTTGTTCATACAGTATATTCTTAGTTGGACAGTACTTGTTAATTAAATATAACCAGGACTTACAAAATGCAGTGCCTGCATTTCTCTGCTAATTATGTAAATATGTAACTAAGATTTTTATTTTATACTGGTGACATTGCACTGAGATTCAGGTTTATGGTTGACTTGATTGTTGTTTTAGGATAGATAGTCAAGGAGGGATACCTTTGGCTGTGTTTGGTTTAATTATTGGTAATTGACACATTTGAACTTTGTACTGTAGCTTAAGGATATGTTTCATTGTAAAAAGATATAGTAGCATTCAGGAAATCCACAAATGTGTTTGGAAGTAATGTTGTTACTTTAGATTACAGCTTTCAGAACCACTTTCTCTGTGGTATTTACCACCTGTGTTGACAACTGCTGGTATTATCTGAAAGCTATGTTAAGACAGGGTTGTTGAATAGTGTAAAGCAGGTTTTACTTCACAAAACAAAATATGATATTTAATGTTTACAGTATCAAAATAGGAATATGTGAAACATGAATATTTCTTTATTGTTGACATTTTTAACTTTTTTTTTAAGAAAACATTGATATGATTCGTACTTTGTGACTCAGACTAGATTAAATCACACATAAATCATTACTTTGTGACAGATAAAAATCCAAGTAGTCATTTAGTGGAAAAATGCAAGAGTACATACTAAGGGTTTTGTTTTTTACTTTCCTGTCATTATCATCAAAGCAGTCTAATGAGTTGTTTATTATTAGAGGCAGTAGTTTATTACCCAGAACAGAAAATGAATTATATTTGGGCTACCTTCATCTCTAAAAAAAGGGATATTTTAATGACTACAGAAAAAATAATTAGATTAATAAAGTAAATAGATGATAAAATAGTATACCATCTTGAACAGCATATTGTGCTATAATTATACTGTATGAACATTCTATGAGGTTTGTGAACCTGCTTGATGCTTATTATGTTATTGGATGTACTTATTTAAGAAAAATAAAAACCTTAAGAAAAATGCATTTTTTGGAATGGAATATAAAACAATAGAGTGGTGTTTATGTACAAAGTTGTTTTCTCTCTGTTTCCTCTTGAAAAAGTAGTGCAAAATTGAAATTCAGATGGAGGATTTGTAAATGATTTCTTCTTTTGAAGTGATGTTAAGTGTCTTTTTATATTTAAAGTGTGTCCTTTTATAGTGATTTTACAAAAACATATATTTTGGTAAAAGAGCTACACATGGTATTTTAAATAAATAATTCTATCCTGGCATTCTGTCATGTATGATTTTAATTACATTCTCCACAATCCCCAACTAATTTAATCAAATTGTACAGCACCTAGCAGTTATGCTGAATTTTGATCAAGTATGATTAACATGACCTTAATGAATATAAATGAAAAATTACCAAGATTAAGAAGAACTACATTAATTTGTATTCAATATACAGTAAATGTTAAACATAAAGTAATTGCTTGCAAAACTTAAAATGTTTTAAATCGAAACTAAACCACAATAGAAAACATTATTCTCGACTTGCGTTGCAATGGTGTAGGGTGCACAGTGTGGACCATTTACAGCATAGCATTGAGAAAGCACAATTGTGTTACACAGTGCAATGATCATTATAGAATTATCTGATGCCCCTTGACTCCAATTACCAAGACTATCAGTATTTCGCAAAAGGTAAATCTAGATTATGTACTGAACAGACGTTC
This sequence comes from Lepisosteus oculatus, assembly GCF_040954835.1. NCBI lineage: Eukaryota > Metazoa > Chordata > Actinopteri > Semionotiformes > Lepisosteidae > Lepisosteus > Lepisosteus oculatus. The sequence goes on from NC_090716.1 coordinate 7,892,575, forward strand.
AAATAATGCAAATATGCTTGCCTTTGCCAGCAACCTGGTATTCAAAAAAGGATAGAATGCAAATTCTATTGTTAAATCATAGCTTAAAAACAGTCATACAAAAATGTCTGATGAGGAGAGTCTCCTTGATCAGCTCCAGTAGAGCTCTTTACAGGTACAGTACTTCCCTCGCATCACTAAATCGATATCTTGGTATTTTAATAACTTGAGTCTCACGGTCACCACTCATGCCAATGCAAAATGTTGAAATTATATTTCTTTATTAATTAACTGGAAACAAAATTCCAAAATAAGTGTTAGACTTCAGATTTTTTAAAATATTGCTCCAATCGGTCGTTTTTAATCGTCCAAGAATCCGTCGTCAGCTGGTTTAAATAAAAGGTTGTTACTTTCATGATGCAGTACTTGCCGAAAGAGGTCAGTATTTAGCATTCTCTTCGCCTTGCTACGCTCGCTTGTACGGAAAGGTCAGTGTGGTTTTATGCATGAATCAAATAGGAGTTATCACTTTATAGTTCGGTGGTATCAGTTCGGTTTGAGGTTTCGGAACCAGTCCTTGTATTCAGTTTGCGTGTTCTCTTCGGGTCCTTGTGCGATTTCTCCGAGTCCTGCCTGGAGCGCTCTACTTTTAGTCCAGAAAAGGCTCAGGGTTATTACAACGCTCACCAGGAATAAATAGCTTTCTAAAAAAAACACTTCTAGCTGAACATTTTTTAATGAAGGAGTAGCATGATTCACCGAGATTCAAACAATTGAAAAGTAAAGGCAAAACAGAAAGAACAACGTTTTAACCACTCTAGTAACTGTAATAAACTGTGAAAAACGATTGCACATGAACTTGGCAAGGGTTAAAGTAAAATGATCTCTCTGGCGGAATACTGTATCATAAAATTCTGAGTAATGATAAAGATCACTTCACATTGCCCAATGACATTATTTCTTTTTCTTGACACAAACTTTTACAGAGTGTGGGACAAGCTACTGCCATATTATTGAAGCCATTAGCCTTCTTGCAAAAAGTACCTGGATGAGGTCCTCAGTACGACTAGATATTACCTACCAATTTAACTGTCCATCCATTTTCTTACTGCCTTATCCTATACCGTGCTGCGGGGGAGCTGGAGCTGATCCCAGCATGCAAGGGGAAAGGACAGGCTCCGTCCTGCATGGGACACCAGTCCATTGCAGGGCAGACAAGGATGCAAACACACACGCTCACACCTGGGCAACTTTTCCCAGAAGCCAATTCATGTACTGTACCAGTATCTCTTTGGACTGTGGGAGGAAACCCATGCAAACATGGGAAAAGCAACAGACTCCATGCAGATAGCAAACCAAGTCTGGAATTGAAACCAGGCCCCCAGTGCTGCAAGGCAGAAATGCTAACCACAGCACTACCCTACCAAATTGAATTAAATAGACCCAATGTCCTCGTTGGTATTGCAACCTTATTTATTCTCTGAATTATTTCATTTATGTTTGTTCAGAGATGGATCATATAATGTCAAGAGAATGACAGAGAGTATATTAAACATATTCATAAATATTAATGTTATATTAACTAAATTAGTCATGTGTAAGATTTGCTGCACACATTTTGTACTATATATTTAAAGGGATATATTTAGCTAAATTGAATGATTTCACAGATGTAATTTTCGAATCGTTTAGGAGAATACTGTACTTTTTGTAGTTTCAAACTCAGAAGTTACGAAGCTGTTTATTTAAAAACAAAACATGCATAACATGATTTAGAATTCTATAATATGAAATAGAATTTCATACAAATTGAACTTGGTGCGACAGCTGTCTAAATATGTATGAAAACACTTTTCTGATAGAAACAATTAGTTATTTATCAAAATTACTGTACGGCCTTAAATATCACGTCTGTGCCCTGACTAAGGTCCGCGATGAGCAATCATTTGATCCCACTGCTCATCTTCTCACAGAATAGTGATTGAGAAAGTGCCTCCTTGATTTATCCTGTATGTAAGCATGAAAACATGAAATCAATGAAATGCATTTTCCCAGAGGTAAATTAAACATGCAAGTTGGTCTTAAAGATCAAAGACCCAATCAAAGCTAATCATGCTGCATAAAAAGTGAATGTGTTCAGTTTAGCACAGTAATTAGAATATGAATCACAGTTCTATTCTATGCAAATTTGTGACTTCCACTCCAGATGGCACAGGGAAATGCACCTGGGATATTAAACAAATTATCCTGAATCTTTAATTGCAACACCATACATATATTCAACAAATAAACTCATTAACGCTCAAGGACAACAATTCAATTAAAACTGGCACAGATATAATGATTAGTTTTAACTAAATGTGTGGGTACATTAGATTGCGTATTTGTTTTTGGTTAGTTGAATAATATATGTGAATTTAAAAAAGAGTATAATAATTTGTATCTCAATTTTAGGTGCAGAAAATCATTTAAGGTTACAGATACATCTTTCATATCTTTGTATTTTCTAAAGCTTGCTTTAGAAGCCTTTTAATGACTGCGTCTAATGGCTTCTAATGATTACTTAAGCCTTTGACCTGTGTACAGTGTAGTATTAACATTTATTTTAAAAAATAACAATCTAGTTTGTATTTCCACTGAACTGTTAATAATGCAAAGTATGAGGAATCACAAACAGGGAATCTGGGGCTTATTTGCCTAATTATATTTGGAAGAAAAAAATACATAAGCAATTTTAAGCTTTCCAAATCACTGTAAGCATACATTGTTTTATAATGTCAATTGAAACTGTTCTGGAAGTTCATATTTGCCAGTTCTCAGAGTTGCTTTCAGTTACATTTCTAAGATCTGGCCTCAAATATCTGGTTGCAACTGAGTCTTACATCAACAACCTGCTATCAAAGTGAGTCTCTGTCAATTGGAATTTCATATTATAATATGAAAATTATATAAATATGACTGAAAATATTACAATACTATAACGTTACAAATGCATGTATTACAATGATATTAGTCATTGTAAGACACTTTTTTGACATGCAAAAATTTAACCCAGAATGGTGGCTTGAGTCTTGAGTATTGCTTGGAGTCATTAGGAGATTTGGGTCTGGTATGAAAATGTAACATTTCATCTGGAGTGTACTCAGCTCTGTAAATTCAATTGTGCTTTACATTTTATAATCTAATATTAAACTTACGCTGTATGTGCACATGATTTTCTATTATGCACCCTATTTTGTAAACAACAAATTACGATGACACAAATGAAGATCACCATTGCATTTTATTTTGTAGCCATACGTGTTTATGAACACAGTGAGAACCCTGCTACTTGATGTGTTAAAACCTTAATTAAAAGCTGTGTTTTTACATCATTTTACACAAAGACTGACATGGCAAAGAATGCTTCTGTCTTGGCCTTTACAGAAAGTAAAAAATAAACATGTATGACATGAAAAATAAGTCACACTTTAATTATTTTGGTTCATTGTATCCCCCAGCAGTGAGCTTGTTAAATTCATTTATATCGTCTACATATGACAACTGACTTGAACCATTGCAATTTTCTTTGGGGAGGAATACATATAATTGTCTAAAGTACATGTAAAATTCGTGTCTTCCTTTTCCTATTTGTTACACAACTTCACACAGCTCCGAAGAATTACCTGCCTCTCCCTTAAGTTCAATGACAGATAAAGATTGTAACTTGCTTGCAACCCAGCTGGTAGGAGGTGCATCCTGGGAAATAAACCAACATGGGGATCAGATCCAAGTAGCACCATGCAGTTCTAACATCATGACTGAGTGAGAGACAGGAACAATAATAATCATCATACAATAATCTGATCTATCAAGAGTCACTGTGTGGATTCCCCCCTGTGCCATCGCTTAGCGAGTCTGCGTTTCCCGATCTATACTCCGAGACAATGTGATTGTTTCTGGCTGGCCCTGTGCTTGTATGTGTGCGTGCTTTAGAAAGCTCTACGGGGGAAGTGCATCACTCCCAATCTTCTCCGGATGATGGACAGGAACTACCCGACTTCCAGCTTTACAGACCCGCTGGCTTCACCAGCACAGACCGCAGCTTGGGCCTACGAGCGCAGCACCGCAAGCATCAAGCCTAGGTAAGAGGAGAAGGGGAGGGCGGCTCATCTTAAAAAGAAAATCCCGGTGATGTAAGGCCTAGCGCAACAAAATGTCGAGTTTTTTTTAAGTTTGCGTGCCGTCTTATATAGGACACCGAGTTAAAAAATATCGTCTTTCGTGCAATCACTCACTGTACCGAGTTAGGCATCTGTTTGCAAATGGAAATGGTGGACTTTGGGGAAATCGCTGCGCTACATTGTGACACTTATTACAATGTTGAAACTTAATTGCCATTAAACAGAAAGGAATATTTGTATTTAGATACGCTCACCATTGAAGTTCTGTGAATTGTGAAAATTATGAACTGTGCATTTGATCCGATCAAAACGAATAAACATTAGTCTGTGTCTTTCATGTGTATACGAAGAGTAAGGTTTTTTTTTCCACAAGTTGACACAGCTTTTTTTCTTCATTTCAAAAACATTAGTTCTAACCTGAAACAGACAACGTGTAGCACACGAGAGTGTTTAGTACCGCACTGCTTATTGTCAACAAATGGATACATAAAATAATCAGATGTATTTAATTTGTTTCTGGGAACTTTGGCGGATTTGATTGTGTAGTTAACCACTGGACTGAGTGTATATATAAAAACTCGTCCATATCCAATAATATGATTACGTATTAGGAATTTTGTTTGTTGAAATAACTATTTTTACTAAATTAAGAGTAACACGTAGCAAAAGAGGTCCTCCGTGGAGGCGTGGCCTTGTTTGTCAACATAAAAGGCTGCATTGTTTGGAAATTAAAAATTGCAGTACAGATCATACACATTGATTTTTATTATCTGCGATAACAGTGACCTTGCTTGTCCCGTTTTCTGAGAAAAGAATACCCTTGGTTTGCTATTTTAGGAAGAAACCCATTTGAAGTCAGTTAATGTTGTCATTTTTTGTTGTTGTTGATGTTGTTGTATCAGTTTTTAACGGAGCGGTGTCGTGCTATATTCCTTCATGGCCCATTATGGAGAAGTCATGTAGACGTGCAGAATTAGAAAAAGGAGTTGCCCTGAAGAGATGGGGAAAAAACATGACACGATTTTGCTTTGCTCTTATTAAAGTGTCATCCACATATAGCAAACGTTTAAATATACCAGGGTACAGTGATAGGCTAAGCAATAGTATTAATGATGACAATGACTTTTGTGTTTGTTCCGAATTAACAAAAACTGAAAACGCTCTTAAACGCGCATCTTCAAAGATTAAATCCACTGTATATTATTTTACCTGGAAAATAAAAATAGTTGCATCATTCTGTTTTGAAGCTGCAGTCATGTGGGGAGTCCTATGGTTCTTCTTTGCCTGATTTGGAAAATTATGTTTGTAGCTAAAAATCGGACCCTCAAGATTTTACTACATTGTAACAAAGTAACTACAGCACTTTCACAAAGCCCAGCTTTAGAAACAGTACAATCCTAAACTGTTTTCACATAAAGTGAAAATAAAATCTAAAATAGCAGGTCTGTGTATATGAATTGTACTTGCCCAATATTTCCTGAACTGAATGCAGTCTGCAAACATTTCTGTATCATAATACAGACCACATTTTAATTAATTAGGCTATATCCTTTTGTTTCCTGATAAAAATCATGATTTGTATGCTCAATGTTAATGTGGAACATTTGAGTAAACATTCATTGTTCAGCTTGATATATCCAAACATTTCTGTGGAATGGAAGAGCAGTCAACAACACTCATCTTGCAGACATGCTATAACCAGGTTGATATGTTTCAAGGGTTAAGTCTAACACAGGAGTAGCTAAAATCTCAAAAGTGCTGAGTTGCAGAGGTAACTCAGTATAGTTAATCTAGTGAACATGTACCTGGAACAAAATGCAAAGAAATAAAGTCAAGTCCTTGTTGTGTCATGACTAGCAGGGCCTCACCAGCCCTGACACCAGCTGGGAAATAAGTAAATCAACATAAAAACGTAATAAATAGCATGAATACCTTTCTCACTTAAAGTGTCACAACACCAGACTGAACTTCTGCAGCGGGGATTCTAATATTATTTCAGTAATTTTCAAAATCGAACGGAAATTTCACATCGGATTCCTTTTGGTTGAAATAAGGATTGCAAAGAGGGTCATGGGCTCTGATACAGTACATGAAGTACATCATTAGATGGATTTTATTTCAAAAACTGCATTAAAAGTGTAATGTATGTTCGCTGGGAAAAGGGAAGGGTAATTATGCTCACAGCTATTCTTCTCTATTGCTGGTTTTAAGTGCATAAGACTCTTAAAAAAAAAAAAGCAAAGATTATAGCTCAAATGTAAATTTTGGCGCCACCACTGTGCTTTGTTCTGTACTCTGTGTCTACAGTAGGTTCAACACGTGCATGAGGGCTGTGTTTTCTTGTCTACTGATATTTGATCAGGTTCTTTAAAGCACTTTCCAGTATCTGCTCCGAGTCAGCACTGGGGGGGAAAGAGAGAGAAGGAAAAGGTTTCAGCCCTGCTGTTTCCTGAATATGAATGTCAGTGCACATACTGTATCTGGAGGCAATCGCCACAATTTGTCTGCCTTTGTTTATAGGTTGTTTTCAGTGCACATCCTCCTTGACATGATAAGGTCACTTCAAATATGTCAGTGTGCTGGTTGTGAAGGGATTTAGGTCTTGTCAAATAGTGATACTGTGTACTCTGAGAGGGACTCTTGACCAAAGGCCTTTTTGGTCACATATTTACTGTTCAGCATGCTGGAGGAATTTCAGGGTTTTCCCTAATTTCAGGAACTGCAACAAACTTGGAAAGCTACATTTGCAGTGCACAGGGCATAGAAAAGCGATCGCAATGGCTTAATTACAAACGTGCAAGGATGAATTGTTAAAAGAGGGTGAGATACCACAGCTTTTCACGTAACAGAATGAATGAGTAAATGCTAGGTTCAGAAGAGGAAGGAATGTGTACAGTAAAAGTAAATATTTTATGTAAAAAAATAATTCAGAAGCACATCTGCTAAAACTGTATTTTTTGTGTAACAATATAACGTTGATGCACATTTGAAGATGTATCAAGTAAGGACGCGCCACAATTTTTGTTTGATTTTTTTACTGCTCACTGTTATTGTTCACTGGTTTAGGAATGTATAATGTAACTTCAGAGCCTTAGCATAGGTAAAGTGTGCTTGTGATTCCGAATTTCAGGAAAAGTATGCATTTTCTTGAAAGCAAAGCATTGACGACAGTGATTACAGGTCCTGTTCATATCTTGAGTCACTGATCACATGAGCGAAAGAAAAATCTGAGCCTTTTCCCAAGCTTTAATATGATCATTTTCAGTCAACCTTCAAATACAACATAAAATATCATTGAGTTATGGAGTGGTTCGTGACAACCTTATGAAATACACAAAACAGACACTCTTGTGATTTGCTTTTGCAAATTGTTTCAAGTGATGTAATTTTTCACTGGTGGATTGATCTAAGTAACAAAAGAATGTACCAAATTAATATTGCAAAGGAGACGCCTTATTCTTCTAGTGCTGCATGTGTTAGTGATGTGCAGACTAGATAGAATTAAAGGATATGATATTCTTTATTCTTCAAGACTGCACTGCACTTACAGAAGTGCACTCGTGTGCACAAAAATAAGATAACTTTTATATTGGCATCAGTATATTTGATGGACTAGATTCTTAATGTTTCTGTGACAAGCAAACACTAGGCAAAACCCTCATTCACATTAATAAGCATCTCTTATTTCACTCTTTACAACATTATGTTTAAAATCATTTTGTTTGAAATGCACTTCAAACAATGTGATTCAGCAGTGTATCATAGATATAGATTCAGGATAAGAGAGCTGTGGCCTAATGTTTAGTTAGCAAATGGAAAGGACCTTAAAAAGACTGAAAAAAAGAAATGGTTTTATCTTGGAAGTTTTTGCCAGTACAATGAATATTGCACTGCTGCAACAGATGGAAAAATCCAGAAAACCGGTTGTTAGGAAGCTGATTAAAGTATTCTTTAATGATTTAAATTGTGAGAACATATCTGTTGTCTCGTTTGACTTCTGTCTTACTGTGAAAGGTGTTAACAATAATGGCCCATTTAGTATTTACTAACCAAAGTAAAGTTTGCTTTTATAAATGATTATTGTTGAAATGTTGATCGAATTCACAACAAACATGCTACAAGAGTATAAAATTGTGTCTGGAGCATTTTGAAGCCCATATAATTTAATGGCTTGGAGAATTTAATTTGTACTGTGTACCGATAACAGTTAGGAATGATACTGGAAAAAAAATCCTAGAAAAGACACTGTTTTTTGTCTGATCCACAATCTTTTAATGGTTTATTTGCCTTGTGGCTATGATTATTAGACACTAATGGACTCAGCTGAAACGCTCTTTAAGGATATAGTTTATCTTCCGGAAATCACAGTGAGTCAGTGTGTTTTGAAGTACTGATCTTTTTTTTACTGACTGGATGCCTACTTTGAGTTCACAGGCCATGTGTATTTACAGACAACAGCACTAGGTAAGTGTGAGCACAGGCCTCAGATGATGCACATGAAAACATTCACTAAATCAGTCATGTAACTGTTGGAAAAAATTCTAAAGTTTTTTTTTCATTATACAAATCCAGCTTTTGTTTTGTTTTCTAAAATGTGAATAATAAACAAGAATAGGACTTGGCTCGTCATGTGGTTTGTGTAATGTAATTGTTTTCAGAAAGACATGTTTCTACTGGTGCACAAAGCTTTCCTAGTATCCTTTACTTGCTGGATTAAATAAACATTTTATTGCCTTGTCTAAACCTTTTTTAGGTATTACATCTAAAAAACATTGGTGCTTTTAATGCCTCAGAACATGTGACCTTTTGGGAAATTGACTTCCTCTTCAGATTTAACAAATCTATATTAATATTAACTGGAACTTGGTCTGCTTAAGAAAAAAAAAACCTTTTCGGTTTCACATGAGTGCTGGGAACAGGTTGGTTCTTCAAAAATTCATATGATAAAGGTCACTTCTTGACCTCCCTAAAATGACAAAACAATCATAAGAGCCCTTAGTGTACTGGGACTTAAATAGTTGTACTTTATTTTTTATCTGCCCAAGTTCAGTTGTTTATAATACAACATAACAGAACCATACTCATAACGTTATGTATCATACAATATCTTGAATTCATTTGTTTTTTTGAAGGTATCTTTCTGCACATTGGATACTATGTTGTAACTCTAGTGGTACTGCTGATGTTACCTTTTCTACAAAAGAAATATGTGGATGTTTGCTTTCTTTAGATAGGTTACATCTGTTGTGTTAAAGCTTACGAAAAAGATTATAAACACCTAATCTCTTTTGTAAAACAAATCCTTCTGTATTTGTCAACAAATGGTAGAGTAAAATGCAAAACCACTGCCCTCTTGTTACTGAAAATTAAGAGGATGGAGTTCTCCTCCGCTTGCTTTTTAATGTGCATTTCTTAAGATTCTTCATGATGCACTGTATATCTGTTGGCCAAAAGGCAGTCCAAGTGAAATTCTTCTCAGCTGTGACCTTCATTAGAGTGTAATATTTAAGAATCGAATAGATCTTTATATAAACATAAATGGAGAAACATTTTAATGCTAATCTCTTCTACTTTGGCCTGTAATTAGGTCTGAACTGAGATGTATGTTTTGGATTTATTTTCCCTGCCAAGGAAAGGATTTCTGGTGTTTAAGACAGACTGGCCAACAACATAGAAACGATTACACTTCATGGCCTGTGGTTGTTTTCTGTACTCACAAATGCACTGTCATTTAAATGTGAATAAGTGATACATTTCCAGACATATATTACATTCTCCAAATAATGTTGTAGCAGTTATGTTGTAGCGGTTGTGATTGTGTCAAAATGTACTCAATACCGTTTGATGGGAAGGACCTCTTGTATGTAATTTATAAAAGTCACAGGGTCACTTTTAATGGAAGATATAAACTGCTGGACTAATAGGAACTAACAAGAGCATTGAACTTGCTCTCTAGTGTATGTTTCCAAACAAGAGTTAACATGTTGTGCGATGTATTCTTTCAAATAGGATTTGGAAACATCTGTGAAAGAAAGGTTCAGGTGAAAGAATGATGTATTCAAGTTATGAATCAAGGCCTGTAATCAGACAAAATAGCTAAGTTCCTCAACCTGTATTTATGAGCAGTGTGAGATCTGGTTTGAGAAGGATCACGTAACTCCAGATCGATCTAATTAAATGTTCTTAGGTTTATTGCTGATAATTGCAAGGGATGGGCTACATACAGACGCAGTACCCAGTGAAAACAGGAACAGTATGGTAAGAAATGTGTCAGACCCAGAATAATAGATGATTTAATTAAAGTGGCCTGCCTTTTACTGAATGTCAGAACACTGGATTATCTGTAATGTATTTGTAAGGTTTATTGATTACTAATGTTCAACCTTCCATGGTTTAAAGCATCAATTTTTCTATATATACTTTAGTAAAACATTTCTAGGATACTACAGCTAGCTTACAGGTTAAGTGCAATTTTGCAGTCGTGCAAATTAAAGCACCCTTGGAGAATTCAGCTTTGACAGCGTATCTGTTGTGTTTTATTAAATGTGCACTCTCAGTGCCTGAGGTAAAGCTCTGTTGACTGTTATCTTCCGAGATTATGCCTTTCTGACTTCGCATTGTTGTTCACTGTGCAGTTTGAGCTATGGAGCTACGCATCCTGAAACAGAGCTTCTCCACAGACAGACCTATGCTGCTTCCCATCAGCTCCCTTCATATGCTGCTGCACATCATGCCACAGGTGAGAGAGGTCAAAGCAGTAGTCCCGCAAGGCCTTGATCCTCCAGGTTTCGGAAGACAACTTCAGTCACTATGGAATTTAAAATTTCAGAATTTAATGTCATGTTACATTTTTTAAACACTGCTAAAACCACGTTTAGTGTTCTGTGTACAGTTTTGGTCACCTTCCTACAAAAAAAAGGCCTTTGCTTCTCTGGAATCTGTTTATAGAAATGTGGCCAGGTATATTTCTTGGCCTAAAGGACTGAACTACACAGACGATAAAAAGTTGTTTTGTTCTAGTCTTGAACAAATTAAATAAGCAGGGCTGATTCAACTTTTCAGAACCCTCAAAAGTATTGACAAAGTCAAAATAATGAACTTAAGAATCCATGAAACATGAACCAGGGGACACAAGTGGAAACTGGAAAAGCATTTAAATATGAGAATAGGAGGCACTTATTATGCAAAAAGTTGTTAGCATTTAGAGCAAGCTTAACCTGCAGTGTTGCTGCATCTGCTACTCCGACTTCCTTCAGGAAATGACTGGAGGAGTTCCTCAGATCGTTTAGCCATTAGCAAGTAAGCAAGCTAAATTTCCACCCCTCACTTGTATCTCTCATGGTCTTATGCCTACACCTGCATGTTGTTGGGATTTGTTTTTTCCCCTAGGACTGTCGGGAATATTTGACACAGGTTTGCACACTGCTGGCAGTAACACTACTGAAACATCAGTCATGAATTTCCTCTCTGCTATCGAGTCCCGGAACCAACAGGCTGGACCAGCAGCAGCCGCCCTGCTCCCACAGTTCAGGACTCCATCCTGGCAGACAGGTACAGCTGGGACCTCCTGCATGTTGTCAGAGCGAAGTGTTTGGCTGGAACATCTCAGGTGTTCTGAGGGTTCTGCGGTCAGAGAGGAATTGCCAGGTGTTCCCTGAAAATGTTCCTGAGTTTCCTTAATTCCTTCAGTGCTGCCTTTGTGGCTCATTAATCGTGAACATAGGGACACGCATGATTGGCATACTTTAAGTGTCACGATCATTGATGTTTTTTTCTTTCCTCCGTTAGGCATGCATTCATCGGCGGCTACAGAGCTGTTTGTTACCGGAGCAATACCAGCTTCAGGAACGTTCCCCCCAACATCAGCTCTCTCTGCCTATCAGCATCCCAACACGTTCACCACAAGGAACTTTGCCACTACTCCATCTCTGACACTTCAGGATGCAGCTTTTAGCCCCTCGTCTAATGGCCTGTTGTCCCCCCACGATCCTTTGCTGCAGATCAAGTCAACCCAGGGCACTGTCCCGACTGCTTTGGCATTTGACCGCATTGGGAGCACTGTATTGAGTACCAGCCTCCCACCACAGTCCTCAACATATCGTTCAGCCCAAGAATCGGCCCCTCATCTTTTGCAACCTCAGTTCAGTTTGCTACCCTCGTCCTTGGGAGGAGCACAGCAGGCGACTCAACCTTACAGCACATCGGTCTTCACAGGTTCAGCCACCTCCATCGAAAGAGCACTTCAGCGGGAATGTAGTGTTATCAAGCACCATCAGAGGCCTTCTAGTACCCAGTCAGTTCAGGCACAGTTGTCCAGCACTCAGCATTCTTTGCAAGGTTACCTAACCAGTGGAAGCGAAGTCGCTTTCCAGGATCCGTCAAGGCAATCAGCCATGCCCTGCAGCCCAATCGGAGACACTACTCAGGTGAGCAATGGAGGACCACAGCAAAAGACATCTCAAGCCACACTGGAGCAAACTCAGGCATATCCATCATCCATCCCTTCCCCAGGATTTTCATCTGCATCCAACACAAAAGCAAAAGACTGTTCTACAAAGCACACCCAGCCCTCCTCAAAGACCTCTAAATCCCAAAGTGTATCTCCTGATGTTCAGCCTCAGAGTTACCCCTCCCCTGTGCAGAAACAGAGTACAGTAATAGCCAGCCAGCCACAGGTCTACACCTCTGCACAGCTGCCTAGCTTAATGTCTGTAAGCCAGTCGCAAAACTACGTGACTTCACAGGCCATGTCCAGTAGCGTCAGCCACTCACAGGTTTATTCTTCCAGTCAGTCAGAGAAGTTGCCTTCTTTATATAAAACTCTTACTTCTTTCTCTGGCCAATCAGAAAACCTGACTTCTGCGAGTCAGACGCTTAGTTACTCTTCCAGTCAGCAGCAGGTGTTGTCTACAGTTGGACATAATGAAGAATACGTGGTTCAGGCACAGGATCTGTGCTCGGTTAACCCATCTCAAAGCTATTCTTCCAGCCACTCTCAGGGTATGCCTACTGTGAGCTATTCTGCACAGTCCCAGGGTCTTTCGTCCGTTAGCCCCTCACAGAGCTATGCTTCAGGACAATCACTTACTCTGACCTCACAGTCCCTCTCCTTCTCTTCCACTCGTGCCCAAAATTTGCCAGCCTCGAGCCCTACCCAGAACTATATGCTAATGCATTCTTCGCCCAGCAGCCAGACAAAAAACGGATCACCGCCACAATCTCAGAAGTACCTGCCTCCAGTCCAGTCGCCTAGTTTTACATCCTCCTCCCATTCCCAGGCCTTACCGAACAACAGACCATCAGCTGACCTAAAGCCATCCTATGGTAAAAGAAAATCAGACTCAAATTTGTTTGTCCCCTCTAAGCAGGAAGAAGATGAATTTCCCATTCAGGACCTGCAGGCTTTGCAGCAGGCCTCTCTTGAGGCTTCAGCCCAGACACTTGCAGAAAGCGCAATAGGAGACCAAACTACACCATATATTGTCTCAAAGACAGATGACCGGTACAATTCACAGAGTGTAATCCGGAGTAATTCACGGCCTGAAGATCAGATGGTTGGCCTTACACTTCAGGAATCTAAAAAAGGAGATAGGATGACTTCAATGAGCCACCATGGGCAACATATTGTAGGTGCCAACAATCGAGTAAGTCAAGACATTAAGAAAAATTCAAATTTAACACAACCGGCACACATTACCATAAGTGCTGAAGATTTAAAGCAGCACTCATTGTTGCATAAGGTACCAGACTCCAGATCACAGAACCATCAGGCACAAGTTATCAGTGCTCAGCAACAACAACAGGGTCAGAATCATGCCACACGACAAGCCCAACACATACGTCTGCCAAGTGCTCAGGTGCTTCTGGAGCCCTCCCGAGATTTGCAGATGATTTTTCTCCAACAGTCTTTACTGCACTCGGGCATTGATCCTTCTAAGATATCATCCCAGATGCAGCAGATTCCAGCCCAATATCTACAGATGGATGATCAGATTATTAACTCCAATGGTGGGCCAAATCAGTCACACCAGATTCTTTCTCCCAGCTCAGAGGTCTTGAAGATGGATGTTACAGAGTCTTCAAAATCGCTACAGCAGCATTTGTCTCCAAAAGATAATTATAGCCAACCAAGTCAGCATGAATCTAAGCACCACTTTGCTCTCAGTTCCATCTGTTTTCCCGATTCAATGTTGCTGGCAGATGAGAGGAACATCCTTTCCAACGTGGACGATATTTTAGCTGCCACTGCTGCAGCATGTGGGGTTACTCCTCAGGATTTTGTCAAACCAAACTCCTCAGAAGGTGAAATCCCTTCGCTTGCAAGCCCAGCTGACTCAAAGACTCCTTTTCAGGTTGTCGAGGCAAGGCATGTTTCTCCCAGTTTCACCTCCCAGCATTCTGGTGTTGCCAACCCACAGAATATGAGCATGGCTCTAAATGGTGGGCAGTTAAATATGGGTATGCACTCAGTGTCAGCGGTGCAGCCCAAGGCTTCAGGCCTTGAGCACCAGGGGCTGCAAGATTCAAACATACAGCCTGGGTTGACCGCTCCATCAGCTAACTCTAGGCACGAGGTTGGCGATAGGAATGTGTCATCTGTACAAAAGTCAAGAGGCACGAACCACGAGTCAGAAGAGGAAAATGAGGATGTGCCCGATGATGAGGCTCTGAACCATAACGATCCTGACTTCATTCCCAGTGGCAGGAGCATAAGCGATGAAAGTGCTGCATCAGAAAATGAATTTAATTTAGCCAATGAGGAGTATGACCCTACTGGGCTCCTGAACAAGGCAAAATCACAGATGGAGCAAAGGGGCAAAGCTCAGGTACAGCCTCGAGGGCGAATGAACAGCAAGAATGATGAGACGATACTGGAGTTTTCTCCCGACGGGCTTCCAAAGAAAAAAAACAAGACTAAGGGGTCAGGGAAGCCGACCGCAGAGGATGAAAACGGCAACGCGAAGCCGATGAAACGAAGCGGCCAGGGCAAGCGACAGAACTCCAGGGGAAGCGACACCAATTCGCCTTCCACCTCCGACAGCTGCTATGACAGCTACCAGCACCAGGAGAGAATACGACAAAAAATTCGGGAGGTTGAGGAAAAGCAGCCAGAGGTCAAAACTGGATTCATAGGTTCATTTTTAGACTTTTTAAAATCGGGACCTAAGCAGCAGTTTTCGTCTCCTCCGATACGAATGCCCAATCGCACAAGAAAGCCACCTGTGGCTTCCATACGGCCCCCTTATCCTCTTCCCTTGCCTGTGAAGCCTCAGCCTCTAGCAACACCGTTGATTTCTCCAGAGCCTGATAGCATAAGTCCTTCCAAGAGACTTGATGATGAGCTCAAGAAGAACTTGGAAACACTGCCGTCGTTTTCCTCTGACGAAGATGACTCTGTTGGAAAGAACCAGGACCTTCAGAAGAGCATATCCTCTGCGCTTTCTGCATTGGATGAGCCCTCTGAGAAAAAGATCAAGTCAGGTAACTAAGACTAGATCCATCATTGGCCGAAATTAAGCAAGCAAAGGGGACTCCTTCAACTCTTTTAGTGGAATGCACTTCCATCCTCTTAATAGTTAGAAACTAAGTATTAAAACTGCTCCCATCATACAGATTTTAAAAATGTAATTTGTAGTGTATATTACTCTGGTGTGCATGGTAACTTGTTGTTCATTTGGATCTGAATAAAAATAACACTCTCTGTAAATGCTCACACACTTTTCTTATTGTAAATCGACAGAAGCTGCAGAGACGAATCTTCTAGGTGCTGTAATAAAGCAAGAACAATCTCCAAGTATGCCTTCCTCCGTCTTCAAGTCCCAGGAACCTCCAGCTGCCGCAACTGAATCGCCAACACAAGATGAGCTTCAGGACGTTCCCTCTGACCAGCTAGCGGTCAAACTGACATCGGTGGCTATTGAGGGCTTGACGGACGAAGATCAGTCAGACAGCGGAGGGGAGGGAATGTACAGGGAGCGAGATGAATTTGTTGTGAAGATTGAGGATATCGAATGCCTAAAGGTACTGTACATGCAGCTTGTGATTGCTGTAATGGCAACTGCTTTTCAGGGCGCTTTAAGAACTTAAAGCTGTCAGTGAATGGACGGCCATATTTCTGTCCCCCAGTGATTCCTGATCTGATTCATTTTTTGTATATGTTACTATATTTTTCACATGGCATAATTTTCCCCACAAGAAGAGATGTCTCTCACTAGGCAGTCTGAAAAAACTTGTGTATTTGTTTCAACATGAATTCCGGAAAGAGTTCTGTTGAATTATGCTCATTTTTGTGAGGAAGTCTGTGCCCCAAGAGAGACATGTCTTAAATATGCACTTCTTCGCCCAATTGCTTTCTACCACTTTTTCAGCAGACGTTTTTAAGCTTCATAGAAAAAAAGGAAATATGTAAGCAGAATGATGAGTGAGTTTGTGACTTAAAATCCCAGATGCGTATATATAGTTACAGCTTCGAGTGAAAGCTTACACATTGATTTTTGATTGATAGATCAGTTTTTGTGCTTTATTAAAAATAATTAAAAATTCGACATTAGTAGCAGGTTTTTGTTGACTGTGGGGTAACAGTTTTACTATCAGAAAAACAGTCTACTTTGCCCCCTTCAAAACAGATAATTTAGACGTTTTTTTAAACACGTGTCTTTCACTCTGATTACAATAATTTAATTTACAGGAATACTATCAAGTCCTTCATTAGGATTTATCTGAATTGGAAAAATCCTTTATTTCCTTGTTAAATGTTGTCAATTTGCATTAAACAGGAGATGTAAATCTTATTGTTTACTTGTCACCGCTTGCTGTGGGAGGGTTCAGGGAATTCTCTTCAGAATTAATCCAAACTCCTTGAAATGTATACATGTTTATGAATGAGTCAGTGTAGCAAGAAATAAGGAAATAAAACGTCTGCTAACACTTCTTCCCACGTAATCTGCTTTAATGTTGGTCAGACGTAGGCTTTCCACTCCCTGGGGAATTCCATGACCAGAAGTTTCGACGGAATCACTTGGATTCTCTGGAATCCATAAACATTTTTGAAAACTAAATTGTTTTGCAACTATATAACCTAAACAATGTTATATTAAAAAACACAATCTAATATATTAGTAATGCATAGTATTTTAACTGATTTGATTGCAGATAACAGACCCTGCATAAAGCCGAGTCCACAGAATTCCTCAGGGTGCCATTTTCCGTGTCCTCTTAAAATAGGGAGACTGTTGACCTTTTTCTTCTATCTAACAGATAACACTAAGAGCAGGAAGGGAGCCACCAGCCATTTGGAAGGTGCAAAAGGCGTTGCTGCAGAAATTTGTACCTGAACTGAGAGACGGAAACCGAGTTTTTTCAGCCACCAATAGTGTAAGTGTGGTGTGTTATCGGCACATCAGGAGCGAGTGAATTCTTTACAAATGTGTAACAGTTCATCATGGTAAAGATGATCCTGACTCTGAACCAAATGAAGAGCTCCCCATTCTCACGCTGCCTCGTTATTAAGATGTATTATATGTTGAGAATTTCAGAAGGCAGTTACCTAATTCTGGTTTTTTTCCCCTTTCCGCAGTATCTTGGGTACTTTGGAGATGCAAAAACCAAGTATAGGAGAGTGTACGTGAAGTTTATTGACACTGTGAATAAGAGAGAGTACGTCAGGGTCTGCAACAGAAAGCCAAGGTGCAAACCAATGCATTCAGTGAGGTATGAAAGTCAAAGAGAACATTGTGTCCGCCATGCTTGCCTGCTCTTATTTTAATCACCCATAGCTTGTAGCTGGAAGATGAAAGATGTAAGATTTGATGTCATTCACAACCCTGACAGGTGTTAAACCCCACCAGCCTTTGGTAATGCCCATGTGTCATTTAGGAGCAGGTGGGATTTTCAGTGGGTGGATTATCCTCAATCCTGAAATGGACTTTCGATTGGATATTTTAAATCCTCAAACTGCCAGCATTAACAAATCTGGCACATCCACTGTAAAACAAGCTGTTCTGTCCCTCCTGCCCCAAGTCTTTTTTTCTTTGTTTTAAATTAATCTAAAAGAATGATGCACCAGTGCCTCAGATTATATTGTTCTATCTTGGGTAATGAGCACACCTTTTTTCTTCCCTGCTGCTCTTCTCAGGGGCGGCCAGTCCAAATCGGTGCTCAGCAGCAGATCGGTTTCTGCCCCGGCCTCCGATCAAGCGGCCCCCAAGCCCACCTCGAGCAAAGGCTCCGCGGCCAAGCCCAAGGCAAAACAGCCGAAGGTCAAGGCGGAGCCGCCACCCAAAAAGCGGAAAAAATGGAAGGAGGAGTTTTCCTCATCCCCCTCCGAGTCTTCTCCTGAAGCCGTCAGCGAAGACGACGGTGAGTCGTCACAGTGCTGCTTCTCCCACCAGCTTCGCTCAGCTCCTCTCTTTTCTGTTTTTTTTGAGCGCTGAATCCTGAGGGATTCCGGGATCCTCTGGATTTTTCTTTTCTTCCTGCTTTAATAAAGAAATTCTTGTTAGTTTTTTTTGTCAAGTGTACGTGTCTTTTTTTTTGTGGTCTCTGTGATGAATATGGACTGCTCGATTCAGTAAGGCCTTTAATTCTGGAAGAAAAGAGTTCCCATTACACATTTTCTTAATTGTTAAAGTGAAAGGACTGTTGTGTCAGGGCATAAGTGCCAAGTAAAAGAGAATTTATCTAATCTTGAAGGCTCTGAATTTACTGCCTCTACCCAGCTGCTTTTAATGTTGGAAACAATGTCTCCTGATATTTGTTTTTCAGAGTTTACTCCTCCAGTTCCCTTCGCTACTCGTTTTTTGAACACCAGGACCATGAAAGAGACTTTCAAAAGCTATGTGGAGCTGTTAATCAGTGTCGCGCTGGACGCTGATATGATGGAAGCACTGGAAAAAGAGAGCGGTGAGCACCGATTATGAGAGAGCATGACATTTGTTTTAAGTTCTCAGACTTGGAAGGTTTATTCAAAACTAAATCTGCTTGTAATGTCCAAGATGTACAAAGAAAACTAATAACTTTTGGACTTGTAGTTTTGTAAGGAAAGTAATTTCTTTGGGTTAGAAATATTTAATGTATCTTAATTTTATGTTACCTTGCAAGTCCAGTTTGTGTGATGGGGAGAACATTAATGAATGACTTTGGATTAATAATGTCAAGTGTTTGGCAGAAAATACATCTCTGTGGAATGACATTGAACCAGTGGACATTTCCATAAAGTTACTTTCAGACTATCTGACTTATTTTTCTCTGAATGTTCTTCAGATGAACTGCTTCTTCCACACATGAAAAGAGTTGATGGTATGATCACTGATAACAGAAGGAGACTGCTTCCCAAACTTCGAGTTGGACAGCTGTTCAAGGTATTGAATTTTGAAATTCGGAAAACTCCGGAGTGGACTGGAGTTGAACATTCGTTTTCTGCCATTTCATAAGCCTTTAGCATACATTTATTCCAAATTAGAATGCCAAACATGGATAACTTTGTGCTCTTGTGCTGTTTCTCTTTCAGAATGCATTGGACAGCTTTCCAGAATTATCAGTAGTAACGGACATGAAAAAGGATGGAGAAACTTCTTCATTTAAAGTCCGATTAAGTGGGAAAGCTTACAACAAGAAAACTCTTAGGCCAACCAAAACCTCCAGCAAATTACCACTAGTAAGTCATGTACAGTTTACTAAAGTAAGTTATAAACACTTCATTTCAAGTTTATAAAATAACCTTATAGAAGCTTGGAAATATTTTCAGAACAATTTTCAGAAACTGAGAGTTAAATACAATTTCCTCTAATTCTTGTTTCCTGAAAACCAGATATATACTGGTAACATACCTTAGTTATATTATGTGTCCGTGAAATCCAAATGTTTTAGGAAAGCCTTTAGTTTTTATATAGCTTTCACAGGCTAACTTTTTTTCCAGAAACATCTACAATTCAACCAATGTGGAAGGGACTGCAAATGTCTGATTGTCACTAAACATAAAATGTATTTTAGGTCAGGTTGTAATTTAAAAGATAAAAGCTGTAAAAAGATTGCAAAAGGGCAAGAATTTCAACACGTGACACATTAAAAGCTACTAAAAGCTTTTCAAATCTATGCTGCACCGTGTAATGTTGTGACCAGCTTTTGTCTTGATATGCAAGAGAGAACAAAGGAAAAATAAAATTGACCACTAGGTGGTGTCTATGATAAGCAATGAAGCCCCTGTTTTTAATTTGTTTTCCTACCAGTGAAAATGACAAATTGCCCAAGCACCGCTTACTGTAATTTAGCGTTTAATTACACTAAATTATGTTTGTATTCTACACAATACTTGAGGGATGATTTTTATGTGTTTACAACTTAATTTCTTGGCCTTAATATTTTTTCCCTTAACATGCCAGCTTTTTCCTAGCCTAGGGAACAACAATTGCAAAAACAGTGCTCGCTTTGGAGTAGTTTTCACCACAGTGCATACAGAGCAGGATTCCGAAAGTAGTTTTTCTGAAGATCTTAGTAGGCACCAATAACCTCTCTATAAAATATTTCTTCAACCTGTTTTATAGGAATATACTGTGGACAAGGAAAAAACCCACTGGTTTTCATTATACCATTCACTCCAACATTACAAATATCACACGTACCTTATGTGTAAAGATGAGGTAAGTATAGTGTTCTTTTTCCTTGAGGTATTTGCCCAGAAGAAAAACTGGAAAGATTTTTTTTTATTCTTTTTAGACATCACTTCATATTCATATCAAAGGTTTTTTTCCTTGCCACTTTTATGCTATGTGGAATTGTAGGGAAAATCTGCTGCAAACACTGCTGTGCTTCAGTGTCTTTGTTTTCCCTGGAGGTAATTGGAATTTTAAACATTTTAGATTTTTGCATGTATTTTATGTTGATGTTTCTATTCTCTTTACAAAAGCATGGACACGTAACCCCAAAATGTCATATTTTCCATGTCCTTCTTGGATAAAATGATTTTCTAATTTATAGCATTTAGTCTATAAAAGTTCATGACAATTACAAACACTGGGTGTACTCTTGCAATGTTAGTGGATTTTTGTTAATTGCAGCAGTGATTATTAGCTTTAGGGATAAGGCTGTGAACATATACCTTTTTTTAAAAGGGTACAATTTTGCACATTCTGGAAAGGTATGTTCTGAGCAGTTGACCAGTGTAGTTCTATCTTCCTTTTGCCTTTTTTGAAAGCGAGTCAAATCTATTGCACGTTTCTTTCCCCAGATTGCAGCGCTTCAGAAACAGAGCGAGGAGGATCTGGGGCAGGAGGAGACTGTACAGCTCTGTATGAAAAATGCTAGATGGGTAGAAAGTCTCTTTGAAAAGTTTGGTGAACTTCTGACACAAGTACAGCAGACCTGTTTATAGCAGGACGGGGGGGTGGGTGGAAGAGAACTTGGTTGTTCTTTCGAAGTCACGTTTTAAAATAAACACTTGTGAAGCACTAATGATGTACAATACAGATATAATGAAATGTAATGTTGGCATTCTGCAATGCCAGGCAAGCTCTTATAAGTGGGCATTTTCGCTTCAATAATGGATATGCTGCACATGGTGCTGAAGAACAGAGTTTGCCGTTGCTCTGTTTAATATGAGAAGTCATGTATTTTATGCTGGCCAACATTTTTGAAAAAATAAATTTTCTACTTTGTAATCCTTTTTCGGTAACATGCTTTTTTTGTAGGACATGTGTGACAGATCAAGTGGCAAAACAAGCCCTAGGTATGAACCGATTTACTAGCATAGGAATCAAAACACTTTAAATCAGAAAAGAAACGCTTTAATATTTTTTTGCCTCTAGACAGTCATTAAGAAATAATTATAAAATGGTGGGGGTAATTATATACAGTATAAATATATATTAAAACATCCATTTCTATAATGGAGCGCCAAATTTATATAGAATATTGTAAATTTTGTAAAGAGAGCCAGTGTGTCATTACATTCTTTTAAAGAAAGAAATTGACATAATATAGAAAACAACTTTTTTGCTTTAAAGACTCCTTTTATTATAACAATGGTTATAAGTCTGAACACGGAGTTGGTGCAATCCTAATACTGCTTTTTGTGACATATTTTATTGTAATGAAATGCAATGACCTTAACTATTTTCTCTGTTTGAATAAAAGCGAAAAGAATTTGCCTTTATACTGTTTTCTTTACAAATGTACATTTTATCTCACTAATAGTTGTATTTTTCACAGAAGAAAATATTGTGGTTGAATTTGTTTCATGTATCTTTGTAATACACTTTTCATGGATTCAAGAAAAAAATCCCTATACATTTATATGTTGATTACATATTGTATACTATATATCTTGAGGTAATCGCCTTTCTTTGTTAATACAAGTTTGCTTCAATGTTAACCAGAATATGCATACAGTATTTGACTAGTTTTGCTTTTCAAGTGTAGCTGTGTTACACACTGCAATTATTTTCTGATACATGAAAATAAATTTCCTACTAAACGAGGACACTGAGGTTGTGGTTGTTTGTCCAGATCCTCTCAGTAGTATTTGAAGGTATTGGACTTTGTCAGCTTCATCGCATTCTAGATGACTTATCCTGCTGGTCCCATGTGAGACAGGAGCCCTGTCTTGCGCTGTGGAGTGTGCCACACCTTGTGTAAGCCTGAGATCTTCCAGTTCAGTCACCACAGCCCTGCTCCATGTTGTTTTTCTTCTGCCCTGTTTACGTCACTCAGCTGGTGACCAGCCTAGAGAAACCTTTGGTGTTCGATCTTGGAACATTCTTAGTATGTTTTTGAGACCAGCGAGTCTTAATCTGAATGACAGTGCTTCTTGTCTCCAAGTCCAGAAATCCAGTCTTCTTGTACAGGTCCTCATTAGAAATTTCATTTAGCCAGTAGATGTTACAAGTCTTGCAACCATAATGGCAACCAATGGTCGCCAACCATTATGAGCAACTTTGGTTGACATGTTATGTCTTGGTGCAGCTGTCATTTGGAAAATTAGACATAGTTCTCATTCTGGTCTTAAGACTGCATGTTTTGACCTTCCAGCTGGTACAGAATCTGCCAAGAGCAACTTAAGCTTTGTTCAGTCTGGCTTTGATGTTCTTCTTGGCATTGTTGACATTACTAATAAAGCTACCAAAGAAGTTAGATTCCTCAACATACCCCTACCACTTCTGCTTCAATGGTAATTGGGGATGTTGTTGATTTATGCTCATGCTCATGTCTCATGTTTTTTTCTTTTTTGTGTGCAGACCAGTCTATTTTTCCTACAAGCCTATTAGGTCAGACTTATCCTGGAGATGGGTGTAGTTTGAAGAGATGATAGCAGAATCGGGAGCAAAATTAAGGACTTCTAAAAGTAAAGAGGTTGTGCTTCTGTGTTCCACCGGGACGGTCTCATGATTGCTGCATAACCCAACCAATGGTGAGAAGAAATAAAGGCGGGGGCATGAGATGCAGGCCTGCTGCAGTCAAGACATCACTTGAAACCAATCCAACATGGCTGATGTTTGTAGATTTGCGCATAGAGGCTGACAGTCTTACTTGGAATTCCGTAGATTTGGAGAATCATCCACCAGCTGTCACAGTGTACAGTCAAACTTCTTTCTGTAAATCTGATGTAGAAGTGTGAATTCCATTTCAGACTCCATGCTCTATAATGTTTCACTGTACGAGCAGCTAGCCTGTACATTCTCTGTCTGCTTAAAACCTGCTTGCTCTTTGCCTAATCTTGGAATTAGGGGTCCCAAAAGTGCTCTCGGGGAGATTGTTCCACAGATTTTGTCAGGGGTGGACAAGAGCATGACTCCTTCCCAGTGGTTGCTTCTCGCCCAGAATGCCAGAAAGAGAGCTTTCACACCGGTCTTCTGGAATTACGTCATTCACTATTAACGTGTATGGCATCTGTGATAGCACTTGCTTCCAAACTGCTCTTCTGCAGGGAGTGAATTCCAGCGACTTGGACGTGTTTTTCTAAAACAAAAAGTAATGCAAAAAGTCCAACCCTTAATTTAATTTCTCAGGTGGGACACTCACTATTTTATCACCTAACCACAAACAACCCATCGTATCGATCTTAGTTTAGAGATCTGAATGAAAACATGCAGTGCTGCTGTAAATCTTTGAAATTAATCTCATTCCATCTTCCTCTTACACCGAAAACATTCCTTTTCCTTCTGATTTGTAATGAATTGTTTAATCCTAACATTTACTATGCATACCTGCTCATGTAAATCAGACATAGCTGCTCTTTTTCATTATTGCTGAAGAGAACGATTATACAATTGTCAATGTAAACAACACAAAAAGGCGTACAGTACTGCAATAGGAGTGTATACAAAATACTGGAGACTGCTAAATTGATGCAATTTAAGATTGAGGTAGGTCACGGACTACTATGTTTTAGGCTATATGCATATCTGTAATAAAAGTACAAGAATTTAGCGGTTGTTTTCTAAACACATTTTAAATTTCTCTAATGTTTCGGGAACGTTGAAGCTGTTTCATAAGATGCGCTTCTTAATATTTCGAATTCTATGGATTCCGATGTCTTATCCAGTAAGAAATGATGCATTTACTAATGGTTTACAATTGCAAACGAATAGTTAAACAAATATATTTTTGGCAACGTTTGTGGCGAAAAGACGAATTTCTAATGCAAGAAATTGTATAGGGCTAATAAAGTGATGTTATGTTATGTAAAACGTTTCGTGGGTTTTGTACATTTATCAGTTTTTGGACGGGGTGAAGATAAAGTCTAAGAATCACTGTATTTTTGAAAAGCTAAAATCCTTACGGAAAACCTGTGCGTCTTGGCGACTTTAGGAATAAACGCCACACGACTTTTCTGCGCGACTGCTGTATCGTGACTTTCGGTTCGGTTGCTGTGGCATCCGAATTCCGTTATCTGGTTTGAAGTAATACTTGTCGTTAAACAAACGACAAACGAGAGAAAGAGAGAAAGACATGAGTGAAAAAGCAGTACAATCTAGCGTTTCCCTGGAGATTTTAAGATCCTGGTGGGAGATCCCTGCAGTAGCCCATTATTGTCAGCTGTTTCGTGATGTTTTTGTTATCCCGGCTTTTGAAATCGAGGTACGCTGGTGTTATTAAATTTAGACCTTTTTATAACTCCTTCGACAGTCTGTTGATCTCGTAGTAGCTCAGCTTTTGTGAACAATTGGTGGAATTTCTACAAATTGTTTATTTTTGTGCACTTCTTAACCGTTTTGGTACAACATTTACTTAACGGAGAAAAATGACCAATATGTTTTGAGAGTAACTATTCATTATTCCCAGATTGTCCTTACAGTATTTGTTGTAAGTAACTGATAATTTTCGCATGTCACCTTTTAAAAAAAAACAGTGCACTTTACTATTACTGACAGACATCCCCAAGCAAATGAGGTCTTGTTGTACAAGCAGTCTCATTAGGATGTTGCCCTGCCTAGAGCAACCCTGAAGATAAAAGATTGTAATCCCACAACCTGAAAGCTAAACATTAAAATATATATATATATTTACATTAATATCACACAATGTACTGCAGGTACTCGAGGAAGCTTTGCTGGCTGAAAACTGGGAGTTTTTCGAAGTGCTTCTATTGCATCTTCTCAAAGGGTGCTATCAGCGCCAGGATATAAGGTAAATTACTGGTATGATTTTTTATCATTATTTTTTATTAGAACCTTTTTTTTACCTTCCATGAAAGCAAAACCCCAGTGAAGGTCTTTTTTTTCCTTTCCATTGCATCAGTAGCGAAAACTTCCACTCGTACCTGACGGATATTGTGTGGTATCGCTGGGAGCTGGAAGATGGGCTAGTTAACCCGCTGCAGGAGAAAAGTTTCAGAGATCTCTCTGCAAAGTCTATCGTGCAGATACTGCTCAGGCTCTGTGTGTACCGAATGGACGCTCCTGATGTCACTGATCAATTAAAGGTAGGAAGTTACAATCTAATCAATTAAAGAAAAAACTTACAATCTAAGGATGAGAACCATTGCCTAAGAACCATTGGATCACCCACTGTGTTCCGAAGCTGAAATATCCTTTTATAAAAAAGATTTAATGGTGGCTTAAAATGAAAATTGTGTAGTACATGGGTATATTTTGTATACTTGGGCATTCTGGACACTTACCAGATTGTCTGTTGTATATTTATGGCCACAAACTCAGCAGCTTCCTTTATAGCCAATATGGAGGTCGTCTCTAGGGGAAGTATCTTGGAGGGCCTTTGTCATTGTGCTTTGCAGGCATTTGCAGCAGACAGCTTGCGTGTCGACCCCGTTGGTGAAGACAGAAATGGCACCCTGTACTGGTACTTCTGTGAAACTAGACTGTACAAGGAAGAGCCTCCACTGAACAGAGTAAAGCAGAAAAGAAGGACAAGCCTAGCCGAGACAGTGAAGAAAAAAAAGGAATTTATGTAAAAGCACAATTTTCCTTAGAAGACATAGATTAAAGTCTGTGTAAATAAGAATATGTACAGTATATATTTTAAATCATTTTGCTAAAATGAATGATGCTATATTGTTAATGACAATATATTTTATAGAATGTATGTACCTGTATATACTATCGTCATATTCCTTAGAAATTTAGCTGCATCGCATGGTGATAACTTTTATTGTGTTAGATCATTTTTTTAATCAGTCCACTGTGACAGAACAGCAGCTTGTTGGCTGTTAGGTACAGAAACATGGCTTTAATGAGCTATAACTAATCTCAATAAGTATCACAAAATACAAAAGACTGCTCGTGTTGTAAAGGATCAATTAAGATATTGACATTGGTGGAATGAAACTAAAATTTTAAATTGCAAATAATAAATAATGAGGATTCAGACTTGCTGTAGCATGTTGTTTTTGACGTCTGTACCACACCATACCTGAAATGCTGACATTGATTATACAGAAGCATTTTCTCACTAAGCCTCTTACTACTTTTTGTTTCACAAAGATTTCTTGTTGATATTTTTTTTTTTCAGGAAGTCAAGGAAATGCAAAGTGAAGACCTTAAGGCAAAAGGATAGAGCACAATATTCAAAAAAGAGCAAAAAGAAAAAAACGGGGTATTGTATTTCAAATACTGCTTTTACATTATGTAGAACACCATCAACGAGGACACCAAAAACATTATGCCATGCCAATTCTAACCATTGCACCATGTCAATTCTTACATTATTTTTTCTACTCTTCACTAGAGATTATGTAACTAGCATATTCGTATAAGCATTAGTGTGGTCAAGGAATCTTAAGTCTCTAAGTATTTGAAATAATCTAAGACGTTACCTGGATTTGTTAATCATAGTGCTGTTTTATTCTAGAAGTAGGCTGAAGAAAAACGAAGACTGCCACAGACTTGAAGGGGGAGAAAATGAGAGATTTCCTGAGATCAGTAATAAGAGTAAGAAGTTCAGATTTTAAGAATAACCATCAAATTATAATGTAGCGTTATTTCTTTTCTGTTCTTAATCTGACTTGTAGTGTCTCTTTTAATAGTGTATTTTTTTCCAGCCACATTCACTTTGTGTTTTGGATTATGTTCCTTTTTTATTTCGTAATTATTAGGAATGTTGACCCTGTGTGCACAATCTGAGTATATGGGCACTTGGTCCCTTGTGTGTGAACGTTTGGAAGACTGGAAGGATTTGGCCGCAACATTCAGGGGAAGCGCGTATCGGAGAGAGCAAGAACTCTACAAAACCCTCGTTCAGACTCTGATTCCTCAAATTGGACACTTAAGCACTCAGAAGGTAAGAAGGGCCTTTTGTGTCCAACAATAAACAGTGATGTCATGTCACCCAGCACCTGAATAAAGAGTTGCAGAGTAATCCAATGAGTAAAGGCACTTTCTTAGAGTCAAGAGTTAAGTCCACACATTTGCCAGAAAAGTCTGGGAATCCAGAAGCTAGAGCACAAACTGGCCCATCTTCATCAAGGTCCATTGAGTTTGAGTAAATGATGGATAAGATAGAACTCTTGTCATCAGATCCTGTAGTGTGCTGTTGAGCTAGCACTGCAGTGTGTTGTCTGGACATTTTGGAGGAGAGTATTCGCAGTCCTCATACCCTTTCTGTTGCTGGGAAAGGTCTTAGTTCTCAATTGGCATGAACAGTGAATTGGATTTTGTGTTCCCATGCATGTACAATGTGATGTGGTTTGCTCTTAACAAACACTGGAGTGTACCATCATTCAAAGTATACCTTTGAGTCTCTCATTTTCTTAATTACATTGTGTTACACCTAGAAAAAGAAAGAGCTACTCACCCAACCAAGAAGAATGTCTGAGTGCATTCAGAAAAAGCAGGAGACACATGTAGGTGGATTAATGATTGATTACATTGCTGGCTGACATTGCTTTCTTTAAAGTACAGTACTTATTTACTTTACTACTGTAGTTTCATTCAGTTTCAGTTGTAAACTATTTAGGCAGAAATCAGGAGTCATTTATTTCCTATCAGTGTCATAAACAGACTCAATGAGGTTAGACAAGCATGGATATTTACTTAATTTGAGACATTTTCCATTTTTGTTTTATTTTGAGAAATTGTAAAGATAAATGTTTGAAGTCTGGTGTTTTTCAGGAAAAGAATGTTCTGCTTTTAAAAACAAAAGATGGTGGAAGAGGCAGCCGTGAATGTATTACCAAAGAGGAAAGTGCAGGACCTTTAAAGCAGAGAGAAAATCCAACAGGAAAAGGTAAACCTCAATGTACAAACCTAGTACCTGAATTATATGTATTTGACACAGTTCGCATTTTGCATCTGTCACTGACAGGGAAACTGAAAAAATATCAGAAACAGACCTCTGGTGTATGCAAAGAGCCTTCTTCTGAGAAGAGAAAAAAAGAAGAGCACCTGGATCTCCACAGGTAAAACATGATCTACTCAGATAGGCAACCATAAAGGATCCAAATACAAAAAGCTGGATGGAAACAAAACATTTCTTTCTGTGCATCCTTTCAAAGATACTCAAAAGTGATATTCACACAAATCCTGCCAGCTCTCTTGATTGTTGGAAAGACTGCAGCATACAAGGGGATTTTCTAATGTCTTATGGTGTGAACATTCCATAAACTAGAAGATCACTAGCATTGATATTAATTACACACTCCTCAGCAAGATGCTACAACACCCCACTTACTTAGTAAATATATATTTAAGTCACCTTAAATAAAGGCTGAGCTGGAAGCTGCCAAAGATGGAGTTTATCACATATTCGCTGAGCAGCAAAAACAGAACACTTACATAAGATATGAATCCCCTTTAATAATATCATAATGTAGGACTTCATCAGCTGAAATATACAATTTTCTTAGAATCAGATACAATATTGATCTCATGCCCTTATCATCCTTTTTTAATTATAGCATATAGTTTGAATAATCAGAAGCCTTAAATATAAGAAAGGACTTGTATGTAATATGTATGTATACATTTTTATATTTGCTCCTCACTAGTGCATTCCGTACCTGTGTGTCTTACTTCTAAAATTAGAACAAGCAGTTACATTTAAGGTTTAATTTACTCATATGCTGTTACTTTTCCCTTTTTTAAAATATTGATCTTTTGAAACATCTGCTATGATGCCATAATTGTCTTCTTTTTTTACATTTAAATGTTTATTTTTCAGTGATTATTCAGACAATGAGGAATACATGTCCATGTTCAAAGGTAAGTGTTTTCTTCTTTCTATATTGTACTGGGTCACTCCCCAAGGAGAGTAAGTAAATATATGCTGGAAATTAATAGATTGCTTTAGAAATGTTTAACTATAAAGTTATAACACAGATTGGATTAATAATAAAATCTCCTATTAGCCATGATAGCCATTGTAATGTTCTATTTATACACCAGACCTCAATTAATGATGTAATTCCTGATTGTAGTAGAGTACAGTAATGGTGGGCTAAACTCACAGTTGAAATCATAGTGAGGGCTCTCTCTTGGACATCATGAGGAAATTGAAAATATGTAAATCCTAACGTCTGGTTTTAGCAATATATTTGATATTTTAGGTTTTCAATAACCAAGTCTATATTCTTTGCAATTTAGTTCTGGAAACAGTTAAGAACCATGCGGACTCATGGCCATTTACAGATCCTGTAAAGGAAGATGTACCTGGCTACCACAAAAATATTAAGGTAACAGTGATTCATTTGCCAGCCATTCATGGTAGGTTCATTTTCTTAACTTTAACCTTTTTTAAAGGCTGCAATTTAGGCATAGTAAATTTAAAGACAGAAAGTGAATCTGTGAATTATCCATATTTTATCATACTTTAATATCCATATTTTATCATTTCATACTTTTTTATTGACACGTGGTGTGGTGATTAGCACTGGTCCTTAATACCTCATGGGTGCATGGGTTTTCACTAGCTACTTTGGTTTCCTTCTATATTCCAAAAATAAGTCTGGCCTGCCAGGTTGACTGCTGTCTCTTAATTGTCCCTGTGTGCTTGTCTGCCCTGCAATGGACTGGCTTCCCAATCAGAGTGTGACCCCATCCAGCACCCTGGTTGCTTTAAGTTTGCCACAACCTTTGCCAGAAATAACTGGCTTCAGATGGATGGATATGTTTTTCATTTTTTGTTAGTTTTGGTTCAGATTAGTTCGTATTTTCTGAAACAGGCTCCGATGGACCTTCTGACCATTGAGGATAATCTCATTCATAAGCGATACAAGACCACAGATGACTTTGTAGCACATTTTGGCCTGATTTTTAAAGAGGATGAGCTGTATCCTGGGAAAAGCGGTATGCATTTTACAGATGATACAGTACATATATAGCAGCCAGCTTTGAGGTGCCAAACCCAATGTCTTGATTATCCTCCTCCTCTCTAAGAGTACACCCTGATGGCATCTTCTGTGAAACAGTGCTTCCACAACGCCATGCGGAAGTATTTTCCTGAGGAGCAATCAGACAGCGACGAAGAGGAGTTCACAATGGACACCACGATCAAAGGCAAACCAGAGAAGAGAAAGAGGCGCTCAACACCAAAGAAGGCTGCAGAAAGGAATGTGTTAAAATTACTAGATGAAGAAGTCAATCCCAGGAGATATCACAAAAAAACATACAAAAAGGATGTTGCAGAGCTTTGTGTCCAAAGACAGGCAAGGAGTCATTCTGTTTTATGAGTTACTGCTGATAATGTCTTCCACAGGGTGTATTTTACGGGGTATCTGACCATGTTCTGCTGTTGCGCCTCTGTGCTATAAAAAAAGAAAATTACTGAAACAATTTGTGTGCTTTGAGAAAAAAGATAAATACTTTTTAATGCATAACTTCATGAGCAAATATGTAACAAGAATTAAATATTTATCCTATTATATTTAAAGCATAGTATTCTACCATTTTTTAATGGTAAATATAGAGACTCTTTTATTCATAAAGAGGTCTGGCTCTTAAGAGATTTGCACATTTTGTGAACATGCAAACAATGCAGTGGAAAAAAAACATCGATCCTTCATCTGGGGAGCCCAGCTCAAAAACCAGGCTTTGTATCACAGCAGATATTTTGAAGTAAAAGGGATTTGTCTCCTAAAATACTGATTAGAGTAAATCTTGTTTTTTTTCTTTTTTTATAGACCCAAGCAGCTGCGCCAACAGCATACCAATTTATTCACACAACAAAGCAACCCAGCTTAATTGCACCATCTCCCTGCTATGTTAACAGACCACAGAATGTGACAATGTTGCCACATTCTCCAATGATGCCTTTACTACAAACTCCCAGTCAAGAGTCATTGAGTCAAGCACCATTTCCAACTTCAAAGGTCTTTTACCCCAATAACCTCTTTCCAGTGCAGTGGCAGAGCTCCATCTCTGGATCTGTTCTACCATATGCTTGGCCAGTGACTTATTTTATTCCAGCCTTCCCACAACCTGCACCATACCTGGGAACACTGGAACGGGCAAATCAAGAAGGAAAAAAACAGCACAAAACAACTCCTGTTGTCTTTGAATTCATACCACAGCTTCCCAATATCTTACAAAAGATGGAGATGCCTTATTCATGTGACGTTGTACCATGTAAGACCTCTCCAACACATGAACCCACTTTGGAAGGTATATAAATTTGTAATGGTATGTGGAAAGTATGTTGTGTCTAAATTTAATAAAGCGTAGGAGGAAGATTTTAAAAAGAAACTTGACAAAACAAATAGTTTGGACTGGGCAAAAAATTCAAGAAAGTATGTACACAATTGGAAAGGTGGCTGACTGTACTTTCCATTTTTTTGCCTGCAAGGGATTTTAAATTACTTTTTTTGCAAAAAATACTTTTTGGACGTTTCTGAGGTGTAATAGTTTTTGGTTATTTTCTATTTGAATGGCTGTAATGGGTTCTTTTTGTTGAAATTGCTAATCTGCCTTTCCAGTGGAGCCTTATTTCACATGCTTCAGTTTTACAGGAAATGCCACAATGGGAGTCGGCAAACATAATGTCACAGAGTAGCAACAGATAAGAAAAGTGCCCCCTAGTGATATGAGCTGTCTACACAGAGCCTCGCAGTCAGCAGGTGCCGCAGATACAGCAACTAGTGAAGATTATAGTGAAAGCAGCTCTTGAATTCAGTGTCACTGAACAAGAAGACTTGACTTCCTCTCTGAAGATGAAAAAAAACAGAAGATAGCAATCTGCCTGGGCAAAAGAGCAATGAAGACCAAACTGCTGAAGAAGCCCAGAGGAAAAAGCATAGAAATCTCTCTATGAATGCTGGGAAAAGTCAGCAACCCTCAAATGACACAGAAAGGCAAAATGTTAGAACTAGAGTTACTGAAATGCTCATCTTAATTCTGGTGTTAAGGAAGAAGATGATTTAAGTATGTTAGTAAATAGCATGTTAGTCAAAACATGAAATAAATGGCTCATAATTTAAGGTAATTGGCTTGAATGGTTCTTTCTAAAACAAAGTTTTTGGAGCCTCCTTAGTGACTCAACTGGTAAAGAATCACTTGCCTGAGTGCAGACTGAGCTCTGTGATCCAGGTGATGCAGGTCCGAGCCTGGGTCATGTCACTGACTATGACTGGGATTATTGCCCAAGTGGCAATGTGCAATGGGCTGGGTGTCACTGAGAGCTCTCGTCAGACTCCTCCAGGCTCTCCTCTGGTCAGTACAGGACCTTCTGCATGGGGCTGTGCTACCTTGGACATGTTAAGAGACAAGAAACTCGAAAGTTTGCTTGCACTTATTCAGTTCCCTGGTGGGAGGTTAATAATAATAATAATAATAATAATAATAATAATAATAATAATAATTATAATAATAATAATTACTTACACTTATATAGTGCTTTTCTGGACACTCCACTCAAAGCGCTTTACATGTAATGGGGACTCTCTTCCACCACCACAAATGTGCAGCATCCACCTGGATGGTTGTGGCATTTGTAGCAGAGAAGTGAAAAGCACATAACTGACTATTCCAAAATATATTTGGCAATTTAAATTTGAAAAGGTTTTTTATTTATTTTTCAGATTTTAAACTGGCATTGTCCTTTGTCTTAAATACTGCTTACATACCTGGATTTATTATTGCCTATTTACAAAAGTCAGTTAACAGTGGAATGAGTATGTCTGAAATAGAGAGTGCTGTGATAACTCATTTCAAAGGTCTTGCAACAATGTTTGATGGCTCGCTCTTGCTTTGTTTTTAGAATGATAAGTTACTGCACAAATGATTTTGCTTTGTGGTCCAAGAGAAAAGTACATGAGCTTGCAACTTGTTAAAATAAATAACAAGCAGAATTGTCTTATCTCTTCACACCTGACCAGTTAGCTTTTGAAAACAAATCTGTGACATTTTGCACATCATATGATGATGGGACAAAATGTAATAGTTATGCTTGGAGAAAGTATTTACAAATGAAACTACATTTACTTGCACCAAATAAGATCCTGGGTTTTTAAAACCAAAAATACAGATATTTTTTATTTTTATCTTGAAAAATGATTGGGTCCTTGAGAAATTAGTGAGTTGCAATAATTTGTGATTTAATTTATATATAAAAGAATGTTTACTGAGAAGGAGACAATAGCTACTTTAAAAGTCAATGAGGATTAAGACTTAATCTGACCTAATAAATGTACGATAATATGAAGACAGTTCAAGCCTTTACAGCACCCAGCAGCCTTGAAATTATCATATTAAAGTGACAATTTTTAAAACTTTCAAAAAGTTTAAAAGCAAATTAGATATTTTCAATGTCTTGCTCCACCTGTGCTTTTTCCATTGTTATGTAATCACAGACAAAACAAAGCACTGCACAGCAATACAGTGTGTACTGAAATAACAAAAGCTGCTTTTGACCAAGAGCACTATGCAACAATTTATTAGCAAATGTTCCCTATTCCTGTTGAGAAAAATATTGTATTTATTACAGTTGCCTACTTCTAACTACACATAGGGAATTCTGTGATTTTCATTAAACCTAAATATTTGAGTTGATCTTCATGTGAAATTCTAACTCATCTGTGCTTTACGTCACTGTACTGTATGTTAGAAATCATTCTGTTCCAACCCTGATTATTCTTTTCACCCTTCCTTTAACCTTCACTTAGACCTTTGCCTTCATAACCTGCCAGCCATGATATTTTGAGTTTACTAAAGAAAGAGGATTAGGTATCGTTTTTCGAAATGTTCTGGTTAAAGAATTCATCTACTTTTTTGTGTGAAAATCAGTTTCATTTGGGTGTAGCAATTTATAATTCTTAGTTACACAATTTCCATTTTTAGATTTTTATGATATGTTGATTTAATTACAGTCTTAACAGCAGGCATTGTTTTAAAATAATTTCCCTTATATTATTGAATATGTATCAGACTGGCAATGAAGTAACTATTTCCCCCTTTCTTCCCTTTTTTTTCTAAGCCAGGTATTTTCATGGGCTGAAAATCGGAAATATACCATTGTAGGAAAGCTGCCTTGTAACATCGGTTTTGAGCTCTCTAAAGCAAATTTAGAAAATGGGCTTATTTGGGTCCAGCATATTCAAAATGTGCATTGTTCTCTTTGAAATCCTTAAATTGTACTGGGCTATTGAAGAAAATATGTTGAGCACAATGTGGCAGACGTTTCGGATTCCCTCCACAAAAGCACGTCTGTTGTCTAACACACATGAATAAATGAAAGCACTGTTCATAGTCTATCAAAATTTCCATTTAAGTTGGAGTTAAGAATTCAAGGCAGTATATTTGTTGGAAAAAAAATCACTGCATATTTGTTAAACACAAATGTCTGGGTTATGGTGGAAAGAGATACATGAATATTAATATTTTTCACATATCTTTGCAAGTGGGCCCGAACTAAGAATCCCATTGTACGTTTCATTTGGTGCAGTCAACATGGAATTTTGTTTATTCCTTACTTCACTATTCTTCCAATTGAAACCCAATCTCCCGAACTTTAGGGCCTCGAGACAAGGTTGCGTAAACTTTTCTGCCTTTTTTGATTATTGCTAATATATCATTACAGCTGGAAAGCTCTAATATCGATGTGTGTTCCCCAGGAGGTTTACAACATTTCAAAGTTTTATCAACTATAACATATTCACACAAACTCTTATCTCGTCTTCCTTGATGAGCAGGAAGCTCCCCGAACTGAGACTGAGTGTGTTTTGTATTCATTTTAGGAAGCCTTTACTTCAGCTTCCTTCATTTTTAAAGGGAAAACACCATTCAATTGAGTGCATAAACTGATCATAAGAAATAATCACAAACAGGATGAGGGCATTCAGCCATTTAGACTGTCAGATGCCTAGTATCTTACTGGCCTGAGAACTCATCTGGCTTCGATGATACGGATGTTTAGGTTATTCCACCCACAAACCTTTAAATGAATCTTGGCCCCCTGCTGCTGTTTCTTTCGACACTTAGCTGATAATTTCAATTAAATTATTCCTCACCATTTGCTTGTGAAAATAAGAGTTCCAACAAGGACTTTCGAATTAAAACTGTAAATGTACATCTGAAAGGTGCGACATATATGTCCATGTTACGAGCCTGGCATGTGTCAGGGGTGAGGACACACTTGAAGAAGACAGCGAATTGACGAAAAGAAAGCTGAAGTGCTGAGTGTGATGAGATGTGTCAAGTGCTAGATCTTTGGGTGCTGCATTAAGAAGTGCAGAAATAAAAATCTACTCAGGTGTAAAAGAGAAATGTTTTCTGTTCTGGCATTGAAAACCTCTGACTCCAAAGCCTTAAAAACTCTCTTCTTTGGGTACCACTCATACAAGGTCCCTTGTGACAAACCTTTGAGGTACTTGGAGTTTTAGACAGTATGCAAAGCTGTAAATGAACTGATGATAAAACAGGACAACCCAGACGAGGAAGCATTAAGTGTCCTAAAACAACTTTAAATTGTATGGCTTTTTTCATTGAGGGAAATAACAGATGATTCTTACTACAGATGAGTCTCATTTCATCTCAGTTTTCTTAAATTTTTCTGAATCTTTCAATCTGATGAAGTCACACCTCTCTAATTACATTTTAGAACAACTATTTGTTATCATATATTTAAAAAGAACTATTAATACCAGGGGATAGTGAACATTATCACATTAGTCTTTGTTACTGCATGTATGCTCTTACTGTCTCATTACTCAGAGAAGGTGTGGTAGTTTCTATTACAAAGCACATTTGCAGCCATAACTCAGGACCTTTTGTTGTAGTAAGGTGACAGTAAATTACGGACTTAACCAGGAAGCGCAGAAAGTGTTCAACCTGTTTGGCTGGTTTGCAAAATGTATTTTTGAAAAACATATTTTCATTCCTCTGCCACCCCATTTTCATGGATGACTGCTTTCAAATCACGTGCAGTGCTATTCTTGAACAAAAACAATGGTCAATGTAAAATCAGATCTTTGTTTTGTATCCATTGCTCGTCATTAATGACAATCCTAAAAGGTAGTTGTCTTGGTTCAACAGGAATGTTTACACAGGTGGCAGATAGAAATTAGACTTTGCACAGCCTGAATGTTTTGTGCTACCCCTTCTAATTTTGTAACTCTAACAAATGACTAACTTTTTAGCCCAGAGCCTACCTTGCACTTAAATACTTTTATTTTACTAGGAACAATTAAACCAAACATCCAGTGCAATATATTTGAGTCAACCCTATTTAGTGTACTGTATCTTGCAAAATGTTATTGTGTATTAAAATTACCATCATCTGTACCAGCCATTTAAACCAAAACCTGGTCATTTTATTTTGTAAACCATCTATCGCTGTTCAAAGTCTTCTACAATTCCATCCATCCATTTTCCATTTCATCCATAATGGACCATAATGAAGTCAGAGTGAACTGGAGCCCATCAGACAATGGACACAAGGCAAGATACATCCTTGTTTGGATACCAGTCCATCACAGGGAGCACACATACATGCATATTGGAGAACAATTTACAGAAGAACCTACATAGTGTAGCATGTCTTTGTGCTGTGTAAGGAAACCGCATTAACCATAGAAAACTCAATGACAAGCAAACTCCACTCCAAGCAGGATTCCTTCTCCAGGATGTGACAGCCACCATGCCATGATCTTCTATAATTTAATGAGACAATTAAAAATATAATGGATTAATTAAATCAATTAATTAGAGGAATAAAGACCTGGTAGGGGAACTATGGTGTGCTTGAGCACTACTGTTCATACGAAACATACATATACTTTTACCAGCCATAGAAAGTGTAAAGGCACCTACAGTATGTGCCGTGAGATTCCATTGTCACGCTGTTCAGGTTTGACTGTGACCCATATTTCACTATAAACAGCTTCCCCCTGGCACACAGAGGTAACGACTCCACATGCACGCTGGTGTGGGCATGCAGTGCTTGGATTCATGGATGCCGGAGGAGAGAAGCTTCATTCCAAATGCGTCTATCCCCCAAATTGTCCAAGTCTACAGCTGGACAAGGACACGGGACTGCTGGAAAGATCGCAAGGGGAGGTCATTTGGACCACATTGCTTGTATGGTAGTGTCGTACCTAAGTCAATCTATAATTTCGACCAACCATTTCTTAAAAGAGCTCAGACGCCACAGGGTCGGGAAGTCCGATCCAGATGCCCACGGCTCTGTGCGAAAAAAAATGTTTTCTGTTCTCTATCTGATCTGTATTCCCTTTCGGTTCCCAATTTCGGGTTTTTATTTAAAACAAGTCAAGCGAAATATTAGACGCGGATTAATGTTAAAATCTCAGTTGAAAAAATAACATATTAATAACAATACAAATATTGTAAATTATTAAAAATGAACACATTTAAATAGATAGACTTACGGATAATTTATCCCTGCAATAGAGTTGATCTAAATTTAGCCAGAACCTTTAATTAGTTTATTACATTGTTTATTGACTTAAATTGTAGAAATTACGAGTGTTTCCATGTTTTAGTCATTGAGGAGTTTGAATTCCCTATAAAGCGTGCTGGGCTGTTGATCTCCGAGGATCAATCCTTAAGGTAGTCCAGCAATAGTAAAACAAAAAGGTACAAGAAACTAGCGACAAACGGTTTGCCATGGCACACGGTATAAGGGACAGCAAACAGATTATCAGTGTGGTCGATTGCCAGTGAAACGCCGCTTGATGACTAATTTGCTTAGTGACACCTGCGATGTGAATAAGAGGTGGAGGCTTTGGGGTTGGCTCCGCTGTTACGTCACCGCTCCAGTACGAATTGAGAAAGTGGAGCTACTGCTGCAGAGTTATGGCTACAGTGAGGGAGAAAGCGGCGTCTTTGAATCTCTCTGCAGCGATCTTCAGCCCAATGCACAGACCACCAGGTAAATAACGTTTTGCTGGTTTGACAATAGGCGTGATCGCCCTGATAGCTGTAGACTTCCAAAAGGCGATCCTATACTGGGTTTTCATTAATAATTAAACACCACTTATTTTGGTTTAATGCAATTTCTGAGCAGGGAAACTTTTTTTTTTCCAGTACTTCAGCGTTAACATCTGTTTTGTAGGCTCACGTATTTCGTTTCCTTTAGTTGTCGTTATCGCTGTTTTTAAATTCAAATTTCTTGTGATTTGGACGGGTGTTCTACTTTCTTACATGTTATGTCTCCATACATTTGTATGCTGCTTTGTCGGTTTTGACTCCGTTTAAAAGCAAATCGGCGTTTGTGTCCTAGTCGTGATTTTTTTTTGGGGGGGGTGATAGTTTCGAGAGGACGATTATGAGCTGTTGTTGACTACATTTTATGACTCTTTGAGATTTGAACATAATCGCCAGAGTTGTAACCCACAGGTTTTAGCATTATTTGCTTTGTGTCGGAAAAAAAAACTTAAATAAGGCGTTGACTCCACCGCAGCCTTTTTTTTATTGGGGCCAAAACTGGAAACCTGAGTTATTTGTACAGTACAGCTGGAAGCGACCATACACAATCGCTTGTTGGAGTTCTTGAGCGCGTTTCTTGGGGGGATACTATCCAGGCGTGCAGCTCATCGATGGCGTTAGTGGCAGAAGAATGTCAATGTTAATTTGCTACGTTTTCCAAAAGCTAAATTAAATAGCTCAACTTCTGTCATTAATTCGTTCCCCGGCTTGAAGCGTTATCGTGCTTGCGTCTTTTTTTTTTTCTTGTTGTAGTAGTCGGGTTGTCCCAGAAAAAGAATAGCAATCAAATTTGAAGACGATAGAATTCAGAAGCATTAGAAAATAGGGAAACGGAAAGTCCCGTACAGATGGCGTGCAGAATGCAGTCTGACTGGAGTTTATAAAAACCTCCGATTACTGGGTATCTTTCGCGGATTACGAGTGAGTTCATCACTTTAGCCAGCCGTACACAGTTTCTTTCTCCCTGCTTCCTTGCGGTTCCCAGTATCACGCAAAATATTGCTCAACCGTTTCGGAAAAATCTGGCAACAACGTGACTCGGTGGCACTTTGGGGAAAACTTAACGGAAAGCCTGGCTTTCCGAAGAAAAAAAAATGGGTGTTAAACTTCGTGGAAGGCTGTGCGTGAGGGACAGAGTGACACGCACAGGCCGGTGTCGCGTGTCATTTGTTTTCGTGACACATTGTGTATACATAATGAAGACTCCACAGCCGAAACGTTGTTTTTTCTTCTCTTTTAAGCATGGAATAAACCTTTACTTGTTCCGTTTGTGTATACATGTCGAATGCCCTCCCGAAACTAGCTGTTACGGGGGAACTGGGTTTTCGCATCTATTTGCATTAGTTCTAGCAGGAATGCTCCAGTTAGTATATTAGATCTAACCAAATCGGCATTATGTTCCTCAGGGATCGACGATGCTGTTAAACTGTTCCCTTAGTGATTATTTACACTTCTGTTGGGCAAACACCAGTCAGTGTGTTGCCCCTGACAGAGCAGAATCGACCCCTAGTGGATTCTTATCTCTTTTGCGGGGGGGGGGGGGCTCGATCTGCGCCCTCCCCACCTCCGTAAAAAAGGCTAGACCTTTAGATGTCTTTTTCTTGTCCCTGTGGGGCGATTAGCGTGAAGTGAACGATTATAATGTAGAGCCCAGACGACGACTGGATGTTCAGACTGTAAGGGGGCAGATTACAGCAGTGAGTTTAGACCCCCATATTGAGTGTCCAGATGGCTGTTGCATCTCCCACTGTGTATCTGGATTTAAGAAGGGGTTTTGACCTTCCCTCCTCTCTTTTTCTCACCTAATGTTTGGGTGGAAAGGTCTTTGCTCATAAACCCCCTGATTAAAAGGGCAGTGGACGCTGTTGAAAGATGGTGGCTTTTGTCAACATTATGGATACTTTGCTGCCCCACCCCCTCAGATATTGCTGATCAGGAAAACTGTGGACAGCCTCTTGGACCTGTTCCTCTACATTTTTTACACGTTTGGGGGGTGGGGAATGCTAGCTAGCAGGTATTGACAAGAGCTATCAACACCTGCACTGTTGTCCCCTTGGGGAAATATTTTAAATTTAGTGGGATTATAAACACTTTTCTAAAATCCTCTCGATGGAAGCTGATAGTAGATGCTTCAGTAATGACTTTCACGTTCCTGTACAATTTGTAGTAAAAGGCAGCTCAAGGTACTTTTTTTTTTTACAGTTTACTTGTGTGGGGTTTTTAGTTTAAGCAAACGGAGGTCTGGATTTACTTTGGAAGAACGAGGGTGCAACGTAATATTTCAACATTCATTGTATCAACTGTATGAAGTTCATGTTTCTTACGGCCACAGGTATTTCAACATTCTGAAATCTCCAGTTTATGCAAATACCATTTGTGAAGGCAGACCATTATCAATATAAGGCCGCTAGTTAATTTCTGATAAAATGGAGTTGCATTTTTTACTTCCGCTTCCATTTCATTTTGATATAGATCCAGATACCTCTCAAAAAATGGAGTTAAATTTTACTAGAATGAGCTCTAGGTTTAAAACCCTCCTCGCTATCTGAAGAGTTAATATAATCATTTGTTTACTGAACTGTTTTCTTTGTTTCTTTAAGGGAAAAAAAACAAG
The DNA here is from genome assembly GCF_040954835.1 of Lepisosteus oculatus. Taxonomy (NCBI): domain Eukaryota; kingdom Metazoa; phylum Chordata; class Actinopteri; order Semionotiformes; family Lepisosteidae; genus Lepisosteus; species Lepisosteus oculatus. Next base: position 7,934,151 of record NC_090716.1, read on the forward strand.
CACATCCACAAATCATCTTGGATAAATGTGCCACATCTAGATTTCCAGAGACTCCAACTTTCTTTAGTGGCAGAAGAAAGTACTTTCATAAACAGGCCAACAATTGCAAACTTGAAATCAAGCCACCCATTGATGAGAATCCATCCCAAATGGAGGGTGGGTCAGAGTAATTATATCAGCATGTGCAGGGAGTCTCTGATGTGGGATGCAGCCCACCCCATTGAAGAACCAGATGAAAAACCCTGAGAGATCTCCAAACAGTTTAATCATTGTATTGGACTGCATGTGAAAAAAGGGTCTTTAAAATTAGCAACTCATCAAGTGTAATGATTTGACTTGTTTAATGAAGTCATAAGCAAATTTGTGCCAGAGCTATTGAATATTCAGTTGTTGTTGCTGCACCACACAGAGGAGGGTAAAGGACACTTAAACATGGCCTCTCCACAGATCTTTATTTGGGCACTTTTCCTTTTTACAGCAACTCACAGGATGGAGAACAAGCCGTTCCGAGCCACGTTTATTTGGAGCAGCATCATAAGGCACCTTCAGTCTCGCGTGGAGGTGAAAAGGCGACGTCACAACCTGAAGTACCACAACGACTGCTTCGTGGGCTCCGAAGCGGTCGACGTGATCCTGGCCCACGTTGTGCAGAACAAGTTCTTCGGGGACGCCGAAATCCCCCGAGTGAAAGTGGTGCGCGTGTGCCAGGCCCTCATGGACTACAAGGTTTTCGAGGGTGTTGACACCAAGGTGTTTGGCAAAGAGAAAAAACGGGCGGCCTTTGAGGACAGCAGCTGCAGCTTGTACAGGTTTTTGAACTCTCCGAGCCTGACGGCGGACAGTGTTGAAAATGGAGGCTCTTCTCCTTATCAGCGAACTTTGTTCAACCGGCCCTGCGGCAGGTACATTATCGCCGCTGTAGTGTGACTGAGGAATAAATTGTTCTTTTTTTTTTGTGGCTTTCTGTTAGTCTTGGGGGGGGAATCCCTTATTGACGTGTTGTGTATAGATGGATTGTTCTTTCAAAAAGAATTGGTTGCTTCAATATTTAAGCTGAAGTCAGCTGCAGAAACTCAGTGCAGAATGTTTACAAGTCAGAGGACATCCCTTGTTGGACTTCCTCCACTTAAACTTATGTAACAAGCTCAGAAACTGACAACTCTCTCTTTTCACCTTTACCGACTAGTGTAACTTGATTGGATTGCTTAACACTTTTAAAATGTATTACTCTTTGTGCATGTTTGAATATGGATGTTCCTTTGTTAAATCTTTTCTGAACACATTGAAATATTGGCACACCACTATGTAGAGGTGGGGGCCTGAGTGTTTAATGGCTTTAAAACCTTTCGGTGCTGGTTTCTTTCACTAGATTTAAATTCCCTTTCCAATGGAGCTAAGACAGACCAAATTTTTCTTTCAAATGCAAAGAGGAAAAAGCCAAAGGATAATGGATCCACTGCAGGGTGGTGCTAAAATAAAGGATCTTCCTTAACCTTATGCTGTTTGTTTTACAATGCTAATTTAAATATGAAATGTTAGTTATCCTCAACAAAAATGTGCTTCCCTTGAGTTAGGTTTAGAAATTTTCAGGCTACAATTAGGTGGTTATGGCAACTACTGTATGTGAATTAGGAACAGGTCTGTTTTAGGTCCTGCAGGTCTATCACAACAGGAAAGGAACTCTTGATATTGTATTGGCTTGCTCTTAAGGTTTTAATTTTGAAGGCGCAAAATGCAAGGTTTGGTGTGTACATGTTATTTAGTGAGAGGCTTTAAGATTTTTTTTTAAAATCAAATCTGATTAAAAAAGTCTCTGAAATGTAACTTTCATTTTCGGGGTGGGAATTGTTTTGATAGTAGAACAATCACTTCTCGGTCTGTTGGAGTTCATAGCCATGTTTGAAAATGAAACTTTGGTAAATCCTTCAAAATTAAAGCTGTACTCTGGATTTTATGATTTACAGAACAGAGGAAATTGTGTATTCTTCAGCCACACCCATCAAAACGGACAAATCCTTAGAAGATCTCCTGGATAACTTAAACCTGAGTCCTGCAAATCCATCTCAAATCAAAATAAATCTTGGATTGCCTCAGAATGGTAGGTATTGGATCTTGGTTCCACTTTGGTATACCATTGCATCAAACTTGCTGTTAAATTAAGGTTTTAATAATTCTAAAATAACATGCGATCATTTGTTTTGCAAATTTGAACAACTAGATCTGTTGTCTAGCAAAGCAATAGTAAGGTAAATCGCAGAACACACACTTCTGAAAGTACAGTGTGTTAAGTATGAAGTGTGTGGGGCAGGGGGTCGTGTTTAATCTATAATATGTTGAAGACCTAATGCTCTGACCCTCTGTAGCACCAGCCTTCTGCCCTCTGGCACAGAAATCCTGAAATGCTTAATCCGTCACCTGCTGAGAGAGCCTGAATATGGCTCCTCCACAGTATTTATTTCACCAGCTCGGTCCGCAGGTACCGACATGCCCTCTGGGAGAGGCTTTGCTCTGACCGTGTCTGACGGCTGTCTCCCTCCCCCCGCCAGTGGTTAACGAGGTGTGGCACGAGCAGACCCTCCTGCGACTGCTGCAGCTCGTGGAGCTGCCCCTGCTGGACGCCCTGCTGGAGGGCAGAGCTCACGAGCTGCCAGCCGGGAGCGCAGACCGCGAGGACGGCGAGCCCAGCCTGCTTTTCACCAGCAACTACCTGGACCGGGAGATCCTGAAGGCTTTCGGTGACTCTCAGTACGTCGTCGGCCAGCGGATGCTTTGCGGAATTTGTTGAAACTGTTTACTCTCATTTATTCCATCCTAATCATTTGGTCCCAGTAAGGTTTTGGCATCTGCTTTTCTTCTACTTGGTCAACATTTTTTTTTTAAGTTCCGCTTGTTTAGGGTTGATGGCTTATGAATGCCCAAGCACACATTGCAGCCAGACGCAAAATAACTTTGTAGTGCGCAGTGATGTATTCATGAATGTCCCGAAGCTGAAAGGGTGGTTACAACTTCCTTGTTGCTCAAAAAAAAAAAAAGAATATATTTGGCACTTGCTGCCTTTCAAACATGAATCCCCACCTGTGTCGCAGGGCTGACGACTGGCTGTCGGCGGCGGTGGACTGTCTGGAGTTCCTGCCGGATCAGATGGTTGTGGACGTGAGCAGGAGTCTGCCAAAATGCTCCGAGGGAACACAGCAATGCAAGAGACTGCTATACGACACCATTGTGAAACACTACAACCAAAACAACCGGGAGCCCCTCCTCACCAACCATTTGTTTGATATACACACAGGAATTGCTGAGCTCCTTGGTAACCATTTATTCCAACTCTGAACTGCGGTTGTGTATTTAGTATTCATTTTAATTCCACTGATTTATATCCAGTTGACAAAGGGTTTAAAAACGGCAGTGAAAAACATGCACCTTGGCTAGCTAGAATACTTGACCAATACTTGACCAATCTGACCAATCTGTAAGATGTGCATGCATGATTTTCTTCCCTCCTGCATGGGAGGATCTTCTCCAGTCTGGCCCGAAGGTTCACTTCACTTTTTAACCTCTCTGAGGGACTGAGTCAGAATCCTTCCAGACTGGATGAGACTGAATGTTGCAGGAGTCCCCATTTTTCTAAAAGGCTAGACATCCCTGGTCTGTGGTTGACTTTGGGGGTTTATGGTTAATATCTGAGCCAAAAGAATCAACTGCAATTCTGAGCACTGCTGCTTGAGAGTCTCTGCATCTTTTTTTGTGACCAACTAGGATTTGTAACCAGGTTTTCCATTTTTGTAGCAGAGCTAAACCAGTCTTGTGCACAATGTTGCTCTGAAATCAGCTAGGCACTTGGACCAGTTTAAGTTCTTGTTGATTGAGTCCTCTTTGAGATTAATTAAACTTCCCACTTTTACTGCTAGCTGGTCTTGTAATGTGTGTGAAAGCTCAGAGCAAACTCTTTTATCTATATGGTTTGTATACATCCCTCAAAATTAGTTTATTCAACTAAGTCGGGGGATATAAAGTGACACAGTCCTCATATCTGTTTGCATTTGAGAGGCTGGTGAGATGAACTGAATAACACAGCTTTTATTTTTTCTGACCTTGTCCTTCAGATTCCCTACTAATGAAGAGGTACTGAAAGCTATAGCTAATTGCTGAGAGATGTGACAGATGTGAACAGTTAATGCTTGTAGAATATTCCTTCTACCTAAAGTGTGGAAATCGGTGTGCGTAAATGGCAAATGGTAACTTTATTCTTGTAACTGGATGTATACCTTAAACTCATGCGTGCCTTTTGTCTGATGTTGGGATGATCAATTCTCTCTTCAGTAAATGGCAAATCGGCTCATGCCCTGGAGGCTCTACAGCTCTGCTTGAAGCTGCTAGATCCACGCAGCAGAGAGGAGCTGAGGAGACTGCTGTGCTTCATGGCTGCAGCTGCTGATCCCAGTGAATTCCGATTGCACAGAGAGGTACAAGTAGAAATTAGCAACTTGCATGTCAAGACTTGTCTTTTTTTTGCTTCAGACTAGCCTGGATGCTTGCTGCACTTAAAAAAAAAAAATTGATGGAAAAGTAAGTGTTGTGCTCCTTGAAAATGAGCACTAATCATCTTAAATTGACACAAAATGAGCAAAAACGTCCCCTATTGCAATTGTATCTTTCATTGCCAGGAGAAAGTTTTGCTCAAGAGTATTTAAACTTAAACAGTTGTTAGCATGGTTCCTTCATTAATCTCCTAACGTTTCTTATTACATACCTACTCAGAATTATTGAACCTACATTAATACTTAGATTGCTTTTCTTGCAGGTTGAGAACAGAATGGCTGTTAAAAGGTCGTTTACCAAGGCCATTGTCTCCAGTAAAAATCTAGCAAAGGGGAAGGTGGACCTTCTTGTGCTGTTTCTACTTGACAATCAAAAAGATGCGTTTAAGGTAAGGATTCTGAAATACTGAATGAGAAACCATTTCCTAAACAATATGGGAAGCCTTTCTACCATCTGCTGTAAAAACCATGCAAGGCGTTGTGTTCAAACAAGCTTGTTTGACTTGGGATCTACATAATTCCTAGAGGCAAACGGTGTCCTTGAACTTGAATGGGAATTCATAAACCACATTCTTGTATGGCAGCTATCTGGAATGTTTACAGTGCCAGCAAAACCATGGTGTGATTGGAAATCGAATGACTTCCCTGTTGTGCTCTAGCTAAGCATTTAAGAATTTGTTAAATATTTGCATTCTTGTTTCTGACTCAAGGCATTTACACTTGAAACTGAATTGTGGAGTTGGCTGCCATTGCGTACCTATATAAACGTTAATCCCCAATTGTTCTCTTCATGCGTGTTTCAGATTCCAGGATCTTTGCACAAGCTTGTCAGTGATAAGCTGGCTTGTCTTGTACGTGGGAAAGACCCTGACCAGGCTACAGGTATTTGTTTATTTTGCCAATCAACGCAGGGTTAAGACAAACAGGATCTGTAAAACTTTTTCTAGACGGAAACTCCTCACAAAAATCTGAAAGGGGAAGGGTGGTTACATATTACATGTAAAGCACATGTACTATAACCAGATACTGGGAGCTCAAGTATGGAGAGTGGAGCACTGCTGTCCCCCCTGAGTACTTCACCTGAGTTGCTTGAGTAAAACTGACAGCCATGCAAATGTAAGTCACTTTTTTAAAAAAGGGGCCTGTCAGATAAAGGCACCTGCACAATTTTAATAGGACCCTAGTAACCTATTTTCTCTCCCCCTGTTCTCAGGCTCCACTTTCTGTCAGAGGGTCTCTAGCCAGGCCTACTCTGAAACCACGTTAAAAACCACAAAGGATGAGCTGTGGGTCTTGCTCAGAACGATCCACGAAAACCCAAAGCTTTCCACAAAAGAGAAGAAACGTGTCCTGGGTCAGTTTTACAAAAGCCATCCTGACATTTTTATACAATATTTTGGAAACCGAGCACCTAATGTCTGTATGTAACTGCGCCACTTTGTATTGTAAAACTCTGTATATGTCTTGTATTTAGAGCTATGTAAATGTTTAAATTATAAGAATAAAGTATTCTAATTTTTACACTGCTGCTTCATCTTAATTTGACTTTTTGGTCCTAACCACAGTTCATTTTTTTTTTTCCCCCACGTAGTGACTCAAGCCATTCGATATGCGTGCCACAGTCATTAAATATTGGCATTTTGGTTTCAATAAATTCAAGCTGCACTTCAAAATACTTGGCATTTTATTCTGCAGGGGAAATGATTTTGCATTTTAGAACTGCTATCTTCATATTAGATTGCATCTTCCTCTAATCTTTGCCTGTTGGTGGACTCCTTGGAGACCAAAAACTCCAGCTATATGAACGATTATTTTTAAATGATGTTATAAATGATTTGGACTTTTTTTTTTTCCCCACCAGACGTGAAATCCACATGTCCGTCTGTTTCCAAGGTCAAAAGTTCTGCATTTCCTGCGCTTATGAATACATCTCTTTGTAGCCGAATCAGAATGACAAAAGCTATCTGAATGTCAATTCGCCAGGGATAATAGCAGGGTGGAGAACGCACAATCGCACTGCAGTATATTACCATTAAACTAACTTAAAGAACATTTAATACTGATCTACACCAGATGCAATTGAATGCTTTATTGTAAGCTTTCAAATCTGGGAAGTGGGTTTCGTCAGATCCCATTGCCATTCGAACCAGTGCAGGACCGCGTTCTGCGCAAAGTAAAATAAAAACGGATCTGCCGCTTGAGGTCGCCAGTTGATTCCCGTATAAAGAAAAACACATGCAAGGAAGAGGAATCCTCTTTTCCGACGATAAAGAACTTATTTTAAGATCGGGTTAAGGGAGCTGTTGCACAGATAATATCGACGACCGTCACATTCCCAGCACAGTAACTACGACTGGGAGGGCGTTGAGGGGGAAAATAAAAACAGTCTGGAATTTAATCCCAGCATCGTTTTAAAGCCGCCTACCAGAAGTTGTAGTTCTCTTGCAAGTGCGCGACCTCTGAACAGGAAAGAAAGTCGAAGAACCAAAAACAAAACTACAATTCCCACGTAGCCGTGCCGACTGTAGGAACGTCATTTCCGTAAATAGAGATGGCAGCGTCGTCTGTTTGAGCTGGGAGGTGGCGTGCTCGATAATTTCCTATATTATACCGGCTGTATTCGTTTGATTCTGGAAGAATCTTATTCTTTCTATAGCACTTTATTTCCAGCGAAATCTAAAGGCGCACCATATTCTTTGGTTGCAAAGGCCAAGGACGTTATTACAATTTAACTCCGTATTGCAGTTATTTTTAGCTGATTCCATTTTTCACTGAAAACCAGAGGAGAACGAGCAGGTTCGTGTTTTCAGCTTTGTCTGTGATGTTGGATTTAACGATGTATTCGTTTTTTTATATTTGGCATTCATTTTGCATATACATATTATAGTAATCGAATAACATGGCGCATTGTTGGATTAAACGCGTCCTCCAGCTAAACAAAACGTATCATATACTGTTGTGAATCCTTTTTTGCCATTTTTGTGAATTACTATTTTAATTAGCAATGTATACCTTATGTATGCATTCCTAAATTGATTATTTTTACCTTTGCTCACCCAGATGGCACTGATTCAGTCAGTCGTTTACAGCTAAACATATCAACGGCTGAAAAATAAATCTAAATAATCCATAAAATATTATAGGATAAGATTAGATTTATCCACAAGTCACAGCAGTGTTCCAAGTGTAACTGCCAAGAACCTGTCTTCTGTGGGTATTGTGGTTTACAATGAATTCCCATCGGGGGTTTCTTAATTCCTTATACAGGGTAATAATTCTGATACTGTAGGAAGCATGGGCTATGTGCCGTCCTACTTATTGGTATTCCTGCTCAAAAAAACAAGGTGAGGCACTGGAGAGCTATATTTTAGGTATCTTGGTTCCATTTAAATTCTGAAGGGTTGATTTAAGTTCCTTCAGAAGTCCCTTCATGAGGCCAACTGGAATGCAACAGGAAATTAATCTCTCATTTAAATTCAGTTTGTCGGATGCTCGATTTTGAGTAGGGGAAAACACTTCTGAACTGCAGAAATGTTTGGGTTTTTTTTCAGTTGAGGTCCTTTGTCAGAGCTTTGTTCCTGTTCTTGAACAGGCCGAAGGAATGCACTGTACGTATGTCACAAACACTTTATTCAGAACACAATGTCCTGTATAAACTGCATTTGTCAAGTAGAGACAGCTAATGCATGACAGGAAGTTGGCTTCCAGATGTTTGCAGCAATGTTATTTGTCTAATTGTTCAAAGTCAGCTATTTTTTGTCCTGATTCCTGCAAGAAAGCTTAGCAAGACTAGACACCCAAGATGATAACCTAAGGCTAATTTCATGAGTGCAGTGGTAGCAGGAATTTTGTGGTCCAGTTGTTTTTGGTCTCGAAAGTGGACTTCAGTTTCAGGTTAGCTTCACCTGTTGCATGCCGTCAGCCAGCAGAGCTGTCATTTGTTACTGACAGTGTTCTCTGCGCAAAGCCTTCAGTTCACTCACAGTGCAGGTGGTGCTTGTCAGGCTCTCCGTCATTCTTCTGCTTTCCCACTTCACAGCTCAGCATGCAAGTGGACAACTTTGTACGAAGGCGGAAGTACCAATAAGTGCCAGTCATTGCTGAATGATGATGGCAGTGTGTTGTGGTTTGGGATCAAATGTTGTGCATGCTCTTGGGAAAAATGCATTAAAACTTAGACGTGCTGAAATACTGGGGTCCTTGATCCTATGGAGCAGTGTTCCAGCTGCAGATGTTTGGAAGCCTTTTTAGGAATACCAACATCTTCTGGTTTCATTTCAGCGGATCCTTTGGTTTCTTCACTGTGTGACTCAAGAACTATGGTGTTCTACCTGATCTTTAGTAGGATGCTTCTTAAAATTAAGAAAGAAATAAAACCTTCCTTTTTTACAATTAATTCATTTTTTATTTCATTTTGTCATAGGCTATACGTAAAAAAACAAACCTTTAGCTGTAAACTGTAGACATCTGCTTAAGCAAAAGTTGTTTTGACATTAAGATGGAAGAATTTTGTTCAACAAACAACACCTTTCTCTCAGTATATCAAACAGCACTGCAAACACAAAAAAACAAAACAAGAAATGCTCAGAACTGTTTTTTATGTCCAAGCTTGTCTGGGTGAAATATTATAGTGAAATAGTGATATTTATAATCCAGTGGTTAACATGAAAATGTCTAACAAGCATGGGGAAACATGTAAGACGGTAAAGGGCAAAAGGGTGTTGCTGTTGACTGCAGGTTTTGGTCTGGCTCCAGGGAGATACTGTATCTTCAGCTGATTGTCTAACGAGCGCTGGGAGAAGCATGTCTCAGGACTCGGACAAGCCGACATCTGGGGAGGACAAGCTGGATGATCCCAGTGAGACGAGGAACCGTGCAGAGAGCCTGGACCCTTCAGAAGAGTCTCTGAGGAAGAGGGTGCGACAGCGCACCCCCAGCCCCCACGGGGGCGGCAGTGTACCGTGTAGGTCTCACAGGGCGGGCACGCTGTTTTAACAGATATGCACACTAGTCTGTGAGTTTGGTCAACATATAACGGAGACAGCCATGTAAAATCACTTGTAAGGGCGTTGGGCCACCATATGCACCCTGGTATAGAGCGCACCAGTGCCTGTACTTCTGCAGGAGGGAGGTGACACAATAATGAGGATCCATCTCAGGGCAAACACAGACATGACCACACTCATACGAGGGACGATTTTCCCAGCAGCCAATTGACATACCAGTATGTATTTGGACTGTGGGAGGAGGCCTGAGGACCTGAAGGGAACCCACGGGAGACATGGGGAAAACATACAAACTCCACACAGATGGCACCCCAGACCTGGAGTTGAACCCAGGGCCTTAGCGCTGTGAGGCTGCCCATAATCAGTTTCCTTTCCTAAAATATTCTGTGAGTGTTATTTCCTTAAACGATCTACAGTATGTGTTGCCCTAAGGCATTGTAAAGAAAAAAAAAACTGATTTTCTTTCCCTGCTACAGCCAGTCCTCCCCGATTTGTGTCAGTGGAGGAGCTGATGGAGACAGCCAAAGGTGTGACCAACATGGCCCTGGCCCATGAGATTGTGGTCAATGGTGGGTTCCAGGTGAAGCCCTCACACTTGACAGAGGGCAGGTAAGAGACTCCATTTTGTCTGGGGAACAAGTAAAGCCCTTCATATATGACCACGTGCCCTGTATCACATTGTTATCGCTTCAGGGTTTCTCATCTGAATCTTGTTCAGAAATGCTGAAACTCAGCGGCAAACCTGAGTTTAGTTTTAGCCAATTGTCAGAAATATGACTTGGTTTAATGAGAGGAAATTGTTTGTTTTTTTCTTGTTTGGGTGACTAGTTTAGAGAAAAGGGTGCGAGAGATCGTACACAAAGCGTTCTGGGACTGCCTTGAAGCGCAGCTGAGCGAAGATCCTCCTACATATGACCACGCAATCAGACTGCTGGGAGAGATCAAGGAGGTGAGAGCTGGGGTACTGGTCCTGTAAAACAGATTGATATTTTTAAAAAATCCCGTTTGTTGGTTTTGATGTTTTAAGGACAAGAAACTACACCATGATTTACAGAATAACAAAAATAACTTTCAATTTCTGAATTACATTGAAATGATTCATATTTTTCCTGTTTGCGGTAAGCTTGTCTTAGTGTTTCTGCATCGTTTATAGATGCAACTGCTTTGAGAGGGGAAAATGGGCTTAATGGACAGGGGAAGAAGTGAGGGAAAGAATGCTGGTAGCAAGTCTGTGTGCAGAGAGAAAATAGAGCAGTAATTCTCAGTTATGCATTGTGTTCTCCAGAACAGAAAAGGTTTGATTCAAGTACCTTGTTTTAGCAAAGCAGAAAGTAGATCACAGTGGCTGACGCCTCAGCTGGTTACACTTACGCCTGAGGAAATTAAATGGAGATGTGAAAGTGATGTGGCCCTTAAACGCACCTTTGCTGGCTTTTGAATTTCCGTGAAGAATGGCTGCAGATCCTGTACCTTTCTTCATTCTTCTCCCTTGTGCTTTGCTGTTTTGATTGCAGTCTGTGATAAATGTCTGAATTTAAAATGTAAATCTGCCAGTTTACTGTAATTCAAAAAGTAATACATTTTCTGGGAATGTCAAGCACTGCATTTTTAAACATATCTGTAGGTCTTCACAAAGATTACACCTGTCAGGATTAGTTATGGCATGTATTTATACAGTACAGCACACAATGTGTCCAGTGTCTATGAATGCATTCCTGTGCCAAGGTTGTATAACATGCCCTTTCCATTACATGTCCTTTCCATTTCCAGTACATTACATGGTAATATAAGTACTATTTGCTATTAGTTTTTTCATTTGTTGAAAAATGTACATTTTTTGTGTAGTGTTAAGTTATAGTCCCACCATGGCCAGGTAGTTTGGAGGAGTAGAAAACATTACTTTTGTCTTGAAGGAAAAATTGAATTGTATATTTTCAATCACATAGCTAGACAAACTGGAACTGTATAGCTACCATGGTTTTTCTAAGTTTATTTACTACTTCAGATCATCAAACTGGACACATTGTTTTTTAAGTCAGTATTGATGAGCTGCTTGACTGAGTGTTGACGTGAGACCACAGCAGCGTTATCAACGAGACGTGTTTTTTTTTCTCTGCTTTGTTAATTATCCCGAACCACAACCCTTTCAATGTGTCGCCAGTCCGGTTTGCTGAAGGATTGCGTCTCTGTGCCTAGACTCTCCTGTCGTTCCTGTTGCCTGGCCACAGCCGCCTGCGTAATCAGATTAACGAGGTTCTGGACCTGGAGCTGATCAGGCAAGAGGCAGAAAACGGAGCCCTGGACATCAACAAGGTGGCGGAGTTTGTGATCAGCATGATGGGGACCCTGTGCGCCCCAGCTCGAGACGAGGAGATCAAAAAGCTGCGTGACATCACCGCCATTGTTCCTCTGTTCAAGTACGGGAGAACGTGCACGTGAAAGTTGACTATAATCAGTCATGCCTAATTTTGATCTTATGAGTATGGTTGCATTAATAACCACTGTATGTATGAGCTACTTTTGTGGAATTAAACTGGTATTATTAAAGATGTAGTTACTAAGCATTGAAGGAAACATGAATACAAAAGCTTGGCGACAGTATTTTGAAAAGCCCACATTAGGAGAGTTTGAGACGCTTATTTGACACCCTCTGTCGTATTCTGTTTTATAGTAAAGAAATTGGAATCTTTAAAGATTAGATTTGAATGGTTAAGTTGTACTTAAAATATTCTGTATACTGTCCAGTGGTTGTAAAGAGAGAAGCATTTGTATTTTTTTCTGGTATTGCCTCCTGTAGGGGTTTTCTAAAGAGACATCAGGATACAGATACTATAGATGTGTTCTGTGTCTTTCAGGGCCATTTTCTCAGTAATGGATTTAATGAAGATTGATATGGCTAATTTTGCAGTAAGCAGCATTAGACCACATTTAATGCAGCAGTCTGTTGAGTACGAGAGGAAGAAATTCCAGGAATTCATTGAAAAACAACCCAGTGAGTAACTTCCCTTGTTTAAAATTGTTCTTTCACAAGCCTTTGCAGTGAGTGGCACTTGCCTGTAACATACATAAGAATGTCATTAATCTTTTATTAACAGCTTTGTATTTTAATAGGTGTGTTATACATACTCATCTTTGTATGGAAAATGAGATTCTTAAAAGATTACGTTCTTGATTACGCTGTAGGTATTTTATTACTAATTGAGTTTACAGTGACTGATGTGATTGATACCACAGGCAAGTTTTAGTTTCCTGATAAAACCTTTCCACTTTAGGCACCTAATCAAATACCATACAATACGTGACAATTACTCAGTAGTTTGCATGTGGCCTTCTCAAAAGCCTAAGCCCTAAAGAGTGCCTCTGGTGCGATGAGACGACCCCTTTCGGAGATGTTGACCTGCAGAGTAATAAGCTCGGCTTTCTCCAGACTCCCTGGACTTTACTCAGAAGTGGCTCCAGGATGCAGCAAACGCTCTCGTCAATGTGGAAGCAGAGGCCAGCCCTCCCTGCGCAGGGGCGGCAGGCCTCAGGGCCCCCGCTCTGTCCCCCCTCACGGTGCACAACCAAGCGTACCTGCGCCTGCTCAAGTGGGACCACACTCGCTCGCCTTTCCCCGAGGTAGGTCACCCGCCACCTGTTCTCCTTCTCCTGCCTCTCGACCTTGGGTTGGCCTTCTTAAACCAATGCACCGCCCTCCTTTGTTTTGCATTTGTCGTTTTTTTTCCCATTTCAGTGATGCACACCCGACGTTTTCAAGCACGTACTGCTTTACGGTAGGGTTGCAGTGACTGTCGCGTGTCTCTGGGCTCTGTGGGAATCGACCTTATGGGTTAAAAACATCCCTCTTTTTGCCAGACAATGTTAATGGACGAGACTCGGTTTCAAGAGATGCAGATGGACCTGGAGCAACTGACAGGAATAGCGGCAGTGATGCTGATCACATACAACATTGCTGGAGCTGCTATCTCTGGCCTCCCTGGGTTTGCTGAAAAGCTGAAAAGCAGTGTTAAGGTGCTCCTGACAGGAATGCATGACCCGTAAGTGATTTCATACAGATCCTTTTTTTCCTTTTTCGTGCATCAGATGGGTTATGGGGTTATTAATGACATTATTAAAGCACAAGAGTTGCTTATTCCAAGTTTGAGCACTTTTTATAGCCTTATTAAAAAAAAAAATGTATCTACTACTCAAAGCTTCCAGGAATTAAGATGTTGTTTGACATCACCATGTACAGACTTCATAGTTATTGACACAAAATGTTATCTATGACCTTTACTTAAAACATAATGTGGTCCCTTGTTCATGTTGTGTGACTCGTTTCACCTTGAAACACTGGCTTTTATTTTAACATTCTCTTTCCATTCTTCAGTTCCTCTAACAAAATAGTCTTATTGGCTTTTATTTCCTTCTGAAAACTGTTAACAATGTTTATACCTAAAACTGCCTTAGGCTAAGAGAAGCTAAGAAGCGTAACATTTTTGCCTCATTAATCCAACCTTTCGCTAGTCACAGCGTTCTTGGAAAAACAGGTAGGCAAAATCACAGTCCATCACATTTCCACTTTGAAGTCCACATACAAAGGTATCCAGTCCATCAGTGTGGACAGGGATGTTTATGATGTTTAAGAGCTGAACTACACTGTAGGTATGATGACATAGACTGGTGTGTTGTAAGGAGTATAATTAAAGGGATACCAGCTTCACTGAGAGCCAAATCAGAACTGAATTTAATGCACACAGTGCTTCAACTCATGATTGATTGGCTAAAATCTTCCGATCAAGTACATAAAAATGCAGTTTTGCAGCAATGAGAGCCAGCCACACTTTAAACTTTATCTTTCACATTTGCATACAGGAAAGATAAATAATACATGGTATATGGTATATTTTGTTCACTGTATCCAGGATGGGAATGCTCTCTAGTGGTTGCTATGAAAAGCGCATATACTGTATATCCAGTGCTGCAGTACCCTAAATAAAATGCTGGCAGTGCATTTCAGTTCCTTTTACATGAAGAATGCCTTTTACAGGTTCTTCAGTCCGCTACCCCTGAGAGCAGTGTTGGTGTTCCACGTAACCAGAAAAAAACATTTGAAAGACAGCTTTTATTCTTGAATTAAACCCCTAAGTTTTTATTAATTGCCCCATTTCCTTTTTTTCCTGCAAGTTCTTTTAATGCCAGCGAGGCCTTTGCTACAGTTGGAGAGAAGATCTGTGTGGAGGTTAATAGCTGCCTGGCCCAGCATGGCTTCACCCCGTTTTCTGCTGACAGGGAAACTGTGCTGAAAGGACAGATTGAAGCCGTGAAAAATCCAGACAATTCCATCCGCAAACTCATCGGTAACAGTTTCATTACTCTTTGAAATGCCAGGGGTTTCCTTTTTAGATCAAATCTTGTTCTGATTGCAGCAAAGAACATCAGGACAGTAACCAAACAACCAAGAACATAGTAACATGTTTCAGACTTTTTATTTAACTGCCTGAAAATTAAAATTTAAGGTCTTCTCCCACCCTGCTGTTCTTTGGTTTGTATATTTGTAGTAATATAATACAGACTATGATGCTAATGATTTTAGACCCTCATGTCTTGCCCTTCACATAATTGTCTCGTCTTTTGCATCTGGTCTCTTTATGGCCATTAGATTAATAATCTAGGTAGTGCTAAGTAAAGTCAAATTCCCCTTACTTATTCCTACTAGCTATTTGCCTAATTAAAAAAAATAAAAGCACTTAACTAGATGGAGGTAATAAAAGAGGCTCTTAAAAGTGCCTAGATGACTGATCAGTTGATTTAAAGTACCGTGCTTTACACAGCACAGAGGTATCAAAATCAATTCATGTTGCCAAGATGATTGCTAGCTATGAAGTTTTTTTTAAATATGTTCTTTATGCTAAATATGTTTCTTTTTTTCAGATTCCCGCATTCAGACATTCCTAATGGGCTACCTTGAGTCTAGCCATCAGAAATCCAGCCCTGTTGTACCAGGGGGTTTGGTCCCCATTCAGAAAGAAATGGAGGAAATAGCTGTGAAATTCAGCCGCCTGGTTAACTACAACAAAATGGTCTTTTCCCCATACTATGATAAGATCCTCAGAGAGATATTCAGTGAGGGAGATCATCCTCCTGCCACCAGACAACTAACAGGACAATGATGAACAATAACTGTATATGTTAGGTTAAACAGTGCTCCTGCCCCAAGGCCGTAGATCTCAAATTTAATCAGTCCTGTTCAGTATTTGGCCACTTTAATTGTAAAATGTAACCATGCAGCTGCATTTTGATATTTTCATTTGACTTTGAATTATTCTTCAAGTGAAACTATTATTTAAAAAAAAATGGTTAACAATACACAGCTACTATCTCATCAGCTTCCTTTATAATTTAACACTTTCACAGAAAGAAAAAAATATCTGGATATTATGCATTTTACAAAATAAACTGGAGCAGGGATCATTTGTCTGTGAGTGTGCTATATTAAGCAAAGCAGCAGAATGTTTTTACTTCGTGGAATTATTTCTTTACTATCAGTCTTACACTGTGACTTAATAATAAATAATATTAGATTAGCAATTGAAAAACAACTGACAACTGGAAAACCCCTACAGATGCTGAATTATCCTGTCTGGTTTAGAAGAGAATTCACCCTTAGAGATGAAGAGGTCTTGGACAATAGTACCGATTAAAGATGCTGCTACTTTTCCATCACGGTGAACATTTCATGAAGTAGTTTACTATAAGAACAGAAGGAATACTGTTAAAAATCAGTAAAATTAATTTTCCGGTGTTTCTCCAAGGTAATTCCCAAAAACTGAAAATGTATCAGGTCAACTACAGAATAAGATATAAAATGAATTTTGTCTCTTTAAGATGTGCGGATTTGTTTACCAAATTTACAAAACTTTGGTTAGAGATTACTAAAAATGGCCTTTTTATCATTAATCACATCTCAAGGTTAAAAGTTCAAAGAAGTGTGCACTGGTTAAAACATTTCTCGACAGTACAATAAGTAAAGTAAAACAATATTCATGGCTATTGCTGCTGGCTGGTGTTCCTGGCACTTCTTCTGCACTGCAGGTGAAAACGTCTTGTACTCTTCGTTTCAAACCCACATAAAATTCACAGCTTTAAGCCTGAAAGATCTTTATTGTAACCTATTACAAAACGTCTTGTGACCTATACTTGGCAAGCTTGTAATTAAAGCATCATATATGGCTTGCAGTGAAATAGAATCTGTATCTGTGGACAGTTATCTTTATACAAACCAACCTAGCTATACCAACTTTGAAAACTTAAATAGCTTATGCATTTTATGAATTGTGCTACTTTACATCATGGTGATTTTCTTAAAATTGCTCATATTTAATGTAGTTTTGATTCCATACTTCCATACAGCCATAGGCAGAATTTTTTCTAATGGTCTAGAACAGCATTATAATTTTAAAAGAAAGATGGTTTAGACTGGAAATTTGGAATATTTTTCATTAAGAGTTAGAATCCATTTTTTGATTTCCAATATGTATAGGAAATAATTTTTAGAAAGGCAAAACACAAATTTAAGTGGGCACTGTGTGCCATTTTTATGTCTTTTTTGCACATAGTTTGAAAGCTGGCAAAAGGCTCAAATGTTTTTTAGAGTGTTCATCTACAATGTAGGTGAGGTATGTTATTTGATAGTTATTTACAGGAATTATTATTTTTTGCTTATGTAATACCAATGTGGCTTTGTTGCAGCTTTACTCAAATAAAATACTTCCAACCCAAAGCTTTATTTTTCGCCTTTTTATTTGTTGGAAATTTGTTTGCTTTGACTACAAAACAGAATGACTCAATTTTGCCATAAATACTGGACCTAGACATGGCAAACTCAAAACATTGTATGTCAAATTAAGGTTTGTAATTAAAATCTGTACAGTATAAGCCACTCAGTTTTTTAAAATAAAACTGTTAAAAAACAAAACACAAGACTTTATATGGTGCATTAAACAGCATACAGAATTAAGCTGAATCTGCGTTTTTGTCACGTTTACCTCTTAAAGAACCCAAAGAACTCAGAAAAGCAACTGTACAGTTACATTCTCACACAAGATATCCCTTGTGTGTCTCCTCTTGAGCCCACTTGCTTTGGAAGAGGCACAATCTTTTTTTAAACTCCCCAGCGAAACAAGAGTCCTCCGAGGTCACGGTGAGAGAGAATGAAATATCCTCTAGTGCCTAAGAGTCTTTCTCACTGAAGGATACCCCCTGGGCAGCTCATCGGATTCTCTTCTGCTGCCGAGCTCTGTAGATGTCATGTACAGGAGGTGCAATGGCCCCTTTTTCCTCCTCATCATCGGAGTCGGCGTTTGGCCTCTTCAGCGCTTTGTTGATCACTGCGTTGTTCTCCACTGGCCCGTTCCCTTCACTCGCTAACTCAGGCTGCCTGCCGGTGATGAGTTCCACAGCAGCATCAACAGCTTTTTGAGAACAACAAAAAAGTTAGTCATACCTATAAACAACCCAGTCATTTTAAGAACAGTCTCTCTAGGAAAAAAAAAACTTACTATGCCACATGCAGGCATAATCCCCCTTTTTACAAGATGCTTGATATCTGTTGGTCAGCCCAGAAGTATGGGCCTTAACTAACACACCTTTACCTTCATGAATGAGTCAGCAAAGCAAACACCACAGTGCAGCACTGAACTTACTTTCTGGAAGTTTACATCTTCTGAAGGCCTCCATTAAATCATCCACTTGGACGAATGGACCCTAAACGTAAAACAGACAGCAACAACTAATCAAACGCCTGCCGAAACCTACGGTTCCTAGAACCTTCACACTTCAAGCAAAGGAAGGGTTTTATACTACTGTCCAAGAACAAAGCACTTGCCCATGTGCAAACAACATCCATCTTTTCCCCCCTCCCCCCTGGACTTCGTTCGTCTAGCTTCTCTTCAATAGCAATGACAGTGTTGTCTGCCCCTGGAAGAAGAGCTGTGTGTGCTGGGAGCGTCAGTGCTTGTGCAGGGTCTGGCAGTGCTACTGACCGTGAAGCAGGTGGGAGGTGGCAGCAGTTTCATGAGAATCACCGCAGCGGGGGGTACTGGGAAGACTCCACCTGGCACAGGGTGTAGCCCTGGGGCTGGAGGTGAAAGGTGTTCACAGGTGAGATGGCTTTTAATAGTCACTTTGTTCAGGAAGTGCCTTTCTTTTAGAGAAGTTAAATGAAACACAATTTGTAAAATACGGTATAAAGGTTTCAGTCATCTGGAACTAAGTCACAGGACATCAAAATGAGGGATATATATAAGGCTACACAACATAATGAAAACAAGAAGTATAGTGTTAGAAATTGAGTACAATACAACAAATAAACAGCAAGTAAATCAGCTGTAATCCCTGCTGAGGAATTCACATGACATGAACATGAACATTCTAGATATCATGCAGAGTGCCGATGACAAAATGTTTAAAACATCCTAAAGTTTTCTAATGAAAATACTTAAAGTTTAATTCCCATTATTTCTCAATTAATAATGTTTTACTCTCTGAATTCTTGAAACAGATCTTTGAAAACAGTAACGAGACACAAGAGAGGCTATAAATTGTAAAGAGGAAATAGGTAAAAAAAAATTGGCTTGGATACCACTTAGCAAAGGTTTTCTATTTTGGAATTATTTCTGTAATTAATTTAATACTTAGGTTAAAGAATCGGTTTATGTTCCCATTGTATACTGCAAGAACAGTATTGTGGACAATAATGTCAGTCTTCCCAAAACTGGTGTAGCAGCTGACTCCCAGTGGATCTTGAACATCACTGCCATGATGCAGTTTGGCGGAAGGGGCTCTGGACTCCCAGCCAATGGCTTGTGGGTTCACACCCCAGAAGGTGCTGTACCCTTGAGTACAGCTCATCACACGCACTGCTGCCGTGACTTCCCTGCTGAGCAGACGGACACTCTCCAGGCGGATCCCACACTCTGCAATTTCTTCTCATTTTAAAATCAAAAATCCAAAGGAAACGCAAAGGGAAGTGTAACCCCCAACTCACGGGCTAGGTGCCGGGGCTGAAACGGGATCATCTGGTTCGTGTCTGGTTTTGGATACTCGGGCTTGCGGTCCGCTTCATCTTTCAGCACAGGCACAATGGAAGGAGCCACTACAGCCTCAGGAATCAGAGATGCGAATTTGGCACGGGAGACATCCTGCAATACACATGTCAGTTATTGTTCTTCTCCCTCAAAGAATGAAAAAAGTTTTATTGATTCACAAACAGCAAGCAAATCCTTTTCCCCCCTGTTTCCAGTGATCACACTGGCACAGCACTAATCATCATCATACTTGGTGAGATTTAGTCTGTCAAGTGTCAGTGTCGCTGGGAATGTGAAAACTCATAACTACAAAGCTACATAACTGTTCTATTGCCAAGAGTAGGTCAGATGTTATAAAAATGACAATGTAGTCTAAGATCCATGCTAATAAGCAACATTTCAATTTGAGACGTAAAGACATAGACAGCGTGGTGGAGCAGTGGTTGACACTGCTGCCTCGCAGTAGCGGGGCCCTGGGTTAAATTCCAGACTTGGGGTGCTATCTGTGTGGAGTTTGTATGTTTTCCCTATGTTTGCATGGGTTTCCTTCCACAGTTAGTTATGTTAATTGACTTCTGGGAAAACTGGTCCTTGTGTGAGTGAGTGTGTCTGTCCTGTGATAAACTGGTGTCCCATCCAGGGTTTACCCAGCCTTGCGGCCATTGCTTGCTAGAAAGTCTCTGGCTTCCCCACAACCCTGAACTGGAATTGGCATTTAGAAAATGGATGGATGTAGAAACATGTCATACTGAAGCACATGTTTCTACTTCATTCAGTCTAGGCTGACAACACAGTACAAACCTTATATCCCAGAGCCTTCAGTTCACTGGCAGAGCAGGGGTACAGGTCCATGAACTTGTATCTGTCCACTAGCAGGGCTGTCTCTTTCCCTTCATACTCCTCCTTGAAAGCTGTAAACCTTCTTCGCTCCACCTTCAGGATACTGGCCAAGTCTCCAATATTGCTCTCAAAAGCTAGAAATCGAGCCCAGATTTCTCTGAAAAACACACAGATAAATCCAGCTGAGGAACTGCATTTTATCAAAGAAAAAAATAAACTAAATAGTAAACACTACATTCACTTACCCTGATTTCTCAGGTGACAGATTTCCTGATGTTAAAACACGTTCAAACAAAACTCTGGTATTGTTATCCTCTGCAAAAAAATGATGAAAGAAATGAGAAACTGATTTCTCATTCATTATTGTATATGTTCATAGTGAGATATAACATTAAAGAACTCTCAGTTCAATACTTTGGGTTTCCTATTGGGCGACAGACACTGCTACACCCTCTATTTACTGTCACAATATCTGAACACCCCCCCATACACTTAACACCTGTTTTTATTAGCAGCATCATCATCATTATCATCACCGCTAAACTGACTCAAATTCTGCTCTTCTGTCAATACTGTTATAATTTCCGCTAAAGCTAACAATGCCAAAATTAAATGTAACTCTTTGTTCAGTATTATTTTTAATATCCAGAACGTGATACTTTCGCAATGCATGTTAAAAAAACATAGACCTTAAAATAAACGTTGCTCTGTTCTTCAGCAGTTTTGTACCTACCATTGAGATGAGACAGGTAATCAATATATGCCAATATATATTCAGGTATGTCTCCGTATTTCTTCAAACCCAGCTCGAAAATTTTAAAGGCCACTGATTTGTCCTGTGTGAAAAGACATTTTTAGAAATAAGCATGGGCTTACACTAAACTTTGCACTTAATATCATTGCTCTTCATGAGAAGTATATAACAGTGGGCCCTGGGGCGGTCTTTAAGAGAACCGGAGATCTATGTGGAAAGTCTGGGAGCACCACTGACCTTACTGCAGTAGTACTCCATGAGTGCAGCAGACACATAGACATGATGCCGAGTCCTAATGTCCTCTCGGGCTTTCTTGAAGATCATTCTGCCTGATTTGATACCTTCAGCCCTCCTTGCAAACTTCATATACTGAATGTAAACCTGCAACAGCAGATAAAAGGGCAAATTAACAGCCACTGGCGAAAGCTATTCAATATATTGCAAGACACAACATAACTTATTTGGCTATTTGCCTGACCAAACTGCGCACATCTAACCTCCTCACTCTACACTGGAGTTTTTTGAAGCTACACCATTGAAAAAACGCATACTGTAGGTTAATTACCCATTAGATTTTTTGAAATTCAGAAACAAATTAAAATGAAAACGCTAACGAACCACACCTTTAATAGAAAACGGAGAACAGCAATGATGACTGCTGTCTCCAGCTTTTTAAAAATATATTTCTTCTGGTTGTTATAAATTATTATAAATTTCAATCCATAAAGGATATGAAATACATTGCAAACATGAAAGAGTTCAGAAATATGTTGTTTCTGTTATGGGGTCTTTATCCCATTGAAAAGATGAGGTGCCGCTACTAAAACTCACCAATGTTGGATCAATATCTTCTATTGCCAAGAGGCGGTTATATATGCTGTGCACCTTTTCATATTTCATTCGACTCTGGAAAATACACAGGGAAAGCACGTCGATTTCTGTAGTTAGAACTTTTGTAACTGAAAACCCCATTCTTCCTCTTAAATGTAGATTAATAAACTCACCTCCTCATAATCTGCAAAGGAAAAATATAGCAGCATGTTTTTCTTCAACAGTGACCCAATGGCTCTCTCGTAAATATTAGCAGCTTCGTCGCTGAACAGCTTTGCGTTGTTCATGTCCTGCAGGAGAGTTGACAAAAAGATTAAATTCCTTTATTTGACTAAGAAAATCACTGTCTTAGATTTTCTGATATCTTACTTGTGAACATTTTTAACCCATGAAGCTTGTGACAAATCTATATATTGCAGCTGAATGTGAAGAACTTCCTCCCCAAATGCTTTTAAGAAAAAGAGTAGCTTTAATTCTTAAAGAACTTGTGAAAATCCCCTGCTGACTCTTATGCTGTAAAGATTTTGTGTTGGAGATAATTGTTTATTTTTAATATTCTATTTCCTTTGTCCCAGGGTTGACACAAGCTGTTTTTGTCCAAGTATGTGTATTTTACAATTCCTTCCTTGTGTAGTGGGTACTCCCAGGATGCATCTGTAGGTGCAGAATGTTACAAAGGAAAAGGAAGCTCATACCCCCTTTTCTGCGAGCAGCTTGCTGGATTGCTCTAGGTACTGAGCAGCTTCATACCAAATATCAGGGTGATGCCCCAGCACCAGCAGACACTGCTCATAGGCAAACATGACTGCAAGAGAAGAAAATTTGATTTTCAAACAAAGTTCCATTAATTTACAAAAGAGCACAGCCCTTTGAACACACTGTAGACATATCCATACAGCCTCTTGGGAAAGGATGTTCCTGTTCCTGTGATTTTCATATTAATCATTGTCATCACATTGTACATTATTATAATGCAAAGATTAAAATCTTAAAGCTGATCCAGTGGGGGGGGGGGGGGTAATTATTTTGCTTGGTTAAATATTATTCATGAGGTTGTCAGTGCTTTAGAAAAGATGGACAGTCCAGAGTCTCAGTGCATCACACAGACACAGCCAGCGCAGGACTCTGAATGCAGCGAGAGCGAAGGTGTTAAGTTTATGGAAGCCACCTCTCTTGGTGATGAGAGTTTGGTCCTCGGTCCGCAGGGGGTTGCTCTTCTCCCACTGGATGTACTTCTTCCACATCTCCACCTGCTGGGCCTCTTGAGGGGAGTTCTGAGGCGGGACCGACGGCGCGTTTCGGTCCAGACCCTTCATGACCGTCTCGTACTCCTGTGGAAGAGAACCGGAGCCTTACCAGCCCTGTTTTCACCACGTGACGTTCATGGCCACTGAGGAGGAGTTACAACACCAACACACCTCACATCGTCCAGACAGAGAGGAGTACTCATTATGTTTGTGTACTGACTCTACTTACTAAACGAATATAGAGTGAATGTTTTCCTTGACAAAGAATCTTGTCATATGCCAAATAGCTGTTTTGGCACACAATCCTAACCAGACAGATTTTCTGTTCCACACAGCAAAACAATGAACAAAGAGTTTATTTTCAAATAAAAAAAACATCTTTAAAGCTTTGAGTTCTTGTAATATATCTATTTTCCAATTATAGAAAACTTTCTAAAATTGGTAGAAAGTGGACACAAGTGGATTTCCTTAGGAACACTCAACATTAAAATTTTAAAATGAATTTTAGACATTAGATTCAATCACATTCACTTTTACCTACATAGAACGTGTCACAAGACAGCACAGTGGCACAGTGGTTGGCATTCCTGCCTCACAGCCGAATGTTCTCATTGTGTTTGTGTGGATTTCCCCCAGCAGTCCAATCCATAGTGGAATTTTACTGGCTTCTGGGAAAACTGGCCCTGGTGTGAGTGTGTGCATGCCTGTGTGTCTGTCCTGTCCAGAGTGTATCCTGCCTTGCACCCGTGGCTTGCTGGGATAGGCTCCGGCTCCCCAAGACTCCGAACTGGAAGAAGGGGTTAGATTATGGATGGATGGAATATGTCACAAAGATGTAAGAAAACTCACCTTTGCTACTCGTCTGGCATTCATATAGTCTCTGCTGCGGTCCTCAATCATTTTTTTAGCTAAATGTACATTGATGCCCTGTGAAAAACAAAAAAAACAAACATAAATCAATATATGTTTCATACATTTAAAGCTGTGAAAAAACAAAGTCCTTGGCATGACGCAAAAAATAACTAGGAAAAGGTTAGCTAATTCATGAGGCCTTATCCATTACAAAAATCAATTTTAAAATCAACAAGATCCTGGATTGTTATTCTTTACCTGGTGAAAATTTCATACATTCCAGAGTATGCATGATCAAAGAGTTCTCACTTCTCACCTCTTCATACTTGTTATAATCTCTCCACAACTGTTCAATGTTGATCATGGGATTGACACAACCCCTCTGGTAGACGCGACGGACAGCTGTTATTCTCTGGTTCTCTGCATAGGACCCCACAGCTTCACTGGACAAAAATGGGAGGAATTGTACATCTTAAATGAGGCTTTACGATACAGAAAAATGCTAAGAAAATAAAACTTAAGTGGATACTTACACTCCTTTTAGAAAATTGATGTAATCCACCCAGATCTGAAAAATTGAGACATTATAGTTTTTGAGTTAGAGCTTAATATACAAAGAGTGCGGCCCTAAAATGATCCGATTCGGTTATGTACCTGATAGGACATAATCTCCATTCCAATCTTATCCAAAGCAAAGTCGTAAGCCTGTGCCATTTTCTCCCTGGAATAAAAATGAACTATTCAGCACGATGCACCACCATTTGTAACTCAGCCGTGTTTGTTTGCCATGTCTCATTCATTATGTAGATTTATATAAATCTTTCTTTTCAAGAAAAGTATTTTTCTCTAAATATATATTGAAACAAATACGTCAATTTCCATTAAAATGGTCAGTATTTTTAAAAATTAATGTTGGCGAGGGAATAGTACATTTAGAATATTCACAAATACAATTTTCTATAGCTGCCAAGAATTTTTAATTGATCAATTCATCAAAAATGTTAAGGCAACTCAGTCCCTACAGGGAGAAAGCAGTCTTACTTGTAACTTGGCAGTTTGCCTTTGGTTTCCCGCACATAGGAAAGGTAACACTTCCACAGGTCGATGTGCAACACTTTCATGAGACATCTCTGAAACAGCTATTGAAAAGAAATAAAAAACAAAGACACTTATGACTGACTAAATGGTGAATTGATTTTTGCACCAGTTCTTGCTCTCCATGACTAATCAGAATATGAAAGTGGTTAAAGTCAACCAACAGTGTGGTTTTGCATTGTTTAAAGCCAACAATCCCCAGGAGAGAATTCAGTGAACAGCGGAAGAAGTCAGGTGTTCAATGCATCCAAACCAGACACTTAATGAAACTCCTCACAGGCACAAGCCATAAAAAAAGCTAACGCAGACTTAAGGCAAACACTCTTAAGGGCAAGTCCTGACTTCCCAGAGATGAGCAGCAGTAATCTGGAAGAGTGCCACTGAAGCATCTCACTGACTCCCTACAGAGTCACCCTTCAGGGTTGACAGGAATGAACAGGTAAGCCTAAATTCTATCAGTCCACAAGGACCTTGACAGCATTTAAAATTCATTTTAAAATGTACTGATTTGTGCAGGAAAGTACAATCTGCAATGAAGCCAAGAGTTTTGCTGAAGCCTATGCTCAAGATGCTTACGTGAACACTTCAACTTGCACTGTGTTTTGGTAAGGCAGAACTAAGCATTTTTACCCGGCCCTGTACTCTTCGCCTGTTTTACTCTACAAATGAAAATAAGAATACATTTTTTAAAAATAAGTATCTTTTTAGAAGCTCTAAAATGACTATTTTGTTTTATTTGTACCTTATTTGCAATGTGTTATACACATCTCATACAGCTTTTTCATACAAACTTTTAGGGACGTCAACCTATTTACAAGTCATTCTTTCAGTTTCAATCATTTATCTTGTGTGACTTTTATGCAGACTCAAATGCCAAAATTTGCGACTCACCTTTTCCACTTTGTCATAGTTTTTAGCCTTGATCTGTAAACAGACAACTTATTGTTAATTTCTCATCAATAATTCAGTTATAAACAAGGCACAATTTAACAGGACACCCACACAGTCATGCTGACAACAGCCTTAGGATCAACAAAGTGAAGTCCACACAAGATAATTTACCAACATTTTTGGAGCATTAACTCACAACTTTGAAAAAAATCGTATATATCTTTTTTGGTTCAAAATCTCCAAGGGGGAAGATTCTCTTTGTTGGTACTTGAACCCTAAAACTTTCCAACAGCATGTAAAGTTCCAAATACATCAGAGAGAGTTCTGATATGGACCTTAATTTTGTGTCATATGTGGAACAAATATATATCCGCAAAGATGTCAGTCCTTTAAACTTCTTTTACAATAGATAAATGCAACTGTCTCTCATCAAAGATGCAATCATTCCTTCTGGCTCTAGAAATACATCTGAAAGACGTATTCATGAACTCCGCTGAACAACATTTTCTGGTCCAGCTTGCATTCAAAAACTACAGCAGATTATGACGAGAGCAGTTTTTTTTATTGCAGCTCAATCTTCTTGACAAAACCATCTTTCCTTTTTAAGAAAAAAAAACAATTTTGATGGATTGCATTGCATGCACCAATTACAAACAAAATTGTTTGCTCCATCTGAAAATGTGTGGCATGGAAACAGGATAATTGAGATCTCCTGAAACCACACCAGCAGGATTACTCTTAATCCCATGTTTGTGGGACTTTTTCTCTGTGGAGTTCTACATGCAGAACTAATGCATGTTAAATGTTAGTTGCGATATCCCATTTAGAACTTCAGAAAAATCAATCTACCTTAAAGATCCTGGTTTTGAATTTTAGTCTGAATTTCTTTTAATGTAAAACACTCATATATTTAAGATTTTCAATTTAAATTAATTTTAAGATTATGCTCTTACCTGATTTTATTATAGCATTTTAATCTACAGAATTAATTTAAAAAAAAATTAAGGAATTGGACAAGAAAACTTCTCACTAAGACATCATGTCAAGTCTTACTGTTAATGGGGCATGGTAGGATAATTTTGCCTTTTGGTATGCTTAACTTTTCAGCTTTAATGCAGGTAAAACAACCTGCAAAAACGTATTTATATTTCTTAAAATGTGCACATCCTCCTCTCCTTTCACAAGTCTGCATCTGTGTATAATTATTTGTCTGCTCTTTGAAAAGTCAAGTAGTCTAACAGCATCAATTATTACACATTGTTGATGGTGTTCAGCTTTATTGTAACTATGTAGTTTTTAATCATGTAGAAGTCAACAGTTACTTTTCAGGTCAAAGTATTGATATTGTAGAGCAAATTAAGAAATTGAAAGTCATCCAGTCAAAAAGCTGAACTTTAATGCTTAAAAAGATCAAATATTTTTAGGTCACAGAGGTAAAACTAAGTGTTCAGATACAAATTCGACAACCCACAGCAGTATAACCTGAACACATGTAAGCAAAAGAAAAATGAAGCACTGATCAAGGGTTAAGGTAATTCCACTGGAAGCTTACCTTGGTGACCATGAAACTAGGAAAATGGGTCACCTGTCAGCAGAGTGGGGTAGAGAACATGTTCTGGCCAAACCCCATTAAGGAGTAAATATGTAATTTTATTTAAATGCACACTGTAAAACCATATTTCCCATTTTCCCTAAAAAGTGCACAAATAGTTATGAAACCGTGTTTCAAAAAGACTGACTTACTTTACATTAACACTGATTATTCAGATGTCTGGCATTTTCAGAGGTAATTTTCACTCCATGTTAAACACCTTACTCAGATTTAAAAAACAAAAACATGCAAAAATGCATTTCATTTACCAGCCAGTGTTATTTCAATATGGTGGACAGATGCCCCTAAGTAGCTTGACAACTTAAGGCACACAGATTGGTCCAGATGATTCGCATCCTGCCCTGGGCTAGATCACCAGCTTACTGTGATCGCGATCCCCCTGAGCAGCAGCTCCGCTGAGGCTGGGCAGGGTAGACCTGACAGCTTCCTCGGCTTTCCGCACGGCGGGAGCTCCTGAGGTCCGCCTGGCACCTGCAATCCTGCAGTGGCATCAGTAAGGAACACACCACTCCTCCAAGCGGTGCTGCCAGGCACTGAGCGGCTCGCAGCGTGTCGAGTGATGAAAGACTCCGACGGGTGGGCGGGTCAGCGGATGGCAGGCACTGGCCCCGGCCCCCTGCTCCCTGCGACACAGGGCTTCCAGCAGTGAGCTAGGCCGACTCACAACTGAGTGACTCCAGTTGGGTTAGGAGTGCCAATAAAATTCAATGTTCTGTCTAATAAAGGCACCTGCTGATCAAGGGTATCGCAAATCAGCTTTGTGTCTTCCCTGTGCAATGAGGCATCCTAAGGAATGCAGCTGTGTGAGTGAGTCTCATTTAACCCAGTGCCACACAGAATTTTAAACTGATGGCCCAGCGCACAAATGCAGTGCTTTATATGTCTTTTAGAGACTGCAAAGGGTATAATGCCAGGTAACCCAAGAGAAAGAGGGTTTTAACTTAAGCCAAATAATAAAACTTAGTTTATCTAACAGCATATTGTATTGTCTCACATGTATAGACAAAAAAATAATTATTTTTGGAATATCTTAAATTACATAATTTTGTACTCCAGCAGATCACACCAAAAGACCAAAGGAGAAAAAAGGACAAATTTAGGGTTTATAACACACACACAAGGTCTTTAAACCCACAAAGATGATAAACTCTCCAAATGACCATATTTGAAATTACAGCTTCGATGGAAAAATGGTTTAAGTCATTGTTTAACAGGGGTGATGAATTTGGCAAAAATGTATCAGATATAATTAACGGAAATATTTTCATGATAGATTTATTCTGTAGTTATCAGCAGTCATTCACTGTCTATGAGGGATTTTCCAAGAGGCAGTACAAAACCCGCTAAGTGCCACAAGGTTTAGATGGACGTAGTGTCCTTGGCATCCTGGGCTTGTTGTACTACAGTGCCCCCTACTGAGCAACTTTGAGCTTGCAGTGTGGTCATCACTGCTCCACACTGGCACGAGACAATGAACTGCAGAAGAAACCGTCAATATGCTGGACCAAGTCCATTGCATTAAACATCATAAGAGAGCCTACATAGTTCACTTTTCAAGACCTTCGAAAGATCTGCAGCAGAAATAATGTTTCTTTTGGTGTGTCTTTGGCCAAAGAGAATTCTACTTTTGAGTCATTCTAAAAATGCTGAATCATGTTTGATGCTGTCAATCAAAACACATGTCCAGGGCTTCCCAGATGTTACAAGACCAAGTTTTCAATAAAGAAAACTATGGAAGACAAGGACTCCCGAAAATTACTTTTAAAACATTTTATCAGTGTGTCAAAGGAGTTCAAATAAAAATATGTTCCCATAAAAACATCAATACTTCATTTGATGACTGCTATATATGCATAATTTATAAGGTAACCAGTCTGCTTGCTGGATTGTGAATAATGGATTACTATGATGTAGCAGACCCAAGAGAATCCTGTAACAATCTACAAGGACTTCTTAACCTCTGAACTGTGGCAGCTACCCTTTTTCACGCAATTTTAAATTATTTATTACAAATGTAATGGAATTATTATTACAATGTTTTGTATTATTTTAACACTGAAAACATACCAATCATAGCTGTGCATTACCCAGAATGATTAAGATGAAAAGCAAAGTTACCCTTGCACCCATTAAGTGGTACTTATCAGGTCACAGATTGACCTAGATGTTCTGAACTGTCTGTGCGATCCTCATTCTAGGAGCAACTGAACCTTATGTACAACAGCACATTAATTCAAAGTGTTTAACAAATGAGTCTAAACCAAAAGTGACTATTTGCCTATTAAATCTTCAACACTCAGTAACGTCTACGGAAAAAAATGTCAACCTGACCAAGTAGCAACAGTTTAAAATGTGATTACGTCTGTGAAATGTAACAGTACATATCTTGGTATTCAGCCAATAATAATGATTGTAATGATGATCCACAAAGAATAAGTGATAACTAAAAATCATCATCACTGTTATTGACCATCCCTAGAGGTCGAAAAGCTGTCGTGATGTCTTATCTTGGTTTCCAAGATAAGAAAAAGGGTCAAATACCAAAACCGTCATCACCCTACCTCACTGGAATCGGGAAATAATTAATATTGAGAGAAGTTTACACTGCAGAAAACTCCTCCATTGCCTCTTAACAGACAAATCTGAAGCCACAGATTATTCTTAACTTGACGTGCAGATGTGTATATACACATAAATGAAATATTTATCTAGGGACAGGCTAGAGAGGGCTTAGGGGACAATTCACAGCATGCCATACTTCCATGGCAGCTGACACAAACACAATTGTGTAGTTTACACCTGTATTTATTTCTAGTGGACTGGGGACCTGCAACAATCTCACTCAGATTAGCATTTTTCTTAAACTCCAAGGCTCATCTTCATTTCATTCACTGCGATTGTGTTAGTGCCTTCTTTAGGGTCTCGGTGATACATTGTGGTACGGCACATCCGACAGCCTTGAGACTGTCCACAAAGTTCAAATTTGAGATGTTAACCAGATTGATACAATTCCTTTATTACTGTAATAAATCAAGTACAAAAGTCCAAATAATGTAAAATCTGAAAATACTGGTATCCTCAGCTCATTCACCATACTTAACTACCAAGATAAATTAGTTTTCAATGTACCACAGTGGTACTTTGGACAAATGAAAATGCAGTTTAGCAGCACTGAATGAAAGCTGTCAGTACTGTACTTTTAATTGTGTGCAAACTGAGTACAGAGATTGGTGGAACAATATTTTTATTCTGCACTTAAGCTCCAAATTCACCAATATCCTAGCATACTTGAACTGACTAGTCTCCTCTATAATACAGACAGGGTTAAAGAAGTTGTCTGATGTTCCTTTTTCTCAGAAGGTTAAACTGGAGGGTGCTTACAACAGCTAAAGATAGTGAACTATTTGTTTTTAAAAATGTATTACACACATCAATGGGAAACTTGTCACGTGTGCTGGCAATCAAATTTGTTTCCTTTACATCGCATTATAGCAGGAAATGTTTCAGATGTGAAGTGTGTGCGAGTGGCTCCTAAATCCTGAAATGGTATACCCATTTGATCTGCTTTATATTAGTGTTTCTATATTTTATATACAGTATAATACTTTATAATTCTAATATTTAATAGCTTTATTCCATGCTGAAAAGAGAAGAAAGGAACAATGTTTCGACTGTAGAGCCTTCTTCGGGTGTGGCACCTGAAGAAGGCTCCACAGCTGAAACATTGTTCCTTTCTTCTCTTTTCAGCATGGAATAAACCTATCAACTTGTTCCTCTGCAGCCTACGCATGCTGATGCAGCTACCCACCTGAACTAGTTTAAATATTTATATAACATACTTTATATTTATATAAAAATACTAGAATACATAGTATTTTCAGAAAGATCAACACATTTAAGATGCAAGTATCCTAAGTTATCACACAACACACAAGTCTCAGTATGTCAAGAAAAACTTGTAACTTATATATTATGGAAAAAAGGTTATCTGAGCTAGGATGCAAAATAATTAGTAAATCAAAATAATTCTTGTTTCGAACAATTATGAACAGCACGGTATACAACTTTAGTAACATTTTTGTCTATTGAAATACTATTACAATAAGTCCAAACATAAATAATTGAAATTAAAATAACACTGGCTTATACACAGGATGACCAGGATTTTGATCTATACATTGTTTATAAAGTTTACAGTTATTTAATTACAGCACCGATATTAGTAAAAACTATTATAAAAGTAATTGAACCAAGATTTCCTTTTGTTGCTTGAATCTTTATACACTTAGCAAAATGTTAAAAAAATTTAATAGAAAACCATTGTTAAACATTAAATTACTTGTTTCGCCCGGAAAAGACCGTTCTTAAATTCTCTTGAAGAAAATGGGAGAAAACCATCTTTCAGTGGAGAGCTTAAAATAAAGCAAATGCATCTCTGCATTGAGATCTAAACGATTCATGCTTTTGTCCTTAAGAAAAGGTTTCTACTAAGACCCAAACATAAAATGGCTAATGTGATACTATCATCGGCTAAAAAGCCGACTTTGGGAGATAATCTGGATGGTACATTTGCTGCAGCTTTTGTACACTCATTTAAAAAGAAAATAGGACAAAAAAACTCCAGGACTGAACAGTTAATGGCTATAAGTGCGTCACTTCACTCTGAACAGGAAAGAAGCAATTATGGTCTGTGCTGTAGCTACCATAAATTAAAAACAATGTAATTATAATGCATGCTCAGTCAACCACAATCATTTTGCCTTTCATCGAGAATGGCAGCAACAAACCTTGTTTTAAAATAAAGTCTGCAACTCGCAGAAGCAGAAGAAATATTTCCTTAAGTTACTCAATTTGTAGTTACAAACATTAGATTAACATGAATGATTAGGAAACAAGTTTACAATTTTAATTGACTAGAAATTCAACATTTACACATGAACTATAGTATTGTGCAGTGTAATACTCATCACATATAGTGTTAAAACTGTATAACAGGTTATGCCTAGGGGATTATTAGACATTTCAAAATGTGAAGAAGGCAGTGAAGAGGCACTGGGGCTGTCGAACACACCACTAATTTAAATGCTACGGAGAGTGCTGACTACTTTCTTATGTAACCACCTCTAAATTCCATAAAGTAAAAAAGAAACAGATCCAAAAATGAAAATACAGAATTTATCAAATCATCCTTTATTACAGATATTTATAAATATGTCTCGCTGCACAAACAATGATACATACAGGAAGAAAAAACACATATCCAGATCATTATTAGTATGGGCAATTTTTACTTTACCGGTAGTTCATGCTGGCCCAAACATGTAAAGAACATAGGAGAATATAGT
Organism: Lepisosteus oculatus; assembly: GCF_040954835.1. Taxonomy (NCBI): domain Eukaryota; kingdom Metazoa; phylum Chordata; class Actinopteri; order Semionotiformes; family Lepisosteidae; genus Lepisosteus; species Lepisosteus oculatus. Next base: position 7,967,229 of record NC_090716.1, read on the forward strand.
TACTACCTAGGTGCTTAGTACTGGAGTTATGTGGACATAACTTTCAATATTCACACTTTCTTTCTGGCTGTGATCAAAAATGTAAGATACGTGAGATGTAGAGATCAAGCATGTAAACAAACACCATGCCAATCTGAGTTTCCTTCAGTTAAGTTGCTTGCCAATTCATGATGAATTGCCTTGCCCTCCATTACACACATCTGTCATGAATCCATCAAATGTAAGTTGTCCATTCTGGACAACATACACATTAAGTGTAGGGACAAAAGAAGGAATGTATTAAAAATCATACTATGCCAGTAACTGGGGGGGGGTTACTTTATTTCATTAATATGAAGGGCTGTACAAAAGCTATGCTTCAAGGAAACTGCTTTAGTGTTGCTCAGTATCCCACTGAGACCCAGATGAAACACTACACTAAACATGACAACATGACAGATTCCCACACAAGGCCCCCCACTTCTTTCACAAATATTTGATTTGGCTGGCCTCTTTAAACAATGGGACTTGCTTTCAAACCGTTCATGAATTGTTGAAAGTGAATCTAGGTTAGCATATGTAGAGCAGTACAAGAATATACAGACACCATGGGGTGATCACAGGAACGGTTCTGAGGCAACACCCAGATGAGAGGTTGGGGAGGAAAAGATTAGACCAAACCGTGAAAACAGAACACTGCTCTCACTACTAAAACCACATCACCCCACTAGCACTGTGACCTGAAACAGGCCTCCTACATAAGGGTATTTAACCTTATCTCTTCAAATAAAAGTAAAAATGTGAATGAAAACCTAAGAGCATACTGGTATTCCTAAAACTTCCAGAGTCTTAAAATATGGGTATGACAAAAAAAAGTGTTGAGTTCCACATTTATTTTAATAAATCCAAATTAAATTATTAGCAAACTAGTTGTATCTTGGTGGGTGAGAAAATATCACCTTCTGAAGCAAAGTCAAGAATAAGTACCTCTGAACATTTGGTTTAATACATTCTGCATACTATCAATTCTGAATAATTCAGACAAAATCTCCCCCAATTAAAGTCTGGAACAAAAATGTGCATAAATCTTAATGTGAATGCCAAAAATCTAATGTAAAAAATGACATTGTACTGCTATTCCCAACTTTGATTCTTCACTTAAAAGCATTTGACCGAAAACAGTACCACAGCTGTAGCTTTATATATTGGAATAAGTGCTATTTAAGAAATTGACAATCTAATCTAAAGAAATTCTAATCTTGGGTATTTAAATCGACCCAAAATGGTGAACCATTCTGTTTTGCTATTAAGTATGGTAAGGTTCAAAATATATAATTATGCACAAGGTACTTTCATCCACGTTTGTCACTTAATTGGATCCAATAAATCCTTAATTGGAAAAAAAATGTAATTTAAAATTTCCAATAATCTTTGCCCCCCCCTCTTATCCCAGTTTGTGAGGTTCAATTTCTAATCAACTCGTCTCACGGTCACATGGGGATGGGATGAAAATACATTATGATATTACTACAATATTAAAGACAGCCATTTGCTTTAATCATTTTACTGCTAAAAAAATATCAGCAATAATGTTTGCTACCCAGTAAGAGTGATTAGGCAGAAAAGCCACTGTTATTATTAACTTTTGCTTTTAACGGTATGACTACATTGAAGCAAGACCAGCTCATGAAGCATCTGCACATTCCCAGCTCTGCCTGCATGCTGGAAATTGTGATGCATTGCATAGCAGCTAATGTGGTAAAGGTGAATCAATGATTTAATCCACAAAATTTTGAATAACATCATATATTGCTGCATAAGTATAAACAACTTTGATTATGATATAATCTGAGAAGCCTTGTATATTTCACCTTATTAGTAAAAAATGAAACCGTGATTACAAAAGAAAAGTTTATAGAATGAACAGTAACAAAGGAGCATTTCACACAGGTTATAAGAGATGTGAAAATCATGTTGCATGTTATAGATGAAGCTCCCATCTGTACTGAGCCATTTTAGTTTAACAAACACTGAGCTTCTAGAGGTGTGAGCAAGGTTTTAAATTATAGCATAAGGCCTGATGGCAAAGCCAATCAACAATTCATTAAAACACACATAAAACCCAACAATGAAAAAGTAGTCTTGATTTTCTAACTGGTAAAGTTACATAAACAATTGTGAGTTATACTGCATGGATTTTGAAGGGGAATGCCTTGTTTAATTTCTAATTCTTTGAGAAAGTAAAAGTAAATGATTAACAGTAAAGCTTACAACAATTTCCATAAAGATTTTCATAGGACAAATTTAACAAGAAACTACTTGCATTCTGGTATAGTGAGACTAGTTAAATTTTCAGGTGATGCATAAAAAGCAGCAGCAAATACCGAAACAATAGCAAGAAGACAACTCATGTATCAGACAGACAATTAGCAAAATAATGTTGACAAGTGCAAAATGATCTAATTGGAACTTGTACACATCTCATGGGTGATTTTAAACTGCAGGAAATAACACAAAAGGGATCAGTGTACTTATTTCCTTATCAAATCAATTTGGGAAAGAACTAAGTTTGGCTACACAACAAAGTGTGGAACTGCTTTACAATGCATTTAGAACAAGGCTCAGGTTGGTGTGCTATATCACAATGAAGATCGAGCCTTGGACAGAGTTCAAAGTGCAACACAAAAGATTCCTGGTGTACATTGATTGTCATATACATATTACTTAAAATAAGTTATCTTCAGTTCAGAAGAAAGGAGACAATTTGGTTCAGTATAGAAAATCCAATACATTACAGGAAAGGTCACCCACAGGGACTGTTTCAAACTGAGAAATGAAAACATGTACAGGGGAACACAATCAGAAAGTAAAGGGAATCAAGCAGGACACAAAATAGGAAGGAATTCTTACAAAGTTCTGGGTATCTGGACTATACTTCCCAACCAAGTGGCTGTGGATCAAAATCTGAGTTGTCAAGAAATAGCTAAAAAAGTTTTTGATTCACTTAGCTACAAACTAGACTAAAGTTGCCACATCCCTACTGATAAAATCTTCACACTTGCAGGAGAAACAGAATCAAGACTTGCACCCTTCAGAACTGGTCTCGACAGGCCATCCACTATACCTCACGCAGCAAAACCACAGCAGCAAAGGCAGAGATAAAGCATCAGATGACAGACATATGGAGCTCTCGCCCATCAAACTGAAAGCTCACATATGCCTGGCATGCCACTGTGGTCACTGCCGCACACTCAATTGATAACTTCACCAAAATAAACTAACCCCAGTAATACTTTGGTAGTTGCTAAATTGTACATATATACATTTTATTTGAATTAAGATCAGAAGGGGTTTGCCTTGCAAAGCATCACCTTCTAAATGGAATTGTATACAGATAAATGGCAAATAAAAGTGGTCAACCTGACCAATAAATATTGCATTATAATCTTGAACATTGAAATGAATTGTACTTAAACTCTGGAAATTGACACTGCAAATAGGTATAAGTGTGCTTGTCTGTACTTGACTGTATCCTACTTAACAGAGCACACTCCACCCTCAAGTTTTTACTGCTCAACCCAAAACACAGAACTGTAAAACCTCATTATAAGTTTAACATTTTACAAAGTCTTCACACAGTTTTAACTTAGTTACTAATGACAGCACCAGTAATACAAGCTAAAATTCTTTAGATCTGTGCAGGTAATCGACATCTTGTTCAAATGCTCACTCACCTTAGTAAATTACACATTAAGGAAGTGTGAGAATCCTTTGGGCTGTCCTGGAGAGAAATTCCAAACTTGGTCAAGTTATTGTACATAACCTTTAAGACATTTTATAAATTAAAGACCATCTATGTACCAACTATCAAGTGCATTTAATTATACTTTCATGTGTGACTTTGAAAATGTTGGTGTTAAGAACATTTACCCTGAAACTTTACAATGAAAGACACAAAACTAGAAGTGATTTGTTTAAATAAAGCATTAAAATTAAGGTTTGCAGTCGTCACTTTCAGCAGGGATCCATTGGACAAATTAAGGAAATAAGTGAAGAAAGTAAATGAACTTTGGTCTAAAAATAAAGGCGTGAGCAAAATAATAAAAATAAAAATCTACATTATATCCCCACAAGTTATTTTTAAAGGGGAAAACATGCAAAGTTAATTAAAACCAGACTGAATATGGAAATGTCTAATCATATTTAAGTGCTTACTATTTCAACAGATTCCTGCCTTACCCTTGCTTACAATAAATATGGCAATACAGTAGTAGAAAACACCTATTCAGCTGTCACAATTTAGTAATTTAGCTGATGCTTTTATCCCAATTGGTATTTTTAAACCCATTTATACAACTAGGTATTTTTTCCCCAAATCATTCCAAATAAAATATCTTGCTTAAACTACAAGAGCAGTGCACCAACTGGAACATGAACCTATAAACATCCAGTTGGGAGTCCACAACCCACAACACTAATCCACGTTAAGATTTATATCCGACTTTCCAAATGCCAACTTTCTTATAAAAGAAAGTCAATAAGGCTTCACAGGATCCCCGTTTAGTGAAATATAGTCAAGTCCAGGAAGACTGAGCATCCCTGCTTAAACTTGTAATTACTGTATTACAAAAAAAACAGTTGTGTGATCTTCATGTCTCATTTATACTGGAGGTGGCAAAACTGCAATCATGAAAAACAAACTCTAGGCTAAAGTTGCAAGATTGTCGGGTTAAAATACAAGTAAAGGGGCTTAGGGATCAGTATTCTTTGACTCATCTTTCTTGATGAGAGAGAAGAGCGACGAAGAGGTCAAAGGAACAGAGCGCATGTCAGAGAGGATGAAGCTGCAGATTCTTTTATATTGAGGTGACCAGGAAGCCAAGGATATTTGTCACAATGAGAAAAGTGGCTTCTTCATTGCATTGGGCCTCTAAGAAGGCATCATCCACAAGAATTCAGAAGTCCGGCTTCAAGAAAGACTATGGAGTGCATGGACAATTGTCAATGAGGCTGCAGTGATGGGTGTCAATCAAACTCAATTAAATAACCATCTAACACTCATTAAGGCCCAAAACCATTTTTTTCATTGCTCTAAGGGTGTTAATCAGCTTTAAAGAGTATAAGTTCTGTTTATCTGACAACAGTTAAATTATAAATAAGCCTGAACTCTCATCAGCTTTTGACCCATCTTTGGTTTGTTGAACGCTATCCTATTGTTATAAAAATGATCCTTCCAATTTCTGTAAATATCTTTTTGACCCTATAACACATAGGTATATAAAACTTGACATTCTACGAACATTTTAGTGAAGTGCACTACACGGCAAGAGCAGAAGATATAGTTTTCAAAATAAGGGGCACCTCAATAAACAACACTCATCTTCAAAGTTTCAATCCAAGTTAAAGTGGTTGCAGAAGGAAAACTGTGCAACAAAAGCTAAAATAATAAAAGGTCACCATCTAGAATTTAAGTCAGCTATGTCAATTTACTGTAACTACGAAAACAAAAGACATTTGGAGTACTGTGGCAATGACATGTTGGGAAAGTTACAGCAAAATTATTTAAACATAAATCATGTAATAACTACAATGCCTGTAAGCTGCAAATATTTCATTTTGCAAATGTAAAGTGAATTTTACAATAGGTTTTAACGTCAAGTAAATTTCTGTCTAAACTACATATTAAAATATGAACAAAAACAAAATGAGCTCAAAGAAATGACACAGGAGGCAATAAATTGAGACGACAAGTAAATAAAAGGCTAAAGCACTCCAATACCATTAAAATAGTTTTAATGCTGTTGCAGATCCAACATGCAACAATGTGCATTTGTCCCAATATACTTGTGAAAATCGTATAAACCTGTGGAACATTTACAGTCTGCTGCTGAAAAAAAGGGTTAAAATTTACTTCCCAGTTTGTTAAAATGTTGGATATGAACTTATTTTAGGCTGTAATCATAGTGTGAAATTCACAGTGCCGATGCTGTTTTTAGGCGCACACACACACACACTCACACGCACACGTATAGTGTAGAAGAAAATTAAACTTATTAACCTCAGCTTCAATGTAAAGTTTCCAGAATCTGCCAGAACTTGGGAACTGGGTGACAAGTCGTTCATATGTCTTCCTTGCTTTGTCTATAGGTTGGTTCTAAAAAGTAGAAACCATTTAAACAATTTACATTTTTCACAAAAAAATTGCAGTCCTCCAATATGTACATTATGTTGAACCACAGTTTTCCCCATAAGATGACCCCTCATGCCTCCCTCATTATCACCCCATTCCCATTACCCCAGTTATAAGGAAATGTAATCCTGTGTCACTAAACCTGGGCTTCTCGTATCAGAATGCTCCATGCGTCAAGGTCATATGGATTTTCTTCCAACTTCTTTTCAGCTTTCTTCACCTTCTCGGGGATATACTCTGCAGCCTGGAAGAGTTTAAACGACAAACGAACAAAGCACATTATTGCAACACATGCAATGAAGGAACAGGGAAACAGCTTTTCATGTCAGCCTCCACACAGTTTAAAGGGCGACCTTCTGATTAGCAAGCAGTAAGTTACTTTTGTGCTTCCCGATACACACATTTCATAAAGCCAGTCACATCTTCCAGCAAGTAACTGCAGAGGTTTGATGCACCACCTGGCAAACCTAGAGGAGACTATCATGGAGAGAAAACGCTACCTACCAATCATGGGACAATTTAGGTTTTACCATGCATAAGATAAAACACTAAACACCAGATTTTGTTCGCAGGCATGATTCTATATCCTGGTTTGGAACAGAACAAAATGTATCGGACCTCATACGCAAAACGCCAGACATTCGTGTAATGTCAGTAAAAAAAAAGTTTGACAATACCCCCAGACCACTACTTTACCATCAACTATGACCATTCAATTAGCTTGCAGAAATAATTAACCAATCTGAAAAGCGGTGTATTCAAGACTTAAAAACTAAACGTGCCCGTAACTACTGGAATAAAGTTTCTTTGAGACAATGAATTCTCAAAAATCAAAACTACGAGCTGTAAAGCTCTTCCATGTGCGTTCTCCCGACCATAGTGGCAAAGCAAAGGCAGAAAGGGGCAAATTCAGTACAAAAGCACTGGGCATTGAACTAAAACCGCGCCTGGTCAAAAGAAGTCCTGTGATTTTATAAATGGATTACGTGAACCACACTGGGCGTCGTTTGGACGTTTCAGGAAGAAAACATCTCAGTATTTCCGCCAAGGAAAATCTGTTCACAGGGCAGATCGAATCGTCGCGGCCTGTGCAGCAACGTTTATCATCTTTCTGGATGAATAAGAATGGCTGACAAAAATTACGATTTCAGTCATTATTTGAAAAAAAAACTAGGATACTTGCGTTAGAACTGCAACGTGCAGAACAGGCTGAGATTCCTGATTAACAAGCCAATATTTAATGAGACTCCCCCCCCCCGAAGAAAACATCTGTTGCTCTTACGCTCTTAACAACGGGAAATGGAGACCGCACTATTGTCCACTGAGACACTGTGTTTTTTTTTCCCCAAGTCAACCCAAAACGATCGTGGTGTGCTCGCGTGATTCGGATCCATGAAGTAGCTGGATTTAAAGCATGCAGGCCCCGGCCATGTCTGCGATAAAAACAGTTACCTATCCACCATAAAAACGTACCTGGTCAGTCGCTCCTTCTGCAGACATTATTTCTAAATTTAAAACAGAGAACCAACAACAAACAACGTAGGAGGCGTAGTCTGCGATTTAAAAAAATAAAATAAAAACTCTTTGCATAGCTAGGGTGCCTCTCCCCTTGTTCAAACACAAGCTCTGCTAAAATGGCGTCTCTATAACTGCCTCCAGCAGCGAAGCGGGACTCGCTTGGCGAGCGTATGACGTAATCACTTCTCGCGTAACTGTGAAGAACGGAACTTCGCGATGATGTCAGGAAAATTAATCACGTGGCCCCCAAAATAAGACTGGAAGTGAAAAGTCTTTTGCACTTGATGATGTCAATTAAATATTGTGTAACTAAGGTTAAGGATGTACCATATAAAATAATTAATCGTATTTACCCAGTGAAGACCCTGGTTGTGCAGCGATTTTAAATTAATATAGATGATTATTGTGTTTTTTGTGAAAGTAGCTCTGAAACTATTCAACATTTATTTTGTTTATGCCCTATGGTAAAACATTTTTGGACTGATTTTTAGTTTTTTAATTAATTTTCAAACATATTAAAAAAGAGCCTACTATTGATATTATTTTTAAGAAATAGACGTTATGTTAAACTTATAATATGATAAGATAAGAAATAATATGAAAATATCGTTTGTAATGGGCTTAATTATTATATTGGCACGTTATTATATACACAAAGTGAAATGGTCTGGAAAGAGTCCTGTGGTTGAAGATTTTAAAATAAATGTAAAGGCGTATTTACAGGCTATTTCGAAATGTAAAAACATGAAAGCGGTGCGGAGCTTATTTACCCTGTTTAAACTTTTTCCATAATGTGTATTTGTATTGTAGTATGTACCCCTGACGATGTTTTTGATATGTTTTATGTACTCTTGTTTGTATTGTATTTTCTTTTGTTGTTTAAATAAAACGTTTAAAAAACGAAAAAAAGTATTTTGCACATTTTGAAGAGGGGTGGGCCTCCAATTGAATTTTAATTGCTTAATTAAAACAGTTATTTGGATAACAGGGACAGATGTTAATTGCAACATTAAAAACAGCATTTTAGCCCTACTGACAGTCAAAGATACAGCAGTGGAACAGGAAAACAACCTTTTATTTCACCATGGTGATTGGTGAAAATTTTGTTTCAAAACTCACTATAGTCATTCCGAGTTTGGATTGAAGTAAATCACAAAAACACACCTCTAAAAGATATTGATGTCCCATACATAGCTTTCAAATTGAAAAGTGGCGCCTTGCTATATTTAAATAATTAATGTTGAAGAAAGTGTGATTTATTTAAAATTGATAAAGTGAATGATGGGGGATGTGTTTCCTGAGGTTTACTCCAAAGTTCCTTATGTGCGATTGCATTACATTTTCTCAACAGCAGAGGACGAGCGATCGCACCCGAAGAGACTACAAACTGAACAAGGCCAGAGCAAACGAGAGCGGAGCTGCCACACGACACACGTGTTGAGCCAAATGTCGCACCGTGTCACTCCAGCGGTCTGTTTCTGAATGATTGATGACAACAGGTGTACTAGGTTACTCTCTGTCACTGTTTGTCACACGCAGGACACGTGTTAAGTCCATTATGTGCAGGGTACGCCGAGTTAAGGTATCGTTTATTTTGAAAATGAGTACAACAGTCAAACGGACGGACGCACTGCAAATAATTCAAATTCCTTTCAGAAACTAACAGCTGATACGGTGATGATTCAAATGTATTGGATTCTGTAAATCGGTTGGGTAAATTGTACAAACTCTGTACAAACATACTACGAACTCTGTGTAAAGATAATGGTGGTTCATAATAATTGCACCCACTGCCTGTCGGGATAGGCTCTGGCTCCCCTGCAACTCTGAATTGGATGAAGCGTTTAGAAAATGGACGACTGGATGAATATGGCACATTTCAGGTCCAACTCAATAGTGCACCAACAAGCAAAGCAACATGTGGTGACACCACAACAGTAAAGCTCTTGTGCAGACTGGAGACTTGTACTGGGGGGTGAATGCTATACTGCATCTGCTGCCTCATCATCTGAATGACAGTTGCCAGTTGCATTAAATTACTCCTGACCTTTAGTCGTTTGCTCTGCAGTTTAAATTTAGTTTCAGAAGGTGCTTATTAGATAAATGTACCACACACCGCAAACAATAGCATTTTGCAGATTAATCTAATCCAGAAACATCTTTCTAATTGAAAGTTGTTTTTTTTTTAAAAAAAAAAACAACCACCTTTAGTCAGATGTCATCAGATCTCAGAGCCTGAGCAAGGCTTATCGGTACTAGAAGGGGGGGCCCTCAAAGCAGAACACGGCTGCTTCTCTAAGTGGCGTCAGTGGACCAGTAGGTGGCGCTCCTCCCTCTGGAGAAACATTCTGAAACCGCGGCCCAAGACTGTTCAACGAAGACACTGCACGGTACTGGAAATGGTGTCTGGAATAGGACACTAAACTGTGGTCCTGAGTACTAGGCCATTTAAAGATCCCGTAGCACTGTTTGCAAGATTTGGATGAAGTGGATCTCTTGCCATACAGAAGGCAAAGTGGTTGGGGATCCTTTGGGTTACCTGCTGTATCTGTACAGGGGTGCTGTCCTCTTTGTGACTGGCACAGCTATTAATATTTGTGTATTTCCATTTCTAATTGAATGGTGCTTACTGGAAAGTATATATTTGTCCTATTTAACATAAAAATCTTTGGCCGTGAACAGGAATTTCATAATAATGGGCCACTATAATATTCCACTCATTTTCTGATACTTCCAATTCAAGGTCACAGTGGAGTTGGCAAGCAACAGACGCGAGGCAGGATATACCCTGGACAGGACACCAATCCATTGCAGCCCAGACAGACAAACACTCACACCAAGGGCAATTTTCCCAGAAGGCAATAAACAACCGAGTTTAAGAATCTACATTTTTGTAAATACAATTTGAGACGGTGTTTCACAACATTTGCATTGTCACGTCATCAACTCGCATATCAATAACACAATTCGGTGGCGTTTCTCACCCCCTGCCTAGGTGGCGCTAGAGGTGGAATGAGGCTGGGAGGCGGTCCGGTGAGCTCTCTTTGTCAGACCGCCCTCCTCTGTTGTTTTGAATTCGCAGCTGCTCCAGCGCAGTTCCTCTGAAGAAGCTGCGCGGCTGTGCAGATTTGCAGCGTGAGTGTCTCCGCTTGAGTTCACGCAGACGCCCAACTTGGTCAGATTTGCTGCGGTTTCTGTGCAGATTTCCGTAAGTCCAGTGTCGTGAATCCAGTAAGGGGGTCAAAATGGCTACCGCCTCAGTGAGAGTGTTAGAACATATGTATTTTAAAGAAAATAAAACATATGCAGTGATATTAACTTCTTTTTCCATCCCATTAGTTGGACATCTCTTTTGAGCTTTACAACTTTTATGATTAGAAAGCCGTAACGGGAAGGCCGGTTTTCTGATTTTAACCTTTGGCGTTTATGTAGCTGCAGTGCATGGTCACTGGTGTGTATTTGCCCAACCACGGCATTTGAACTCATCTGAAAGCGCACAGATATTGCGTTTTAATACAAAAAATCAATCCTTGTAATTGCTTCTGACATAAGTAATGTGTACTTTACACTCGAGTTTGAGTAGAAATGTGTGGAATGTATGATAAATTGCTTAATGTTCAAAAGTGCAGAATAAGAGAAAAGAACTCCAAAAAAATCATCCAGTCTTTGCTGATCTACTGCTGAAGATGAAGACCTTCCCAAGATTCTTCCAAAGACCTTTCTTCTGTTATTCTAATCTTGGTTGCTCCTGAAATCTTTTGCCAAACATTTTAGAAATCTTTTTTATCTCCTTGATTCAATGTTGAATGCCTATTTCCATTTAACATTTGTATTATGCTAGTGATGATAGAAGTTCTGGTTTGTGCTGTAAACCATTGATGTAATTCTATTTTGTTATGCTAAGCATTCATCTTTTCAAGTTCCTTTGTGGTGTCTTTAAGTTTGTATTCAGCATTGAGGTTTTACATTCAAAAAACAATACAATCTATATACAATATAAGTAATAAAAATAGAACCTATGAATTTCCTATCACAGAGTGAGCATATTCCTCCAAATTAGCCATATCATAATGCACAAATTTACTTCAATAATTAACATTTTTAAATCAATTCAATTGAGATATTCTTCTGTTTATTCCAAAACTCCCTTGCTACCAAAAAAGAATGCTTGCAAAATCAATAATCAATAAATAATAAAGTGGCTGTCTGTTCTATATGTCAGAGCCCATGAGCACAAGAAATATCACAAGTATGAGGTGGTCACTTGGGTCATGTTGATCCACTTGTTGGTAGTTTATGAATCCAATGTCTTCACCAGGCTGTTCTTTCTACAATATGGTTTGGTCATTTTTCATCTAGGCAAGAAACTCAGTTCCTGGAGGGCTTTGTGTCTTCTGGGTTTTATTCCAATGGCAGTAGTTAATTAAACACTTAACGCAGTTAATAAAACACTTCTCGTAATTATATTCTAAATTAGACATCTGTAGGCTTTTATCAAGGTCTTTTACCATTGATGAAACATGACATTCACTTCATTATAGGTACAGTTACCTATAAATCACACCAGAGCCTACTTTTGAAGTATTACAATTACACAGGTAATTAAATTATTAGGCTAACAAAATAATCAAAGAAGAATTAATTAAAACCCTTATCACAAAAATATGTGACTATGATACATGTTCTCATAGTATATATGCAAATAAATATATTGCAGATTTTTCTATATTATAGAATACACATTAAAACTAAGTTATTCGTTTGAGGAACTATCCATAGAGTATCTATATAGTAATTGTTTTAAATGAAGGCAGTAACTTAACAAAAGATGGAAACAAGTAAAAGAAATTGGCACTTGAGATTCAAATGAAATGAAATTTCACAGGCTGAAGGAACATGACCTTCCTCACAGTGTTGATCAGCTGCAGGGACACAATAATAGATAATGAAAGTTATGCTCAGTGGATTGTGAATTTAATCTGTCACAAGATTTTTGTATTTTGCATTTGTATCATTTCATGTACAGTGTCACTGACACAATAAGCATTTGCAAACATTTGTCATCATAAAAGGTACCTTGATATTGGACAGATATGTACTGTTTTTTTGTACATTCATTAGTATTGCTTGTGTTTTATATATGTAGTAAAAAGCATTTCAGTCTCAATTTTAACCAGTCTTTTGTATAATATGCATGCTTTGGATGTTGGAACCATAGGATTATTAATGCAACATTTTTGTCTTTCATTTATATATTGAGTATACTATGCCACATCAAGAGCTACAATGAAGATAATTACAGTATCATTATTATATAAAAGATTTGGTAAGGAACAATTAACTTGAATATTTTAATTTCAAAGGAACAAACAGAAGCTAATTCTTGTACTACTTGCACTGTGGCACAACTCCACATTTTAACCATATTTTAGTTTTTGAAGTTTGCTTATTTATGGTGTTTGAATGTTTATTTCCCCATCTATTATTATTACATTTCCAAAACAAGCTGAGAGTTTTCAACTGTAAGCCTGAAAGTAATACCCAAAGCTTCTGAAATCATCCACATTTTATTCCTCTTAAGGCTGAAACGCCCAGTTCAAAATGAGGCCAAACCAGGGCTTGTCCTAACAGCCAAGCCAGCATCAAATATCAATAGTATGATGCCATATTTATTTTCCTCAGTCATCAGCGATTTATTGGAAAAATTAAAATGATTGTAAATCATTTTTTACTTTTAATGCTGTGGTTTGAATAGCAGATATATGAAAGCAGATAAGCCTTCGTATCATGGGAAAAAATAGCATAGTGGAAGCACATGATGGGATTGGATGCCTAGCTGTGAAGTAGTGTGTGGTTTTCTATTGGGTATTTTCCCCCTACTGGTATTGCAGAGGCATGAAACAGTTTGTTTCAATTATATGTTGTGCAAGAGAGAAGATTTGGGGGTTGCTATGGCACTAACATGTTTTTTGTGTTTTTATAGAGTGTCTTTGGAGGTAATTTTGTCTTTTAAGGAAAACTCCCTGTGGTTAAGATTTTGATTTTATCATGTTGGCATTACTGGTATTCAGATTGTTTGAGCAGAATGTGTTAGAACACGAAACCTGGGAGGACTTGATGCCTTTCATGATATCAAAGATAAATCAAAGCACATTACATGGTAGGATTGTTAGAACAAGAGCATGGCGGGTTGTGATAAGATAGTGTGATGATAAGATATTGAAACTACAGAATCTCGACACGAACCATCAAACAGACCTGCCCAAGTTTTTATGTATAAAAACAGAATTACTGGTAAAGTTTGACTGAGCCTAGGGCATTGCAGAAAAGATACAGGAAAGCATGACATAATGAGGGAACCGCACTAGGGTCTTCCTACACACACAGCAATAATCAATAATGAATTCGAAGAATTTTCACTAAAGCAGTGACTCAAAACTTTTTTCCATTTATATTTCGCAGGTTAGCTTCAAGCTTGCTTCTTTAAATAACCTTTTAATGAGGACACCTGTTTTTCACGAGGATAAAAAATGCATTCAAATGAGTAAATAAAAAAAATGGTCTGATTCAAAAGCAATTAAACTAATTGCTGCATTCATCTTTGATTTGAAAGACTAAAGATTTTGTGATCATGAAATCACACAACTTTTAATTTAAGGTCTGAGATTGTATAGAGTACAAGTATAGTGTTAAACACAATATGGAGAAAAGTGATGTCAGGAACACAGTATGTGTTTAAAATGATTAAACAAATTAATTTGCCTGACATCTCACTGAACCTGATATTCCTTCATTCAACTGACTCTATATACATACTAAATGTCATGTATAAAAGTTTTCAATCTTTTTTACAATTAAAGCTTCTCTTTCAGTAAAGTGCTAAGAGAGCAATAAATACTATTTCAATGATATTTCCATTTCAACAATGCTATTGTTTCCATAATAAGATGTGCCAATTGCCTGTATTCTCCTGCTTCAGTCAGGAAAAACAAACTCTCTAGGTGCAAAACTTTTTAAACCACAAATCTGTTCGCCACAGACTCTTCAGCATTGTTTTGTGTCTGTGAGTACATACTGTACGTAATAACACAGGAGATGTACATGTAGTAAGCCCAAAATATCTTCAAAGTCTTTCTGTCTCACCAGAGAAACACAGTATCTACACCAGGACAATAAGAACATAAAAGCTGCACATGAGGAGAAGATATTCTTTGCCCATCCAGCCTGTTTTGTGGCTAGTAGCCAACTGATCCACAGACCTAGTCTAGCCATTTCTAGAAAGACAACAAGGAATCTGCTATTACAGAACCATTTCAATGTTTGTATGAATCAGGTCTGATTTAACATTTTCAGCACTTTCAGAATGTTTTAATGCCTGGACACCTTATGCATTTGGGATCTAATTCAAATGAATGAGAATTTCAACCGTTCAGCTAGGCTAGGATTATATGGGGGAAATTGTATTTAATTCATTTCTCTTTTGTTACCCATGCAAGCTCTCAAAGCTGCTTTTGTTTTCTTCGAAAAGGGGGTAGTGGTTATAAACTGTTTATATTTGTCAGTGTTAGTCATTTTAAAGGCCCTCATCAGGTGCTCTGTACTTTTAACAAGGGTCCTTTACTGCAGTATATCACAGATTCTATTGTGGGATTTCTTGAGAAAAAATATGCAGTTTCCTTGGCAACTTGCATATTAATATTATACTTCGAATGGAGGCCTTGCAAAAAACGCTATGGGAAAGAACATGCTCCCATGTTTACTGTTTACGATATGTATAAAATAAACAAACAGTTTTTTTAATCAATATTTTGCCTGTCTCATTCAATAGGTATTCAAACAGACAATATTATGGTTACATACCCAATATGCTTGCTGTCAGTGTTCTGTATTAATCATTGTTGTTTTTTATATCTTTATAAAATTGGTTTTAATATATTTTCGATCACTGCAGCATTTATGTTTTTTGTGTATTCACAAATGTATTTATTGTAGACAGACAAGAAAGTCAGGAAAAAAATGTTTTTGAACTATATTCCATCATAAAACTGTTATGCTTTTAAAAGTTTTTATTGAATGTAGAAAAAGCTTAAATAAAATTATCTTTTCTATCCTTACATTTACTCAGAATCTGATTCAAAATGATTAAAGGAAAGACAAGGAAAAAAATATAATGTAGTTATAATGTAGTCGTAACTCCCAATAATAAGCAGTTCTTGGTGTGCTTTTGACCAAGAAAATTATTTTTAACTGTAAAGGTTACTGTTATTTAGTAATGGTTTATTTTAGTTGAACATAAGATAACCATTCCAGTAATTTATCAAATATAATCAGATTAACCTAATCTAGTGAGACAGTTTTTTTCAGCAGATATTATTCTGTAATCTTTCTAGTGAAAAGTATTTTAAGTATAATGTTCACTAGGTGCTTAACAAAGAGGTCTTGCTGTTTCAATCAGGTAAGAACAATTCATGCAATGGCAATATCTATATCCTTCCCCGCAATCTGCATAACAATGTTTTATATAACTTTAGAAAGTTTTTTTTCATATTTTTCATTGTGAGTTTAACTGGTTTGTGATGATTGCTTTAAATGTGTTATAAAAAAGCTTTTGCTTTTTTAGAATCTGTAACAGCAGAAGTCAATTGACTGTCCCTTTTTAACTTGTAGATTTGTTTTTCTACTTTGCTAGTATTTTTTTCAAGGAACACCACAGGGGTCAGCTCCACAGCTGAAAGATTCGTTAAAGTGTTGAATGGAAGGAAATGGATTGGGGTGTTTTTTCCAGACAGCATGAGGAATGTCAGGTTGTGAATTGATCCTTTTCTGTCCCAATAATAAACCACCATTTGGCACTGTAAATCGGAGAGTAAAAATCAGTTTCCCCTGTGATTAACAAGTTAACTACTAAGCATCCATAGACCACCTTAACATAATGGAGAGTCTCCCCTGTGACTGCTGAGTCTAGCCATATGAAATGATTATTACAACAAAGACATTCGTAATTCCTAAGGGATCACTTTGTCAGTCAGAACTGTCTGAAGCAGAACTGAAGCTGTTAAAACCACCTCCATTTAAATTTTAGACTAATTTAATGATACTATTTAACCACAACATTTTTATAGAGCCTTAAAAAATGAAATGCCAAAATCACACAGAAAGCGAACTTCCACTAAAAATATAAAATGAGTTAGAAAGCAGAAGGAAGTTGCTCGTTGGTTTTGTTTTTTTGTTCTCTCTTGATATTTGTTTTACAAACAATACATTGCTTTAAAAATATTTTTAAAAATACTAAATATCCACCACATAATAGCAAGATATGTTTCTCCCAAATATAATTTTCAAAATATGTATATGTAATAGAATTGGACTATAAAAAAGGAAGTAGTACCCTTGGAGACCTTGTTGTCCATGTTGATGAATGTCTTGTCAGTGTCAGGAGCCATCTGTGAAGCCCCTGAAGGATCTGGCCCTTTGATAAAGGAAGCCTTTCTTAGTGTCGTGATGTATGACTTGGAGCCTGAACCCATCCTTTTGTCATGTCTCTTTGGTACCTGCGGTCTTTGTGAGATGATGGGGAAGCTCCTCCTAACCTCGAAGTGTATTTTGCATCTATTCTTTTCAGGGAACTTGGAGTCTCTGCCCAACTGATAGACCTTCAGTTCCTTTTCAGTACGTTCCTTCCTGTGGTCTTGAGTGCCTTGATACAAGCTTCTTTCGAATTGCCGAGTCACAACAGCTCCTTGGTACCTATGACAACTCTTTGTTGCTGGCCGTCACCTCTAGCCGCAGGGTAGATGAGCTCAACACGATTGTAGACTCCTCTCTTCATATTGCGCCTGACCGGTCGTGGGCCTGCCTGCACCCCAATCCAACCTTCTTTCTCTGGGGTGCCTCGGACTGAGAGCCCTGTCACACTCCTGTGCTAGTTTTGGGGGTGGCAGGGTGGTGCAGTGGTTAACATTTCTGCCTCACAGTGCCAGGGCCTTTCCTAGGTTCAGTTCCGAACCTGGGGTTCTCCCTGTGCCCACGTGCGTTTCCTCTGGGTGCTCTGGTTTCCTCCCACAGTCCAAAAACCATACTGGTTGTTAATTGGCTGCTGGAACAATTGGGCCTGTGAGCGTGTATGTTTGTATCTGTCTGTCCTGCACTGGACTGGCGTACTATCCAGGGTGTACCCTGCCTTGTGACTCTTGCTTGCCAGGATGGGCTCTGGCTCCCCCGCGACTCTGAACTGGAAGAAGAGATGAGAAAATGAATGGTTAAGTATTGATGTAGATTAAATCCCATTATCCCACATTGCTAAATGAAGACGTGTGGGTCAGAGTGATTGACGTAATGGGGATCTTTTGCATTGATTTTGCATACTAGCTCTGTGATGTGACACATTGTGTTTCAAGGCAACAGGGTCCTGAAAACCACCAGGTCGAGTCAGAATTTAAGTGAATGACAACAGCACCTGAAATCACATCAGGCAACTAGTGAAAAAAGGCTTTCACGGTCACGGCACATTTCAGGGTTCAGGGAAAATAATTACTACTTACAGAACAACCTCCTGATTGTCCTTAAATGATAGAATACTAGCAAGACACTAATGGTGATGGCTCAACGATATGGGAGAGAAAACACTGTGCCATTATTCCCCAGAACAAAGAGCTGAAGACTCGGAAAACCGTTCTGTGACTTAGATAAGGAACGCACAACTACTTATTCTTAAGTGAATTGTATCATTAAAATATATTTAGAATTAATCTCGTTTAAACACAGCCTTGCTAGAACAAAAATTGAAATTCCAAATCAATACTTACTGTATGACCAGACAGACAAGATGTGTTGGGGTGTATAAATAACTTTGGCAGAATTGTCCGAGGTGAAATAAATGGCTGTAGTTCTGTAGAGACGTTGGTTGAGAAACGGCTCAACAGGAAATCACAGAATAAAATAGAATCACAGAGCTAACTTTTTGTTTTTTTTTCTTTTAAAGAAGAGATTCTAATACATCTTGTCACGGGTATCGCGAACAATCAACGGCTGTACTATCAGCAATGCTTTTGTATGCACAGTACAGCTGGAAAAACACATTCGGTTACAGAATAACTGATTATGAACTAATTGATCCATCTGATTATTATGTAGTAAACAAAGTTCGATGAAACGTCGGGGAAGCTATAAGAAAACAATGACTGCAATGGGATTGAAGGGAGGATGAGTGAAATAATTGAATGGGAATAAAAGTCAGTTTTAATTTGTTACGAGGGAGGTAATTGCACTAACACACTGGTATTGTTTAAAAGAATCAGGTTACAATATTGATCGCTCTGCACGTCCACAAGGTGTAACGTGGGAAAACGTGTTGCAGTGCCTCAGGTTGGCCGAGCAGCTCGGTACAGAGCCTGCAGCACCAGAAAGTACCGTAAAACAACAATAAAGGGGCACTTAAAACATTGCCTCAGTTGTTAAACGTTCGTTTTTCAGTTTCCCAGGAAGCCCCCCAACCCGTTTTTCTTTTTCTTACCAGCCACTTGGATGCACTCGTAAGATTTTAAAAAAATGTATTTTCTATTAATCGGTACTCCTCTGTCCTTTGCCACATGCTCTATCTAATTATTAATAATAATAATTATAATTATTAGTTTAAGGTCCTCATACGCTGTCAAGGGCCCCGAGGATGCAAAATAAATTCTAGCGCAACAGAACACCTTTGCCCTGTGCATCTGTCCCGACGGTGACTTGTTTCGGCTAATCTGCTGACTTCATGTTCCAATATTTACAGTAGTAGCGTTATGTGTAACCAATAAAGGAATCCGTCTGTAACTAATTTAAGTTAAATCACGACTTAACGTGGTGTCCTCTTTCGACCAGAAGGGTTTTATTACACAAAAAAAAGATGCTATGTTTACGTTTTCCGTATGCGCTACTGGCGCTCTCCGGGGGGTAATTACGGTAACACGCAGTGTCGAACGAGCTCTGCGATCGATTCCTCTGGTCTCGCTCCACGGGCACACAAACATTCCACACGCAGCGGAGAGAGACATGTTAGAGGCAGAGAGGAAACGGCAGGAGCAGCGGGGTTTGAGGGGCGGCGAGTCCCCGATTAACATCGAAAACATGGGCATTTCCGCCCTTGCAACCAAGAGAAAAGCTACCTTTCCTGTAAACGGAACTCGTTAGCTACCCGCTGGACTTGGTCTGACCCTGCTGAGTGATTTTATGCGCGAGTTATTTGAAGTTTGAAATGAGGGAGGTGGTGGTTTTGTCGACGGAGAGGTCTCTCCTGTTGTCCAGGACAAGATGGCAGCAGTACAGGCTGGCTGGGCATGGCATGGGTACACTGTAACTCCATAACATGTTCAGAGAAGCCCTGGATTCTAACAGTTGTTAATATCTGTGAAGGTAAGTCGGTTCGTTTTTCTCGATCTGTTTTCCGAGACACGCAATCTAACTCGGCAACAGCAATTCGGTTTTTTTTTTAACGACAGGTTAAACACCACAAAGTTTAGTTAACTAGTTACATTGTTGCATAGTTTTTATATCCGATTAAGTAACCTTATCAGTCTGTTATTGAAGCGATTACTTCGTTTGCTTGAATTTTGACGTTTAACTCGCTATATTCCAAGTTTTAGAATTAAATAAATTTAATGCTTTTGATGGGGGAGACTGTTAAAACACTGACCACCACGAAAGTCCGCAGGTTGAGCAATAATTAAGCACTGATCGCCGAAAAACGCTATAATTATATCTTATTTCCCTGTCGATACATGAGGTTTGTAAAACTTGAGTTTGTTTAATGTTTTTTTTTGCGGATGTACTTCTTACTCGAGGTATGGCAGAGAGTTGTTTGTGCAAAATAATTCGTTCATCCTGACTGTGCGAAGGAAAACGACTTCTCTAAACATTTAAAAACAGCAGAACGGAAACGAAGGCTTGTAATCGGGATTTAAAAATATTTATCTTCGGTTCTGGTGATTGAATTACAGTTCTGAAGCGAAGTCAGGTATAATTGTGACTGTGACGGTTTTCACTTAAACCATATTGGACCGATTTAATTCTTACAGTAAGTTCTGTCATACTCACATAGGTCCGATCTCAGAGACTTTGTCGTTTCTCCGAATAAAACAGGCCAGATCGTGATTTGAAAGCTCCGGTAGACACTTCGTATAGGGACCTGTCCTGTGTTGTGGTGGGACTAACTCCGGAGGATTATAAAATAGAATTGCTGCAATTCTGGTGGTTTGTTCTAGATCAACGATTTCTTTGTGTGTCTAGGCAAAGGTTAGTTTTAAGTGCTGCCAACTTTTTTTTTTAAAAAGCGAAGAACGAAATCTTTCTTTGCAAATATTTAAGAAAAAAAAGTTATACTTTTCAGTAAACGGTCCAGTTGCTGCATAGAACTAGCTGGTCTACTTAAATGATTTTGATCCCGGGTTTTAAAAAAATAAACAAGAGAAAAACTCATTTAAGATACACAGCATAGAAAACAAATACTAAAAATAATTTTGTTTACCAGTAGCTTCAGGTTTGAGCCGATGAATCATAGAATGGGATCAGTTTCATTTCCCACAGTTTGTTCCTTTAACAGATGCAGGCCTGTAGTTTAAAACTGAAGATCCAGGTACTTTCAAGTTCATTTTTTTTCCATATGAACAAGGGAACTTCCTTGCCTGCAGATGTCTGAGCTTGTTTCACATGGTGTGTGATGTGGCTAAAATATCAGACTATGATATAATGTGAGAAGTAGATAAGATCCAACGGCATTTTTTGTTACCTGGTTACAGACTAGCCAGCATAATTCCTCCCCTATGGCTAGCATGAAATAAATATAAAACACTACTGTTTTAGAAGAATGATCTTATTTAGCAGGGGGATAAGTCATGTAGAAGTCACAGGATAATGTCCCTGCCATCTGGCTAGAAAGCACAAAGGCTGGGCTTTTTTATTTACTCTGTCATTAGTAGCCTTGGAAAAGTATACGTCTGAAATAGATTGAGTGTTTAATTATGTCCTGACCACGTGCATAAGGAGGTTGCAGAAGGAAACTAGTTTCAGTGCATTCCTTAAGCACTGTTATTTAATCTTGTGTTGACCTAAACAAAACTGTTTTCATGACTGTTCATGCTTCAGTAGATAACATTCTCTAGCTTTTTTTTGTCAAGCCTCCTTGTTCTGTAACTACCTTGACACATATCCTATTTTTGCAGTTTCCTTTGTTGCAGTAGCTGAAGACTTCCTTTATTTTTTTTGTTTGTGATCTAAACTTTACCAGGTCTTCTTTAAAATTACAGTATTTACCATAGCTTCTGTAGTATTTATTTTTAATGGAAATAATCGAAATACTTTTATTAAAATTTCAGGTATTACCCTTTTGAGTCTTCTAGATCAAGCTAAAGCATTGGTCATAGTTTAGTTATTAAAGTGCCTAGGATGTTTGTATCACCCATTAATGTGAGAAGCACTTTTTTCCCCCCACAATTCTCTATAAAAGGGGAATTTAATTATCCAAGAAAAAAGTTTTAAAATGGCCTTAAATTAATCATTAAATGTGATTAGTGTATTTAGCAAAATTAACTGTCTTTTTTTAAACCTTGACATAGATTGTTATGCAACCATCCTCTGTGTCCTCAATAAGTTGCTCTGAAATAGATTTTCTTTTTTGAAAAAAGGGGGCCTGACCAAAAAAAAAAAACACATTTAAAAGTAAGCCAAACACAAATATCTTTATTTACAGTTGTAAACATTTATTTTGACCCTGCTATATGTATCCCAGAGGCATCAAGCAGCACAAGAATATTGTCTGTTTTATGAGCCAAGCTAAATTTCCTGGGAGAATGCAGGAGTGTGAAGACAAAGAATGAAAAAAAAAGTTATGTGACTAGTGACCTGACATTTTGGAAAACATGGTCTCCCAACTGAGCCCCATAGGTTTGCATAGTTAAAGAAAGAAACATTCTTCTTTTCAGCCTGTGGGTTTGGCTAATGTGCACCAGTGCTATAGATTTCTTTCAGGGCATTGAACTTGTTCTATCTAGTGGTTAATTGTAGTTTGCGTATCTTACAAAATGTAGGATGTGTCATTTGTCTTTTTTTTTTCCACTGCACTGAATCATAGTTTGTTTTGTTCTGAAAGCAGATTCATGATGTTTCTCTCAACTTTATAATCCATTTTGTTAGTGTCACATTCTGCAGTCACCATTTAAACGTACTTTGTACACCTCCCCTTCCGAAATGTCATGTCTTGATATATCTAGCGCTGAAGTTTCCGCTTGAACACTAAACAGTGCAGCAGTTAATGTCAATCTTCATGTGTGTTCATGCAGCCAGATGAATCGGTGATGCACACTGTGATGCAGTGCAAACATGCCATAAATTGATCAGAACAGCAAAGCTGAGCCTGTACTTCAGGTGTTTTTTTTTTGTCTGTGCAGCCGCTGTTGAGCTCACTCTGGTTACTGTGATCCTCAGTATGTGCGTCATTACAAGCGCAGATGGTCTTGTCACCATTGTGCTTCAAGATAAGCTGACAGGTTGGCAGATGAGTTACCTCAGTATGAGTGAATTTGCTGGTTCATAGTGAGGCTTCCTTCGCTGTGTGATCCTGCCTAGTCCATAACCTTCACTGCATGATGTTTGGTGCAACAAACATATCGCAGAACTTCCTTTAGAAGTTTTTATCAATATCGGCATGTATTTATTCTTTTTCCCATGTATGTGTTTTTATAATGTAGCCCTTTGCAAATCCCATTGAAGAAATGAGACTAAAACTGGGCAGTATGCCTTCATGTTTAACAAACGGAATATCTTGCATTCCCGAATTCAGAATCTAAAAGTTTGTGTGCTATTGATATTATATTATTTCAAGTGTTATCAAGAAATAAAAAAACAATGATTTTCCACATATCAGTCCTAGGGTAATTTATTAAAAACTAAATAAAAAAAATCTTCTTTGTGTGTAATTTGCTGAAAATCTTTTCTGTTGGATATGAAATGAACAATTACATGGTATTCCCTGCATGTCTTTTAACTTCAAAAGCAGCATAACTAAAACTTTCCCTTCCATTAAGGCATTGAATGTGGAGCCTTAAAAGCTTTTACTGAGGCCTCATTGTACTGCTGTGTCATTTACTGATAGACTATCTTAGCCTATTCTTCACTGTAAAAGGAGGTGAATAATACACCCTGGAAAATACGAGCTGGCATGACGAAATGCAGCAGTTTGAATGTCCTGTCTTTTCACTCTGTCACTGACATTTTCTGAAGTGAGTGGCTCGTGTTTTCTATTTTTTCTTAAACATGTATAACCAGCTTCTTTCTAAACTGGCTTGCTCTTCAAAACCGAGAGATTTTTACATTTTATTTTTGATTCATGGGTAAATAATTGATGTATTTGATATTATTAAATGTATTAAAAAAAGGTGCAGGAGGCTCAAAACATGGCCTTACATAATATTGAGGAAGCTTGCCACCATCACAGCTTGTTTTGCTTATGAAGTCATAGCTTTAGTTTGTGTGTTGATTGCAGTGGGCTGTTGCAAATTTTACCTTTGGACAGATTTAATTTTGTGTCTGCATGCAAACCATGTGACATTTTATACAGTACACGGGTTGTGTTTCCAGGTACCTTGAAAGTTTTCCTTTTTTTTTGGAGGAGGAAAGTCTGACTCGGAAAGTCAGAAAATAATTTCACTAAAAGGGAGCAGTTTCACTACATGAGTGTTTGATCACTTGGCAGGTGCTTTATATTTATTTTCTTTTTCAGATTGATCCTGATTGGGAGCGGTCAGCAGCAAGCAATTACAGCCAGTAGCCATTAAAAACATAAAGCTGTGAGTCATGTCATTCGATACTATAGAGTCTTCTCACAGTTCCGTGACATATCAGGCTACATGTGGTAGTTATAGCAGGCAGAGCTTACATCTGGCATCTTGTTAGGTTTAGTGTTGTGATGACTTACTGAAGCGAGGTGCCTGTTGTACATCTTCGTGAAAAGGAAGTTTGTCAGCTGCTGTGGGTGGAGTTGATTTTTTTTATAAATACTTAAGGATGTAGTACTCATCTTAATTTTTGTATGCTTAATTTTGCATGATTGCAAGAAAGTATCCTGTGCAACATGGAAAGTTTTAAAACTCTGGCAATGGAGCAACACCAAAATATCCCGGTTCTCTCTCTTTTGGAATTAAAATGTTCAGTGAAAGATAATCTGTGGATCTCTTATTTCATAAGGTTGGCCTTTGGGAACGTTTGAGTTTAGCTTCATGATCAAGTATTGTATGTTTTGTCTTCTCAGGCAGAAGTGACAATGTTTTGAGATAGACATCTATCATGAGAGCAGAGTGAGACTGGTGTCCAGATGACTTTCTGGAGATGGAAGACTTCTAGTACAATGAAAAATCTAGAGATATTCTTTTTAATTTTTTTCTGTGCCTGCTTTTGTGGCCGTTTGATCTTAACCTAAGTGGGGTGCTTCGAAGATTACCTTTCAGCATCAGATTAGCAATCGGAGAATGAAAGTGAAACAGATTTCTTTTGTGCGTTAAAGAGGGAAAACAAAATGAGCCCCCCTTTCATTGTGATCATTCCAACTAAAGTGTAAACATTTATGACAGTGTGCACAGCGTTGCAAAGGGCTTAATGTCAGTTTTCCAGCTGTGTAACAAACTTTGGAAAAATTAATTCTGCCCCTAGGTCATTTGAAACTGACGCGTAAGTATTTCCATGTGAAACAGACCAAGCTCATTTTTCTTTGGTGCTACTTTTTTGGGAGAAGTGCGTTTGTCTTGACCTACTCTATAAACAGAGACCTTAATGGCTGGTTTGTTAATGTTTACTCTGTGTGGGCTGCTAGGCAAGCCATTTAACAAGACTTTTAGCTCTGCCTTGTTGTCATCTGGGAAACATGGTCCGTTTTGAGCCTTTTTTGTCATTGACCTTTTCCGTTCCTTTTGTTTGCTGTAGGTCTGTCACTTGCTAATCGGATCTGAGAGTCCTGTGGTAGATTATGGGAAGCATGAAATGGCTCTGAGAGAACTGTTTTGCAAAAGTGTTTGCTGTTAGTTGTGAGGCAATCAGTGATGTCATTCCCTTCATGTTTGGAACTCATCAAGCTGATTGTGAAAGGATTGGGTTCTCTAATTCTGAGACTATAATTCCTTTCTGGCTTATGTATTTGTTGATATGGCTCATACCTTTTCATTGGCTGCCACGAAGTAATGCAAGGGGAAGGCAGGTGATTGATTTCCTGCCAATAGGCTAATTCACGGGCGAAGATGAACTGCTGTAAATAAAATAGAACAACTTTCCGTGTCATTGTGAAGTAATGTGGACATTGAGGTAAAGGAAAAATGTGAAGGAACAACACCAGAAGGGTGGCAGTCGGCTTGTCTATCTTTTTTTTTTTAAGCTGCGCCCTGAGCTGTTTGAAATTGGATTACAATTTTGGCATACACAACATTACTTATTACCCAACGAGAAGTTGCCCGATTATTGAATTGGCGAGATGTGGTTTGCATGGAGAACACTTGTCCTGGGGTGCTGGTCAAGTCCCATAAACATTAAATAGCCCTTTTAATTTACTGGAATACAGTAGGCTCTCTTTGTCAAACAGATGGTTGTCGTGGTAGCACTGCTATATTCATAATAGTGCTGTTATTTTTGGCGTGCATGCAAAGCAGCCTACATGGTGATATGTTCTGTCCAGCTGGCTGACTTGAGTCGTTTTAATGTTTTCTGTTAGAGAGGGGGTTGAAGATTTCATTTTACACATGGCAGTGACTGTAATATGAGTTCTCAGAAGTCTTAAAAATAGTCATATAGTGTGTAACCTCACACATCAAGGACTGGCCACCTCTCTCATTGTTTTTGTGGTAAAACATTCAGTGAGCCTTTTGCAACATTTCCTTCTGTAATTGGCTCATAGTTCATTTGGAATTTGGCTTTTGCAGGCAACCTTTTTTAAATGAAGAGGTTCCAGGGTGGAGTGTTTTCTGCAGTCTTTTCATGCATTTGTTCATTGCTGATAGGGGATTATGAGTGCTAACTTAAACTTGCAGAAGGAAGTTTTGTCCCTGGCATTTGGCGGGTGAATTTCTGAATGTTTTCCCCAAAACTGCCTTTACTATAGTGAATACTAAGTTAACATGCAGTTTGAGCATTGCAACTTAAGTTTTCTATTTTTTTTTCTTTTACAGTGTCCTTGTGCAAACCTGGAATCTGTAACACATTTTCTTTTGTTTTGTTTTAATGTTTTGGTTAATATTTTAGAGTTATTGAACAAGTTGACAAAAACATAAGGGAGGTGGATATTACTTCCCCTTTACTTGTTGATCTGTCCTTGACGCACCTTTATACAAGCACTGACTTGCACAGTTCCACTCTTTCAGTGTCTATATTTATGGCAACATGTTACGTCTTTTTTTTTTGTCAGTGCACAATTGCTTGAATTTGAAAGTAGATGCATCTAAACCAACTATCTAAACAAGGCAATATTAGCTCTTTGCAAGTGTTAGGCTTTGGGAAACTGCTTTATGAGGTATTGATAGTAAAATACATTTTTAAAGCTTTATCCGGAATGCTTCTGAACTTCAACTTCACCAGAAGTAAACCTTGCACAGGGGAAATTGGCAATCTTTCGTTTCACTGTGGTCAGAGTCACGTGCTTGCTAGTCGAATAGCGCTGTCTTATCTGTCTTCCCTTTAGCTTGTACCTCTATTTGGGCTACTGAGCTTGTTGTCTTGTCTTTCCCCTCAAAAGACAGGGAGCTTTTGGTTAGGAGTTGATTTTTAAGGGTATTTTAAATGGCTCATTTGCTTTGTGAAGGAGATAATTTTTTAGTGTCTTGAAAATAAGGAAGATGGAGAGAAACCACAGTAAAGAAAAGGTGGGTTTTAAAATATTCAGTCTGCTTCAGGACTTCACAAACTCTCACTGTCAGTAGGCCTTTATTTGAAGTGTCTTTTTTTAAAACTAGTTAATTGATTGTTTTTTAGACCATAATCTAGTGATGGTGATCTAGCAAGCAGTTAAGAAAATTTCCCTGAAAGTCTGATTGCTGTTAATCTTCCACTGAGACTTTAATACATTATATCTAGAAAAACTGCTCCAGCCAGCCAGTCAGTTGATTAAGGTTAATGTCATTTGCTGGCCAATTGAAAAATTTGAGTAAATCTGAATAATGAATACTGGGATGGAAAATGTCATTAAATTAAGTTAAAAGAGCACATGCATCTGATAAGGAGAATTCCTATGGGATTTGGAAACCATCATGTTCATAGTATTGATTAACTGGTTTGGAATGCACTAAATATTTTGTTTGTCTTTTAAGAGCCAGTTTTCCATTTCAATAACCATTTTTGGTTTAACAAGAAATAACGATTGAGCTTTGTTACTGACTTTGTTTGCAGTAGTGTTTGCATGTGCTAATTATTTTGTCCTAATAAGACATTTATTAAAACATTTTTAAATTGTTATGCTGCAGCCACAGAAAATCACTTTTTTAGCCAAACTAGAATTGACGAAAGTTAAAGAGTGTTTAGTTGTGTGCAGTTAGAATTTGTTCCACTCATAGAGAGCTGATTAGAGCTTTGTAATTGGTTGAAAGATAGTGGGCCCTGCTTAATTCCAGTGTATACAGCCAAGCAAAAGGATGTCAGCTTTCTTGCATGTAGTGTCCCATTCAGGTGGGAGTTGCATACTCTCTCTCCTTAACTCTAAAATTGTCTTAAACTTCAGCAGTGAGTCTGATGAGCATAATCATGCCCTAAAAAAGCTTACTTGCAGAGATGTTTCTGCTGAAACGTCCTCTCTTTATTCTTTTCTTCCCTGAAAAACTTTAGATGTATACCTCAGCTGCTTAGAGACTCAAGGAAAGCTGCTAGGAAAGTCTCAAAGGTCAAGTGAACCTTGTGAAGTTAGTCATATGGAAGTAGTGATACAGGTTTCTATTGAAACATGCTTTTCACTAGACTGTGGCTGGGTAATTTATTCAGCTTTTGCCCCAGTCGGCTCTGGGGGTTGCAGTGCTATAGCATGACGCATCATGAAGTTGGAGCGATGTGGGTTAGAAGGAGGTATCCTAGATGTCCAGATTTACAGCACCCAAGCAGACCTTATTATTCTCTCCTTGAACAGTAAGTGGGGGGAAAGAAAGCTTTGTGAATGCCACTGTGAGTCAACCTATCGTAGGTGTGAATGGCAGAGAGGTTGCAGCATGCTGTCCTCAGAGCAGTTGCAGAATGGATAGAATAGGCCTTTGATTTAAAAAAACAACAGAGGGACACAGGGATACTAATGTGCTTCATGCAGAAGGTCTACAGCTCCAGTCAGATCTTAGATGAGTGTTTTAGAAAACTATCTTATAGAAAACTTCATGCAGTGAAAAGTGTGCTCTTTGTTTGCAAATAGACATGCGTTTAATTTGGTTAGCTTGATTCCTTTTGTGAAACTTGCTGATGGAGGGGAAGAATCCGGGACTTCCAGGAGTGAAAGAGCCTGACATCATTCGCTTTGACTTTTTGGTCTTTTTATTCAGAGATCCCAACACCTTGGGCCTTTGGGTGTGGCTAAGGCATCTGTTTCGAGCTCAGGATTCTGACTGCATGTTTTAATCTCACTGTGTTGGCACTCTTGAGGTACCATCTGCCACCCTGATGTTCTGGCTAAACCTTAGTTCTTTCAAACAAGAAATTAAGCATAATGTAATTGTAAAAACTAAGGGGTTTATAGTCAGTTAACCATTTTATGCAATTGAAGATCATGTCCTTTAGGAAATATTTCTTTGTGTTCATATGCAGGTTATGCAATGCCACATGATTAAAAAAAAAATACAGAGCATTTTCATTATACGGGGAAAATTGTTCTCAAAATGTCCAAATTGCACTTTGGCACAAAGGCTTAGAGAAAAATACCCCGGCCTGATACGGTTTGACAGTTTGAGAATTTTGTGCCAAATGTCTCTGTTAATCTTTGTACAATTTCCTTATCAGCATGAGGCCATGTTCCGTAGTTTTCTTGATGTTCCACTAGGCTGTGAATAAGAGATTCTCCTACTTTGTCAGAGCATTTTTGTTGACCTTATGTATTAGTTAGGCATACTTGCTTAATAAAAAAAATTAAACCTTTACAAACTGGAACGTAGTTGCTTTGAATGGATATAGCAGAACAGGAAGACTGGTTAATTTCCTTAAATAAAGTATTTTTGGAGTCTGGACTGCCATGGAACTATGGAAAGTGGAGCTTTTGAAGATAACCTTGGCCAGCTGTGACACTCGTCTGAAACTTATGAAATCCCATTTTCTGCCAAGTTCCATTTTAAATTTAAGAACAATTAAAAAAAAAAAAAAAAAACTTCAGAATGCCAAATTGTCTATTTGAATATTTTTCTTTCTGACCACTTTTCTTTTTCTCTTTTCTGCAGGTATGGCCTCACAAGTCTTGGTCTACCCACCACACGTTTATCAAACCCAGACAAGTGCCTTTTGTAGTGTGAAGAAGCTTAAAGTAGAGCCAAGCAGTTGCGTTTACCATGAGAGAGCCTACCCACGGACGTATCTGAATGGTAGAACCCTTGGCATCGCTAAACCGACAAATATCGTTCGCTCATTTCAGACAAAAGACTCGGCAGGCAGCAGGCCGCGGGGGCAGAACTTTTTGCTTCAAGCCGTCGCCTTAAGAAGCGCAAGGGAGGACCCCAGGGCGACAGCGGCGCAGGCGCGGCAGAGACAGCCTCAGGAGAGGTGGGGGCCCTTGCAGGGAGCGGGGCCGGGGTGCAGCAGCAGCAGCAGCAGTGGAGGAGGAGGAGGAGGAGACAGCAGCAGCAGCGGCGGCGACGACGACGACGAAGGAGGAGGTTTGAACTTGGCGGACGGCTCCCAGAGATGCGGGCTGAAACGTAAGAGCGAGGAGCTGGAGAACCGGGGGAGCGCCATGCAGATTGTGGAGGACCTGTCCATGTTGCCTGCGATGTTGCAAACGAATGTGGGGAACCCCGTCGCCGTGGTGGGCGCCTCGAAGCAGAACGGCGTCGGCGGGGATGGGGATTACCAGCTGGTGCAGCACGAGGTGCTGTGCTCCATGAAGAACACTTACGAAGTCCTCGATTTCCTGGGCCGGGGAACCTTTGGCCAGGTGGTAAAGTGCTGGAAACGGGGGACGAATGAGATAGTGGCCATCAAAATACTCAAAAACCACCCCTCGTATGCACGGCAGGGGCAGATCGAGGTGAGTATCCTGGCCCGACTGAGCAGCGAGAATGCGGACGAGAATAACCTGGTACGGGCTTTCGAGTGCTTTCAGCACCGCAACCACACCTGCCTGGTGTTTGAGATGCTGGAGCAGAACTTGTACGACTTCCTGAAGCAGAACAAGTTCAGCCCCCTGCCACTGAAGGTAATCCGGCCTATCCTGCAACAGGTGGCCACTGCACTGAAAAAACTGAAAAGCCTCGGCCTCATCCACGCGGACCTCAAACCGGAGAATATCATGCTGGTGGACCCTGTGCGGCAGCCGTATAGGGTGAAAGTAATAGACTTTGGATCTGCCAGCCATGTTTCAAAAGCGGTGTGTTCAACGTATTTACAGTCGCGGTACTACAGGTAGGTTGACAACATGATCATGGGTTGCTGGGTGGTTTGGGTTTCTGTTGGCATAACCATAGCTTTCAGTGCCTTTCTGTCAAGTAAGAGGCTTAAAGAAGAGCACAAAGCTCTGACGTCTCTTGTAAAAGTCTTTAAACCTTCCAGAATAGCCTGGCACATCATGCCCAGTAAACTTCTTTTCAGAGGAGGTAAATTTTATTGCAGAGTAGTGGGACAGACTTCAAAAATTGTTCTGTACCACAAAGATGGCAAACATATATACTAGTGTATTCATTTCAGAACAAAGAAAGACCAAAGATGAGAGGCAGCCTTTTCTTTCTTTTTGACTCATCCAGTGGATCTGACTCTGTATAGAACCACAGTACAGGTTGTGCTGGGAGGAAAATTCCCCAAGTATGACATTCTCTGGACCTCCCCTCCCCGGAAAATGGCTGCTTTAAATACGTCTACCCTGTGTGTTTTTGAGAACTGGGAGGAAACTGGAGCGCACAGTGAAAACCTATGCAAACACAGGGAGGATATGCAAACCCCAAACAGATTTGCACCCCAGCCCAGAAACCAACTCAAGATCCTGGAGCTGTGAGGCTCTTATTGGGTGCGCACACACCTTGCTATTCAAACACTTCAAAACACTTGCAGTTGCTATTCAGTTTCGGGTACCACATTCTGGTGGTGCAGTACTGACGTGTGTTGACTAGATTGATATGTTTAAGAGACGTGTGGGTTTTCTACACAAGAATCAGACCCAGTGCTAACCTAGTCCTGTCAGGTCTGCGTGCAACAAAGCAATTTTCTCAATATGCCCTGCATAATGAGGAAATATTTACTGACCTCTAAAAGGAGGAACTTAATGAATTACTGGTTGAAGTAAACCATTCGTGTTTTGAATATTCATGGAAGGGAAGTGCTGTTTTCTTTACAGAATTTAATGGAAAACTGTATGTAGTTCATATTGGTATGACTCTAAAGCACACTATAGGACGTTTTGGGTTAGCAACAATAAATGGGATTTCTGTGACAGCAGTGGGAGGTTTGATGTAGTTCCTATAGTATTTCAAATAGGGGCTTTTTATTATATGGAAATAAAAATGCATGCTGGTTGAGGTTTCCTTTACCCTTACTGAGTCCACATTGCAAGTGAAAGTAAAAGTATGCATGTCAAATCCCTGTGATTTTTTTAAATTTGTTTAATGATAAGGATAAAATCTAAAAGGGATTTAAGTCAAGTTTTTTAAAGGCAAAAATTATAAGATGGTAGTATTAGCAAAAGGCTTTTTGATGGCTAACTTATACTTCCAACATACTTACACCTTAATGTACTGTCTTTAAATAGCAAGTATTTAACGACTGTTATAATCACAATGCTTAAACAACAAAGTCCTCAGATAGATAATGTAGATCACATACTAATTGTATGATGATTTTGTTATATTATACATTGTCCTAATAAATGTTAAGGTGAAATGCTTTGGTAAGATCATGGGAGAATTTGTTCAACTTGAGTGCGCGTTCTTGAAAGTTCAAACCTATTTTGTCGGTTACTGTTGTACTGTTTGGGTATTTTGTGTATATATAAAAAATCTGTTTTAATTTGCATGTGTGTTGAGCCGAGTAGGACTACTCTTCTCAGAAAAGAATAATTTGCATGACATTCCAGTTCAGACCTGCTGGTCGATTGATTCATGTGAACACATAGACTGGGAAGTTTTGTGGCAGTTAGTAATTTTCCATTTCCTCTGCCTGTGAACCACTATGACAAGTTATTACAAATAATCTCCAGGTTATTACTGTGTATCAAAAAAGGCATCTTTGATGTGGTGTCATTGTCACAGTGGTTACACAAAGCAGAATCGAAATCCAACTAGAGCATTTGGAAATAACTGTGCAATTGTTTTTCTTATATGAATATAGGAATCTGACTTTCCTTATTTAAAATATTAGATATGGGCAATATATACTATGTACCATTACATTTTTTTTTACATGTGGTGAAGGTAGGCTTCTGCTGGAGATTAAACAAGTTAAACGGGTATTAGAAAGGTTGTCTGATCATTTACAGCATTTGAAAAGTAGAGACATTTGCGTGTTACAAGCCCTGCCACTAGTTTGAAATGACATCTAATATTAAATGTAGTGCCCGTAACTACTTATATGATTGGATTACTAGAGAACAGAAGTCATGTACCACAGTTTTTGACAATACTGACTGCAGACCAGATGGCAGTGTCCTAAATGCCTAATTGCAGTCACTTTTCTGAGCAGTCTGTCTGTGATCACAGATCAACCATAGCTGTTTGAGCTTAAGTACATAAAGCTCTTAAAGTCTAAGGGAACCTATAACTAGACTATCCTGAGTTTTTGTTTGCATTAGTTTGAAACAGGCTGATAGTAATGAATGGTTTTGCTGCTGTTAGGTCAAGCACATTTTTGTTTTGTATAGTTATTGAATGACACTCTAGGCAGGCAAATACAGTGAAATAACCTTTTTTTGTAGTGTGGCATGTGGGAAATCGCTAATACACATGTAATATTTAAAATGGGAATTTTTACTTTTCCATCTTACACAAACTATTTGGATCCTAAAACGGAAGTAGTATCCCGATTGAACAGCGATTCTGTAGTCTGCATGTCTTTGCAGTTAATGCCTTAAATTGTGCAGTATGTGGAAATATTGCATCATAGGGATACTATGTGGGTTACATGGCTTTTCTGATGCAATGAAAACTTTGCCTGGCAGTTGAGCTCCTATTTCTGTAATGGTCTTGCTTTGGAATCTCAGACCATTTATTCTTTGTTTGCTTTTATGAGGGAAGGAAAGGCCACCATCTGAGGATGTCATCCAGCTAGGATTAATTGCATCATCTGATTGTAACTTGACTTTACCTTTCCTGTGAGATCCCTTAAGCATGCATACAGACAAAACATGTTATTTGGTGGCACTTTAGGCCCCAACATTCATTAACAATAAAAGTTTAACAATTCCCTGATAGTTGAGTAAAATAGTTTTTAAATGTAATTCTTAACTCTTGACTTTACATTTACTGCTTGAAGCAGATAAAGACTTTATTAATAAGCCTTTGACACTGACATTACATTAATAGGTTCCTTGTTTTACTTAAGACTCTCAGTTTGGCATACCATGTGCTGTGTGTGAGAAAAATCTTGACCTGGTGACGATCAAAACGAAATGAGATAAGTGAGGGACATGTATCCTTATATAACGCAGACAAAATCCGTTTTCAGTAGTAAAATTAAAATTTGAATCTAAACTTCTGCATTTCTGTATTTCCCCAACTTGGGTATTAACATAACACCAGCTGCTTTTCTTTACACACCTGCGGAATGGAATGTTAGGTACTGCAAATGATATTTTTACAGTGTGGCTTTTCGGCATATAGTTGTCATGTGACTGAAAGTTCTGTGTCTTATTCAATTACTGAAAGCAAATGGTGACGCTTAACCCACAGGGGAGAAAATTAATCATGAGACTTGATATGACTGACTGTAAACAGAGCCGAGTGCTGTGCAAAGCAACCATTTCACATCTGGGGGGAAAGATGAATGCTAAAAGCATTCAGTCAGCTAAAAGCACTATATGGAATTAAGTGTTTGAAGTTGCATTGGAGCTTGCTAAGTTGGTTTACTTTTGCTCCAAATTTGAAAGCATTTATTTTCATGTTAAGAAGACTGTACAGCAGGTACGTTTATAAAACTGATACAATTATACAATTCTTAACATACAAAAAATAAAATGGTACATGAAATGTCCCTTACGTGAATACACTCTGATACTTTAAATGATTTGTAATTGAGATATCCAACAAGGTTTAATGCCATTGTCTTGTATTACTAAAATCCTTGGTGTGCTGGTGTGGGTGTTTTTCAAATTGGTCACCTAGTAAATGAAGCCATAATAAGCCTTTTAGAATGTTCTAGGAATCCCACCTGAACACGGAAAGAGGCTGTTCATGTGCTATGTGGTTTTTAGAATACTGTTTGAAATACGCAGTTGACATTTGTTTTAATCGAATGATTAAAGTAACCTCCTTCATCCGCTCAAAGTTACATAAGGAACAATAGAACTGTCCCTCCCTGGTCAGGTCCTTTTCCCCAGTTCCGATACATGTGCATTTGCTCATTCTAAAAGGACGTAGGTTGCCATAGCTCATGTTATAGCTGTTAAATGTAGGAACTATAGAAACCTTTTGCTTGGATTGTTTTTCCTGCCTTTGTATGCATTGTCGGTGGAAAGTAGACACTGCCGCCCAGCCCAGCTTTATCATGACAAAGCCAATGTTCTGTTCACTTCCTTAAAAGAGGTTTGAGATCAGTGTGTTGTCACTGGATATTACTGCTGCCCAACCTAGCTTTAACATGACATAGCCGATGTTCTGCCCCCATCCATGAAAGAGGCTTGAAAACCAATGCTGTGATCGGGAGCGTGACAAGTACATATTTTCTGAGCTGCTTAATAAACCTTTGTATCCTAATTTATTTAAAAAAAAGGTAACTGAACTACTGAATAGTTTTTCTTCTCTTGCAGTGGTGGAGGAAATTAAAGTCCCGGGCATTCAGTTTTTGAAATGATTGAGATTGCAAAGTAAATCTGAAGTTGGCTTCTGGTTAAGCAGGGTTTTATGGATAGTTCCATGACTGAATTGTTTCAGCTGTAATATTTTATGGGGAAACTTGTGTAATTATTTGTTTAAGTATTTTAAGTGTTGAGGTCAAATATAAGTGTGTATTCCCACTGCCAGTAGGCAGATTGTTACTTCAGTTAGGATGTTATATTATTAAACGCTTTTTTTTAAGCTGCCTGACGCCACATAGGAACTTGAAATATATGTGGTTGTCTTCTTGTACAAAGATGAAGAGGGGACATTTACACAGCTGAATGTTCATTCAGGCTTTCCCCTTCAGTTTTCTGTGCAATTCCCAGTTTCTGAGGTAGCGGTCGTAGGGCTAATGATTCAAATGACATGTGCTACGTGCTATTAAAAGACACTGTGCTGCCAAGCTTAACTGTAGCACTGCATGTGTTGTATGACGGATCAGCTATAAGTGTCCTTTTGGGGAAAAAAGGCTTTATTTCCTCCCTCTCATGTTTGTGTTCACAGTATAAGCTGACCCTAACCACAAAGGCCAGATTATCACTAAATTTGTTCTCCGTAACACTTGCTTCTGGCATGGAAAATACAAAATAGCCTAAGATGGTTCCTCTTGATGGCTGGAAATTTTAAGTATAGGGTGTAGTCCCTTTTACATGGGTTTTACTGCCCTGAAACAAATGTGGAGTACTGTTTTATTCCCACTATTGTCTATACCACTCATATATTGTGGTTTAGCATACTGTACACTGTGGGGCCCAAATTAACAAGAACTCAGTCTTCTAAGAAAACGCCTAGATGTTCTTTGGTAATTAACATGAAAGTGAGTTTTAGTGTTTAGCTAGAATTATGAGTTTGACACTCTCCACTGAGCTTTGTTCTGTTTTTGGACAGGACATAAGGAACATCTACTTATACAAATCCTAAAATGCCAAAGATCTCCAGTATGTCATTTTCTGAAGATGTGGAGAAAATGAAGTCATGCGCCAAAATGTTTTTTTATTTATGGCTTTGATTAACATGTCCTCTTCGTTTTTCCTTGAAAAACCATGCTGGTGGGTGTGCATGCGTTTGCCCTGCGATGAACTGCTGTGATGCCCTGTCTGCCTTGTACCCTGTGCTTCTGTAGTTTATTTTAATGCCTCCTCAGTAGATGAAACTAAACCAGCAGGAATTTACTGTTGCCTTTTTTTCTATCCAGAAAGGCAACCGCTCTTCTCTCCCCTTACTTTAATAGCTATGGTGCTTCCAAACGTAATGACTGTAAACCAGAAACATCTTCCTGTTTCCTGAGCGGTGATGCACAAGACAGAGATTTGGGAAGTCAGTCCTGGGAAGAGGAAGATGTTGCTGCATAAGAAAATGTCCAGCATTCCATAGGGCCCTGCATACCCCTGCTGTCTATATGACACAATATGATACGGAGCTGCTGCTGCCTGTCTGGTTAGTGCATTGCCCAAACATACTGGGGGTTTGCTTAAAATAGCCAATGGGAGGTGGTCAGAGCTTGTTGACTACTATAGATGGTGAAGCTGTCTGGCTGTTGGAGTGAAGTAAGGCAGAACTAAATGCTAGTGGGGTCATTTTCTTGTTCAAGGTCAGCATGTTCCAATGTCAGCTGTTTTTCATGTTTGCTTTTACAGAGGGGAATATGTGCTGTATGATGTAGTGGAAAGCTCTGTTATCAGGTTCCGGTTGAAGAATTTGCATGCACTTCTGAAGGTTTAGCAAACACCTTTTGTCTTTTTATATTTTAGCTATTCATTGCCTAGGTGTGTTATTTTGCATTTGTGTTTTCTGTTGGTCAAGTGACTGACCCGTGCCAAAATGATTATGGAGAAATCCCAAATGTCTCAGCCCATCATATGTCATATTTACAAAGATTTTACGCTGAAAGGATTTTGCAATGTCATCATTGATTTGATTATTATTGAAGCTTTTTATTGCTTTTATTCCATTCCATATAAGAATGGCTTTGTATATGAGTAACATTTTATTTAAAATAATACTGTCCTTGAAATATTTCATGTATAATTAAATGTGCTGTGGTTTCAAGTCCAGAAAGCACAGAATTAGCAGCAAAGGGTATTTTGTTTTTTCAAAGATATTACGTAGTCAAGTTTACAGGATTGATAAGACACTAATCACTATTTTTCTTTTGAAACTGTGAATGAGCTATAAACTAACTTGTTCCCTTTCAGAAGTGTTTTAGTTCAACAACTTGCATAAATGAATTAATGAATGTTTGTAAAAAATGTGGCACTTCAAAGATTGGAAGAAATATTAACAATATACATTATATGCTATATACAGAAATGTAGCAGTGTGTCTGTGCACTGACAGGTTTTGAATTCTATAATATTCATATAACTCTACATGGTTAAAAAATTGAAAATGCACAAAAAAACCAGACAAATCACATGCAGGAAAGATCATTTTAGAGATCAGCTAGAGTTTGTCACTTAGTCATGTGGTATTGGCTCCTATGGACTGACTTCTGTCTGGTTCTGGCTTTGTGCCCTGTGTTGTCCAGATGGTTAGTGTCCAGCAACCTAAAGACGATGAATAAGTGGCTTTCTGGTAGTTGCTGGATGTGCTGCATGGGATGGTCAAAGATTAAATATAGAGCTCCCTTGACAGCATTGTGCTTAAAAATGGTCGCCTCTAGCATTGTTAATCATTTCTTCCCTATTTTATAGAATGTAGAGTCACTTATGGTCAGCCTATATTTAGCCTGGTAAATTCTAATGATGTCTTTTCCTTTGTTGACATCTTATTTGTCTAGTAGGGTTCTAATGCATGTGGAAATTTTAAGTGCCTTTTGGCACGGAAAAGAAAATTCCAGAATCCTCAGAGAATTAAAAAAAACATCCCACTTGAGTATGTTATTGCAGTTGCTGATTTACTCAAAAAAAAACCAGAGCTTTTACTCATTCATGCATGAGGCCCAAGGGAAAACAGGAAGGAAGCAAAAGGAAGTGAGCAACAAAAAAGTTTGTCCGAGCTTTTCTGTATAATGTTACATTGTGGTTTTCTTCACCTTTTAGGAAATGGTTCACGTGTGAGTGATTTATTCATGACTGTTAATAATTGATACAGCTCTGCGCTAGCTGCGGTATTGTTTTCAGGTTTCTGAGCGACAGTCCTTGAAGTGGAGTGTTTAGAGTCAAGGTGGTCAAAAGGCTGGCAGAAGGGGTGAATGGTCTTTTACTCCTTGTCGACCGGTTAACAATGTGTGGGCACATGCCTGTGGCCTCTGTTCCTAGTGATGTCATAAAGGCTTGCTGACACATTTCTGATTCATCGGTTTTCATATTGCACAAATCATAATGCCATTCACAATTTTGTCCCTGTAAATAGTTCACTTAAGAAGGCTGATTTTATCAAAGCACTTGATGCCCTGAGGAGGTCAGCCTTGAGCACTGCTAAGGATCAGTGAAACAAGGACTTCGGGACACACTTGGGAATTACATTAACATGAATTCAGCACTTAAAAGGAGTTATTTCTTCATGCAAAGGGTTATGAGGGGTGTGGATCAATTTGCCCAGCCATATTGCCGAAGTAAATTCTTGGATTCCAAGGAGTCTTTTATAAAATGTCTGTATGATATTCTTAGATCAAGAAGTTACTAGCAATGTTTTGTAACATTTGTGATGTTCCACCTTTAAGGTAATCGGGTAAAATGGCAGTCATTTATCATATAGCTGAGGGTCATGGAACATGTAGTCCATTGTACAGTTCAGTACGGTTCTTGCACACTTTCAACAAGATAAGCAAGGACCTAGCAAATGACAAATCTTGTTCGGTTTGATATTTACATAGAGGATATTGTTGGTGGGAGATATTGTCTTAGTGTAAGGATTTTTTTGGGGGAAAATAGTATAATAACTTAAACTGCAATTTAACGATTCCATTTATTAATCACAAGTTTATCAACTAGTACGGATGTTTAAGATTTCCTCTAGGCTTAGTTTTCACTTGCTTGTGAAATACCACAGTTTTGTTATCCACTGTGGATACAAACAAAGAATAAACAAAGACAAATATCCTCGGTGCCCTAGATTATACATTCATATTATCTATTCCTCAAGACAGCCAGGTATTTCTCTAATTTAAAGGATGTTAGGAATGCTAAAACTAATCTTATTTTCTGTGCATATCTGACATGTCTCCTTTTACCCCCTGATTAAAAACATGCTGGTTCTGATCCCAGTACTGGAAAGCAACATTAAGTAGAAAATGAAGAACTTAAAAAAAGAAAAGAAAGGTCAGCTGTGGTACAATTTCAAACATGAAAAATGTCTTATTGAAAATTGTTGCAGTACAAAAATCTGCCCAGTCTTGAATCCACCAATCATTTTCTGTTTATGCAGTGCATATACCAAGTCAGGTTATGGTGTTGCCTAACCTTTGTCAAACAAAAGGGTGGTGATTCTGTCTTTAAACAAGAAACAATAAATAATTCCAACATCTCTGTGGAATAAGTTGGCGAGTGTGGAGAAGAACAGAATTTGAATGAAAAGTAACTGCCAGATGGCCTTGATGGGACAGTGTTCTAGTTGGAGACAAGTGTTGCATTAGCACAGAGTGAGAAAGCACAGCCATACTGTACGAAGCATAAACAGGAACAGTTGCACTTCATTCTTGAGCTGCATGGATCCGCCAGAGATTAAAGTAAATGGATTCCAATCACTGTCACGTACTTGGCTGCAAGGTTGTATGTAAATGTATGCTCCAGTAGTGGAGTGTTATTGTATAATTATATTAATGATTTCATATTGCTGCAAGAGATTTTTTGCTTGTTCAGTAGGTGTGCCTGTATTTGTATTAAGCTTGTTTTAAGGGTTGGGGATCAAGTCTTTTAAACTGGACAAAGATTTCCTTTAGCGTTCCAGCCATTATTGTAAGGAGCAGAAAATTCTGTCCAAATAACTTTGGTGTGTAGTTCTTAAATTGCAGGCTTCCTGTTCCCTTATAAACTGGAAATGGTGATGGCTGCTGATTGTCTCAGCTTGGGGTTTTCCAGTAAGTGGGTGGAACAGCAGCTTTTGTACAAAACCCTGGTTGGATCTTAATTTTGAACAGATGTTGAAAGTTTAAGTGTTGCCCTCCACAGCCAGCATTTTGCTACCACATTGAACGCAAACTTGCTAAAATAGTATCCAATATGGAAATGTAAAATCATAGGCTAGGCATTGGGTATATTATCTGGCCACATCTTTTACTACTATTGAACAGGGCTGTGCCTTGTATTTTAAACCAGATCATTTTCCAGGGCCAACGACAATTT
Organism: Lepisosteus oculatus; assembly: GCF_040954835.1. Taxonomy (NCBI): domain Eukaryota; kingdom Metazoa; phylum Chordata; class Actinopteri; order Semionotiformes; family Lepisosteidae; genus Lepisosteus; species Lepisosteus oculatus. The sequence continues at coordinate 8,008,397 of NC_090716.1, forward strand.
TTATTGTGGCTTCTCCATCCCTACCCCACTTCCTCCTCCAAAAAAGACTTTTTGGGAAATGGTGCTTGGGTAAAATGCAATATGTGAGCAGTAAAAAGCCCAAAACTTAGTTTATTTTCCTTCAACTTAAAGTGGGAATAATGTTGAGAAGTGTAGAATTCTGCATCAGTAGAGCAGAAGACTGCCTCATGCAGATTTAGTTTTTACTGAGTTCAATAATTACAGTATAGCATGGCGGGACAGACCCAAAGGACAGACACACTGCAAGGGGTTCCCAACTCGTATATAATAAGGGCTCAGAAAGAAGCTTTTTTCATATTTTGTGCCTGTCCTATTTTTTATATGTAATTGTACACCATGGAATCTTTGTTACTTTAAACCTGCCTTTATTTCTGTTTAGTAGATGTACCTTAGTGCTCTGTTTATTTTGCTGTATTTTAGGTGTTAATCAGAATCTAAGTGACTTTTAAAGTTGTCTAATTACACCTCTATATGTAGCTTAGTTGATGATGATTTTTACGAAACAATAGAGTTTCAGCTCTTCAGCTTTGAGGCGCAGGAGAACTGGAACAGAAAAATAGCAATGGCAAGATAAGCTTTCAACATCCTTATTGTGTTTCAGCCCAGTTCAGTAGATGTGTAAATTAAAATCCCCCTAAACTTTACCTTAAAACTGAAAAATTCCAGGATCTTTGATATTTAGAACGTACGCTTTCTAGTGAAATTGAGGTGTAAGATGCAGGAAAATGATTTCTGAGAGTTTTAAAAGATTGTCAGTACTTTTTACATTGCTGTTGGCTGATGTGCTCTGTTCTAGAAACCCAGATCTACTGTTCCTATATGATTTTTTTTTGTGCCAGACTGATCAATCACCATGGTGTTTACTGCTATTCCCGCGAACTATGCTGTACGTTATACATTTGTATACCCTTCGTGTTGGAAGATGATTATCAGCACACCCCCCAGCACTAAAGACCATCTTGACTCCTGTGATTCATGAATCACCATTCCAAAATAGTGGTAGAACTTTTGTGGAAGTTGGAATCATTGGGACACTTCTTACATTCATCACAGGCCTGTGTACCCCTTATTCCTACAAGGGGAGAGTCTCTAGACCCAGTAGCTGTACTAACACTAATTATTTTTCTTTTCTTGGAGTAATTTTGAAAAATACTTCTGAATATTTTGTTGAATCGCAGGATCCCATTTTACAGTCATGGGTTATATCAAGGCAGGAACCCTCAAATGATTTTAGATTATGGCTCATATACTTGTGCAAGTGACCTTTGTGTTAAGGCTAAGTAGATTCATATAGCATTATGGATGGACTTCAGTAACATTTTTTTGTTTTGTTCAATTAAAAAAAAAAGGTTATCCTGCAATTGTATAGATTTTCAAAACAAAATGAACTGCCATTATGACATTTTCCTAAAGTGTGTAGATTCTTCATTGGAAGTTTTTAATTTAAAAGACTGCCATTTAAATGAGGAAATTCAGCTGTTTCAGGCTGAGTGAGCATGAGAGTTAATGGTCTTGCTTGCATTACTCAGGTTCAACCAGGATAGCAATTCTAGGTCCTTTAAACTGCAACCTTCAGCATGATGCTGCATTGTAGTGTCAAAAAGCAACAGTATCTGGTCAGTCTGTATCTAGCTACCAGCTAGTTAGATACAGAATGAGCACCTTGTTTTAAAAGGGCAGTTTACACCTTTCCAGACAGATACTGACGCCTTTTGATAGCTGACATAATGCAGATGCATTTTTGTTCCACTTGAGGCCTGTGCTCTTGATGTTTATTATTACTGAGGAACAAGTGGTATTAACTGCAGGCTCTGAATTGCAGGATTTGTGTGGACAGTAAGTTGAAAAAACTCTTGCACTGTTCATCTTAATTAGTTAAATAACACGTCTGGGTAGAACTGCTGAGAACGCACCTCTTTTGTAGTCTTAGTTTTCTGTACTGTGTTGGGGTGTTCTGTTACAGAAGCACATTGCACACCACATCAAGCTGAAAGAATTAAGGTCTTAAAGCTGTTATGCTCCGTAATAATAAGCAAGTAATGAAATAAGTTTGGCACTCCCCAAGCACAAAACTGCATGTTTACTGTGAATAGAGGTCATTCCCTTTTTCTATTTAGCTTACGTGTGTTTTTGTTTTGTCCCGTTATTTCTCTACAATTCAGCATTTTCGTCTGCATTTGGCACATGTTTCAGGCCCGTGCTGTCAGTGGAGTGAAACTGTGTAGCCCCCCAGTGTGTAGCCAGCTCTGTGGCCTGTAAATAATTTAGATTGCAGCTTGGTTGTTTGGATTACATTTCTAGCTGGGGAAGAGGGCTGGGGTTGACATTCTTTTCAAGGTGTTGGAGGGTACTACCAAGATGTGTGAGGGGCGCAAAACTGAAGTTATCAAATGAAAATTGGAACATTTGTTGGGTTTTGGGAAAGATGATTATTTAAGTTTGTCAGTGTTAAAGTGAGGTCTGTTACACTTGGTTTAAGAAATGTATGCCTTTCTAGTATGGGATCTTATTTTTATTTGTAACGTACAAGCAATCTCCTGGTACTCCTTTCAGGTTGGGCTGTCACTGGTTAGATCAGCTATAAAACAAGCTCGTGTTTTTCAGTCCTAAAACTGGCAACATGGCTGTTTTGCAGTGCAGTTTGGTCATTTACAGGAACTGATTTTTTAAACTTGCAAACCTTAACTGAGAAATCAACATGTGCACATCCTGTGGTGGAATAACCCTTCACCAGAGAGGCAGTGGCGTGAATGCTGCCACATTGCACATGCACATTCATGCTAAAGTTTGATGTATAGAAATTGACCATACACCACAGTGCTATTGGTTTGTGTAAATGATTAATCTGACACCGGCCTTTCTTAGTGAAGTATTTTTTTGCAAGTGCTTCATGGTTTGACCTTGCATGTGTACACTCAAACACCAATTCTGGCAGGTTCACAAGGTAGTTGCCTTATTGCACTGTCCTACAGACCTGACTGAACACTATCAAGCTATCTTGGAATAGCAGGTGTAGAAATACTGAGGTGCATGAACTATAGAACAGCAGTGGTAACATCGTTGTCTTCGATCAATTAATTCCCATTGGTTGTAGTTCTTTCACAATGTGGTGACATGGCTATTTTCAGCTTCTTCATCCTTGAGAGTAAGGCTACTGAGTCTGTGCTGTTTTTTCTGGATGGCTGTGTCAAGGAGAGGAGCATTCCTATGTGGCTGACTTACACACTTCTTGATAATATTTATAGTTTGTGTAGTCTGAGCACATGGCAAATCTTATATATCTTGTATATTGACAGTTTCTAAATCAAAAGTTTGTGAAATCTTTTTATAAGTACCAGATTTCATGAAGGATAACTCTCCCGCAGTTTGATTTTTTTTGTAGCATTTTATGCGTTTTTAATGCCTAAAAATTGTCAAATGCGAATAAAATGATGTCTGATTTTTCGGTTTTATTTCTAAATCGTTGCACTTTGTTGTTGGTGAGATTTAAAATAGAGGACAACTGTTGTGTTAGTGTATACTGGCTTCAGCAGGCTGTCATAAACACATGCTCACTTAAAAAGAAACAGAACTAGAGTTGAGTGGTACAGGACAAGGTATATGAAGCCCCATCGAGATTTTGCTGTTTTATATGTGTATGTGCAGACTCTGGATAACAGCCTTGAGTGGACAGTATAGTATATTTTGAAGGGTGGTTAGTGATACACATGGTATTTGGTTTTTAAAAGAATTAACCTTTTTCAGCAGGGAGTATCATTAACTTTGTTTCAGGAAATGAAGACATTTTTATAAAAAGGTGCTTGAATGTAACACATCAGTCAGTCTTGAACTTAATAGCTAAAGAGTGAAATATTGTATTGTGTACTGTTCAGCCACATCCACCACATGTAACACAGTGGGGAGTTTTCTGTAACTTTCCAGAATGAAGCAATAAAGTTAGAGATTAGATTCAGAATCAGTGGAGAGATTAAGTTGCATAGAATCAGGGAAGCTCATTCTAAGCAGAAATGCTTGTCTATTACTATCACGCAAAGCTCTGGTCTGAGACCCAAACGACAAGAAACTGCAAAGGTTTATAGGAACTTTGGAAAAGAATAAGGAAAGATGTTTGGGACCACTGCTGAGTTGTTGACATTTTTCAACCGAATGCTTCTGAGTCCTTTGAAAAAGGACAGTATAGACAGTAGTGGACAGGATCTTTAGAAACAGGAGTGGAATGCAATCCCTCCTTAAGACTTTGTCCTTTTTTCTCTGGTTAGTGTTGGAATAAACGAAATGGTTAGACATTGCTTTATTCTTTTTACCAGTCAGTATATCCTGTGTTTTAAACTTAGAATAAATGAACATATTTTGGGAAATCTAAAATGACTTAAATTGTAATCCCCTTAAATCAGTCTGTGTTCCACTGCTGTGCTCAGCAATTTGAATCTATTTTTGGGTTTTAGCTGTCGTTGCTGTGTTGCTGGGCATGCTCGGAGTATTGAGTGCCCTTGCAGAATTGTATGGCCAGTATATTTTAATCACAGTATTTTTAGCAAGGCATAATGCATAATGGTTTCCAGCTTAGCCAAGGCATGGTGTAGCCCGTTTTCATCACTGTAGTGATAAACAACACGCAAGCAGGCTGGAGCAATGCTGAAAGATGGGTGGAGATTTCCTCAGGGGTCAGGAGATATCCACACATTCTTCATTACAGAACAGTTGCAAATGCTTTTTTTGCCCTTGGTTATAACCAGTCATCCGCATTTCCCAGATAACATAGCTGTTCCTGCTCTGCTTAATTCCACTTAGTAAGGCGAGACAGTTTTAAGACCTTGTTGATAGTTTTGTCTGCTAGCTCTCCTGATCTTTTATTTTGAACAATATAATTTACTAGACTGTTTGATGTGTTCAACACTCCATCTCATGGAGTATAATTTTTTTTAATTTTTATATACATAAAACATGTTATGGAAGGAGCTGACTTCTCCAGCATTTAGAGCTGTTAGTGTCAGGTCTATATTAGTTAGTTTTGCATCTTTAGTGGTCTTTTTGCCACAAAATGAGGATGGAAATGTATTTTTGCAATTATCTTTTGCTAAAATCTGTGTTGTCTGGTTGTATTTATGGTATGTGAAAATGTAACTTTAAATTCTTTAATTAGCAGACTTTTTCACAGAGAAACAAAAAGTACATTTGCAGAAATGACTGAATTGTGAACAAGCCAATACATACTAGAGAACCCAATGATTATTGAAGTTGTTTTATTACTTTAAAAAGATAATTTTCTATGCAGTTATGAACTGTTTATAAACATGATAGATGTTGGGTGTGGTCCTTTGAAATGGTTAAGAAAATATTGTTTTGATCGACCCAAAAAGCGCAGAGAGGAGTGCTTGTTATTCCAGATGAATCTTTAAAGGCCCTTTTTAATGCTAAAGTTTTTCCATTGCCCGGAGTGTTCTTGTGGATCATTTGAAATGGTTCAGTTTTCAGAGCCAAAGGATTTTCCCTCAAGTTTTCCATATGATATATAGGAGATTTAGCTAGCCTTTACCTGCTTGAAATGCAAGAGGGTGAGCAGAATGTTTGACATTTTGCTTTTTACAGTAATTGGTTCTTTCACGAATGTGTATTTTAAAAACTGTTCATGCCCATACAACAACCGAAGACTTGTTCTTGCATACCATGTACTGAAATTGTTTTGGATGACGCTAATGGGAATGAGCTTCCTTTCTTATTGATCTCAGCCCTGCACACAGACCCCTTATTGTTTAAAGTTTTTTTTCTTTTTAAAAAAAAATACGTCTCCGATCCTATCAGATTTTTTCACACTTCAAAAAGATATTTCCTTTAATTGTGAAATAAAAAGGCGAGTCGCCCAGTTTACTGTGCCTGAAACGTAAGAATACGAATGCCAGCATGTCTGCCTTATTTATATTTTAAGTTTGGAGGCCAGTCTTGATGTGTTAAAGGGAACAATGAATGTGCAAAAGAAGAGTAAAGCATGTTAACTTTTTAAATTGTTACAACAAAAAGTTGACCGATAGGCTTGATCTTTGAGTTAAGTATAGTAGCTGGTTTTCTTCTAGAATAAAGTCTGTATAGGTTTACCGCTAACTCTTTCTGACAATTTAGGATCACAAGCTGAATCTTTCCACATGATAAGAGGCCCAGTAATTCAAGCATAAAAGTCAAGCATCCCTCTGAGAGAGCCAGGATCGCTTATGATAAGAGTCATGTTTTTGCCACTCTTAGGCAATGTAATTGCCTGGATTTTTCCGTAATGAATGGCCTGAGGAGATGATGTTATTATGGGTGCCTGTTAGTCCTGACTTTGATGTATTGACTGTGCCACATAGAAGGTTAATAACATTAGGGAGCATTCGTTTTTTGGAGTCAAGAGATCTGCATGCAGTGGTATGTAAAGTAACTGCTCTGTTGTTCGTACATTGGGGGTTCAGATCCTCTAAACTGCATCTGTCATAAATGTATTTATCTCAGTATCTAGGATGCTAAATGCATTTAGTTTTATGCTTAACCACTACACATGCAGCATTAAATTGCTGTTTAAACTCTGTGTACATTTCATGTAGATCTCTAACATTTCCTGATCTCTGAGATTTTTGTTTATTCTACAGCTTTTTTAAGCATGAACAATTTAGTAATTTACATCAGTCGTAGTTTTTATTGTGAAAGTGCTTTATAGAATGTCTTATAACATTAAATATCCACAGTCCGCTTGGTTTATCCATCTTTATAGCTTGCAGAGTGAAGTTCTAGAGTGTGCTTTAATGTTTCCAGGCTAATTTATTGTAAGTTCAGTATATCAATATACTCACAGAATAAAGGGGCTGTCTGAAGCAACCATTTTCCTACCCCCTTTTCAATGTAATGGTTTACTAGCATATTAAAAAAACACAAAGCTCTGGAGCTTGTATATAAACTAAAGTGCAGTCAGGGACATGGTGCGGTTCTGTTAGTGCTGTTGCTTTGGAGCTGGTGGAGTATGCATGCTCTTCCCACAGTCCAGAGACATGCTGTCTGGGTTAGAGTCCCTGGATTGTCCCCTGCATGTGAGACGGTCACAGACTTTTTCTGGCTTCCATATCTAGCAGCAGAGCTAAATCACATTGGTGTCCGGAAGACATGAAGTGTGCATGACCTTAATTGCAATAATGTTTGCCAGTGACAACATTAGGAAGGGTAGTACCTGATTTCCAGCTTCGCAGTCACCTGACAATGGAACACTAGTGTTAATAGCAAATATTAACTTGCCAGTTTCACCAGAAAATGGAAATTTTGTACAAAAAAAGTGAATGGGAGGGTCTGAAGGGTTTTTTACTTTCCTCTCACTGCCTATAGGTTTTGGTGATTAGAAAACTATTCCTCGCAGCAGAAAGGAGTTCCATCACTCCAGCTGAACCCTTGGTAGGTTTAAGAGAGTAAAATTAAAAGGACTGGACATACTTGCCATGCACATGGGCCTTTTGTAAAATGTGTTATCACCTGGGACAGCACTTCTTTCTTACTGAGGGTTTTGTTACATGTATGTAAGCATGGTATGGTTTGTGTAAAAATTCCATTAATTAATAAACAGACTTACACGGGATCCTGTTGAAGCTCAGTCACATCTCGCACTGCCTATGAAGCCTGAACAACCAATATCTTAAACATGGTAAATCTGTATATAGGAAGTTTTGCCTTTGTTACACTGGCTGTACTCCCTGTCTTTATTACATGAAATATTTTAGTATTGGCCACATTGTAAAGTCACCTTATTGAACAGTTTTGTGAACGTATACAGGTGGACGTCTACGATGGGTATTCTGAAGTTCAATGATTAAAAAGCGCTTTAAAAGCACTAGCTAAATCATATTGTCGTCAACAGTCTTTCAGCATACTGCCTATTTCCACATTTTCGGCTGCTAGTACTTTACACAGAAACAGAATGTTACTTTAGTCATGGATTCAATTGCTTTTCCTGCAAATGCCTTTTCTGCAATTTATTCAATAACACTCAACCTCTTCCATGGCGTGTTTGATATCACTGTTCAACAGTAAAAGCATAAACATTGAAGTTATGGTAAAAGACCAACTTCAGAACATTGGGTAATTTTAAATATCTCTGTTAAATTAAGCTCTCTCTTCTGTGTTGCCACTGTCACTTTGTTCTGCTGCTTTCTCCTATGACTAAAGAAAGTATAGTCACAAATAATAAAGCTGATGTTGGGGTATGTTAGCTGTGGACTCGGCCAGAATGTCAGTTCCAATCTATGACTTCGCTGCATTATGGCAAAACTCAGCCAATCGTGTACTGCATGTGCAAAGTCATGGTTTGGAACTGGCAGTCTCAAGCCATGCTTTATATGTTGTAATGTAATCAGAAATGTATGCTGATCGCCTGCTATGAAACCTTTACAAACCCAAGTGCTCAATATACACTTTTGCTTTCTTTTTAGTAACATGTTTTGCTACTGTAGTTCAAAACGTACAGACCCAACATAGGAATATATTCAAGATAAGCAGTCAGATAATCATTATTCACTTAATGTGAATAAAAATTATATACATTTGGTGTGCATATGCATCTGTGTGCCAAATATAACTCTTCGTTCTGTTATGGAGCTAGGTGAATAGTTGGGAGCTATGAAGCAGTGGTTACCAAGCCTTGTCCTGCAAGACTGTCTGCTAATTTATCAATAGTTCTAATTGGTACCTTAAAGTTTTTTGGTTCAACTGTTTCCATGGTGTGTCCTGCATTAGAAAAATTCCCTACTGCAAGTGTCTTAGTCTCTCCTGACCAAGCCAGCTGTTATTCCTAAGTAGCAGCTATTAATAGGTGATTTTCTTATGATGAACAGGCACAGGTGGTGATGACAATGTATCGGGCACTCCCCCAATTGCCTTTTTCCCTCATCTGTAGGGCTCCGATTGATAACATTTCAGGCAACATGTCAGCACGAAGCAAGCTGGGAAACTCAGAAATCTGTTAGAGGATTGGTGCAATTTACAAATACCGTTCATTGTTTTAACAGCTGAAAGCAAATATAGCAGTAGTAAAAAAAAATTGCTCCTGGGGTGTCACTGATTGATTTCAGAGATGGAAAGCAGTCCTATAGGAAACGAGCATTTGTCATTCATTTGGGTCCCTGTTTTGAGTCTGTTACTTACATTGAAAATGCAAGAGGTGTAACTAACACATAGTGGAAGTGAGTTCCAAGCCTGGGAGAAATCCTACATCAAATCTTCTTGAGTTTCTGAAGGGAGTGATTTCGTTCCAAAGAATTTGCCGTTCAGTAACTTTTTAGTAAGGCTTATGTAGGGCGCTGTCTGTGTGGAGTCTGCATGTTCTCCCCAGTTTTTGTGGATTCTCTCTGGTTGCCTCTGTTTCCTCCCACATTTGTTTATGTTCTGTCCAATAAGATTTGCTCTGAGTCCATTTAGATTTAATGATGTTTGAATGTTGTTTTTATTTAAATGAAGAAGTAGTTGTTCAGGGATGTGAAAATAACACAGAGATCACAAGAGTAATGTTAGTGTATTTCGTCTTTTAAATACACTAGTCTCTTGTCACATCTTCTATAGTTTGCTTTATAAACTGTCAAATGATGATGGGCTCAATAGACTGAAGAATGCCATATGTGTTCTAGTAAACATTTAAGGTTCCATAATTATGAGCACTTGAAAACAGTTGACTGACTGTGGACTAGCTGGAGATCAGTAATCTAGCTTCCTAGAAGAGCCACTTTTTTGTCTGTTATGTCATGTCTCTGTGGATGATTGTCGATACTACGGATGTTTGTTTTACCTCACCTGCTTTTAGAATAAATGAGCTTAAAGGCAACAAACCAGGTAAGTTTGTGTACCTTGTGAGAATTTGACTGAAATAATATTCCCTTACAACTTGGTGTGAACCTTGCACTGTATGTTAATGAAGTTGCAAAATCTACCTCCAGTAAAAACTGGTGTTCTTTTAGGTTAATTTATTTTTTACTTGTATTGCAACCATTTAGTGCAGTACTGCACAGTCCCATTTAGAAGTCTGCTTTCCTTTTGGAAGTAAGCAAGGCTAATGTTTTTAATATAGGGAGTAATTACTCACCAGGTTGCAGAGTGCTACACTGCATCAGTAAATTGTAGCTAAACGGCATAGGCCTGTTCTGGAAAAAGAGGCCTACTGTGGAGGGCTTTATTCTGTGCTGTGAATGGCATGCTGTCTTCTCAGGGTGTGGAGCCTGTTGGAGAAAAATACACAGGCCTCACGTCAGTGTAGTTCCCAGCCTGCATTTGGGAGCTTTATTGGTAAACCTTTAATAAACCTGCACAAGTATAAAGTTTAGAATTGAGCATCTTGAATGTTTTCAGTCCTTCCATACTTGTAGCCATGTAACTCAAGCCTTTGGTGTTTCGCTGGAAGTCATAAGCTGTGAAAAGAGAACTGTCTGCTGGCTAGTTCAATTGTCATCTCCGAATCCCTTTCAGTGACAAGGGCAAAAAAAGTTCAGATCTTTAAGTAGTCTGGTGCTGTGGGTGCTTGACTTCTGGTTTGTGCAAGAAATAATTTTTTGCGTGTGAAATTCAACTGAAGCTGACAGCCTTGGAAGACAACTTACCATCAGTGTTCGGGTTATTCCTTGCTGAAAAGGGAAGAAAGAAAACACAGTTTCGGCCGTGGGGCCTTCTTCAGTTGTGAGCTCGATTTCCAACTTTCACTTTAAAAGATACTCCTGCTACATTTATTGATATTTTGAGGCGAAGCTCATCAGCACGTTTGTTACCTAGTGTGCATTGCACAAACAAAGCACTCGTCATATTTATTTTCTATGAAGCGTTACTCTGAAGTAGAGATGTACCGGGTGTATATTTAAATAATTGTACATGAACTAGATATTTGATTTTGGTTCATTCCTTCAGTTAGTAATGTTAAAAACAACAATAGCAACCCCAGTACACTCTAGCTGGTCTATAAAATTAAGTCTCTCTAGAGCTGATCTGATAGTTTTATTTTTTAATTTTAGCAAGTGATAGCTCACTCATTCAACATGAGAGTTTACTGTGTCTTCTGTGGTTGGTTCAGAAAATGCTTTCTTACATAGCTCTTGACATGGAAAGTTGTGCAGTTTATTATTATTATATTAAAAAAAATTACCTTAGGCCATTTATTTGCCATAGTTTTGAAAGTCAATTATAACACTTCTGTTTGTATCTTTGGCCCACTTAGCTTTATTTTGACATTTATTCTAATGATTTTGTGACATTGTGTACTTTTTTGACACTCTTTTCTGTTACCTCCACAGACCCTACAGATTCTTGTTCTTTCTACATGTAGTTTTTAACTATAATTTTTAAAACATTTAGGGCCCCTTTTGAAAGTCCCTAATTATGTGTGTAACATTTATTAACTGCTGAAACGCACATTAAAACTCTGTCTTGTCATCGGGTGACATGTTCTGGGCATATAAATAACTATGGAGCAAACCTTTACACTTTTGTTGTGTTGTAAAAATACTTCAAAACTGCTTTCAACATTAATGGTGAAGGTAAGTACCACATATGACCCTAAAATTAAAATGCTTATTTTTTCAACTGTACATTGGTAAATTGTCTTTTGAATATTTCTTATCTGTAAATACAAGCAGGGTGTATTTATTTTTGAGTGTTGCCATCATGGAGCAGAAATAGCAGGCACGTGCATGTGGTTCAGAAGAAGAGGCATTCTTCTTGAAACTTGAAAATGAAAATGTCTCAACCTGAGTAACTGTGTTAATGTTGGTATATTTACTCTTCATGTTACAACCATTAAGGCCACTGAGAGCAGTACGGCTGGGCTTAGTTAAGGGCATTTTTTCATCTCTTTTCATCAGTAGCATACACAAGGTTGTTTAACTATAGAAGTATGTCTGTAGGTTTTCAGATGTACGTTTGTGGGACGAATATGTTTTATGTCCTTTTATGTATTCAACAAATGTTTCTCTGACAATTTTAGTTCTGGTTCTGGGGATTTGGTGTAGTGTTGTTCAGAATCTCAAAATGGTTTACTAGACATTTGCTCAATTCAACACTAATCATGTAATATAAAGAATAATAGAGCTAGTATATATACGTCTGTGCTAACCTTGGTTAAGTTAAGCTAAATAGTTGATTTTTGTTTCATTCTCTAACGTAAAGAACATTTTAAAAAGGTTGCATTTTCTGTCATTTAACATGACATCCCTGGCTTATCAGTGACCGTTAATGTCAGCACTTGCTATCCTGTTTTTTGCACTCCTATTTTTACTGAGTCACTCTTTGTGTAATACAAAGCTTAATGAAGAATTCTTCTCTATATAGAATCCACATATTCTCTAAGCAGAAATAACAGCTTCAGTTAACACCTTTTACATTGAGTTTTCACACCCTACTTTCTCCAGTACTACAAAATCTGCTTGAAGAGATAAGATGAGCAGGTTCTGGGTGTAGTTCATTCACAAATAGTGACTTCCTTAGTGACTACAAATAGAAAGGAGGCAAAACATGCATTATGGATTTATTTTAAGTGGCCTTAGCAGTAATATTAGGTTCAATTAATCCTGGAATAAACAGTCAGTAGCAAGAAATCAAAACTGATACGTATAAGTACGTTGTTAGGACTTATTTCAGGCTTGGGTTGACACAGTAGCTGGGGTGCTCTTGTTTTGACTTGTGACTCATCCCAGCTTGAAAATTCTCTGTGAGAAAATTGGAACTGGTCTACTGCATGTTGGGAACATGTTTTCAGTCCATTTGTGGAGTGGCCAGCTGATGTTGGTTTGAAATACGACCCCTTTCGGTTTATTTGACCAATTCCCTTTCCCCTGAGGTGTTTGTTTCCTGTCAGTTAACGCCTGTTGATTTTTGTTTTCCTGGTTGTTGTTGGCGTGTTAGATCATAATAACAGATACAAACAAGAGGAGTCCCTGTCAGCCTGTTTGGTTGTTAATTGATCAAGGATCTGATCCAGCTGTCTCTTGAAAGAAGTTAGGGTATCATTTTCAACAAAGGGGTCTGGCTAACTTGTTCCAGACTCCCACAGCCCTTTGAGCATAGAAGTGCCTCCTGTTCTCAGTTTTAAATGCGCTGCCAAATATTTTCCACTTGTGTCCTCTGGTTCATATTTCCCCGTTCGTTCTGAAAAAGTCTTCTGGGCTGACATGGTCAAAGCCTTTGAAGATTTTGAAAAGTTGGATCAGGTCCCCTCGTAACCTTCTCTGTTGAAAATTTATAAAAAGGTTCTGTTCTTTCAGCCTGTCAGTGTAGGATATTCCCTCAGGCCACAGAATGGATCTGGTCACTATTCTTTAAATGGCTGCCAAAGCACCAGTATGTGTTCAGTCAGTATTAGTTGTCCTGTAGGATTTCCTAGGTTTTGTTTTGAGATGTGAAGCCTGTGCTGCTGCAGTCTTCCTCTCTCCTGAGGAGGATGATAAGTGGGCCAGCAGGCCATGAACACAGGATCTATAGAAGCCAGCAGTTTCTCTAGTGACAAAAGTGTTTTTTTTCCCCAATTTCAGTAACTTTAATGACAGTTGGGAAGAAAGCAAATTTCTTCCTTATGTTTAAGCATTGAAATGCTCTAAACGTTGGAGATTTCTAAAGACGCTTTTAAAAATGTGCTTCTCCCTATAACTTATAAGCAGATGATAGTCGGTGGCTCTTTGTTGAGAAGTGAAATAATTGGATCTTGCCTAATGTGCTGGTGTGCGAATAAAAATAAAAACCCACTCTCCAGTATGTTTGGAAAATGTCCCTCTTTAGAAGTTTCAGGTAGAAAGGAGAAGGGTAAAAATGAAATTCTACATTTGTTGCCGTTTGGAATACCTTTTCAAGTGAGGACCAAGTTGTGTAGACAAGCGGAGCATGTTGTGTTGCTGAGGGGAATATTGCATCATAGATAATGATTTTGTATTGTTCAACACAGGGTGTGTTCCCATACTGTTTATGCATGCCTTGAAATCTGAATGTTTATGGGCACTTTATCTGGCCTTCACTTTGTAGGCAGACAGATGCCTTTTAATCATTAATACAAAACAAGTGGAAGGCCTCTCTGTCTCTGCTGCCTTTTGGTTGTAAGTGAGTAGCATGGTTGGAAGATGTTTGTCATCAAGTGTAGCACAGCATGTTCCACTTATTCCTGGAATGTCTGTTTTTTTGTCTGAGAGATCAAACTTTTCTGTTTGGAGCAGTATTAAATTACTTTTTTTTATGTACCAGGCATTAAGAAGTCTTAACTATGAAAATAAGAATGGAATAAAGCTAGAGGAATTAGTGTTTTATAGAAAAAACAGAGGATTTGTCCGTGTTCTCTATAGACAAGCATCTTTGAAAGGATGTTTTGGGATTATAATAACCTATTACAGTAATTGAATTGTGCCGTTCTTTATATCATTGTTTAATGTAATATGACTAAAACCTTACAGATTCATGCCATGCTGAATGTCACATGCACCATGATGCGAGGAGGATCATCTGAATCTGATATTACATTTAATCTTTTTTTTGATTGCTCAGTTGTTGCTAAAATTGTGATTAACCCTAGGACATTTTGGCTAGTAGCTTTAAAATGTTTTCTCATTTTAAAGCATAATGGTTTTATGTAGTTTTTACGTTTTATAGGTCTTTCTGTGTTCGAACTTTCAATTTTATGGCCCTCTGGTAATGAAAGAGTTTATTTAATAATAATAATAATAATAATTGCTTACACTTATATAGCGCTTTTCTGGACACTCCACTCAAAGCGCTTTACAGGTAATGGGGATTCCCCTCCACCACCACCAATGTGCAGCATCCACCTGGATGATGCGACGGCAGCCATAGTGCGCCAGAACGCTCACCACACATCAGCTATCAGTGGGGAGGAGAGCAAAGTAATGTAGCCAATTCATAGAGGTGGATTATTAGGAGGCCATGATTAGTAAGGGCCAATTGGAAATTTGGCCAGGACACCGGGGTTACACCCCTACTCTTTTCGAGAAACGCCCTGGGATTTTTAATGACCACAGAGAGTCAGGACCTCGGTTTTACGTCTCATCCGAAGGACGGCGCCTGTTTACAGTATAGTGTCCCCGTCACTATACTGGGGCATTAGGACCCACATGGACCGCAGGGTGAGCGCCCCCTGCTGGCCCCACTAACACCTCTTCCAGCAGCAACCTTAGTTTTTCCCAGGAGGTCTCCCATCCAGGTACTGACCAGGCTCACACCTGCTTAGCTTCAGTGGGTTGCCAGTTGTGAGTTGCAGGGTGATATGGCTGCTGGCTATTTGTATATGCAGACTCCTGTTGACATCCAGGAAAGGTCATTTTGTTTATGCAGTATTATTAAAGAATTGTGTGTTAGAAAGAGAATGTCTCCTTGGTGTCAAAACAGAAAAACCTGAAAAGCCAGTTTAGAACTCGAGTCACTAGCTTTGTAATAATGGCTCAGATATTGTGTTCTGTGTGAAAGATGTATGCTTGCATTACGCAAAACCTCTTACGTAGTTAAGAGAACAGCAGTTAAAATAGCTGTGGTTTTACTTTTTGGAATTTGAGTAAATCGTGTTACATAGTTGTGTGCCAGTTCTGTTTTATTTATCCTCTCGATTTGCCAATGGCTTTTGTGTTTTTCACGGTCATCTCACGTCTGCCAACCATGTTACCACACACGGGGGGAAGGAGGGTGAACGGACAGACTCCGGCCATCTGGCCTCCTTCGATCCCCTCATCCTTTAACAGGTCTCAGGCTCAGCCTGGTGCTGATTGGAGGAGAGGCATCTGCCTCACTGAAAGCACGTCAATGCCTTGAGATGCCCAGGAAAAGGCAGGGATCACTGTGTCGCCTGGAGCCAGAACAGCCCTGGCCAGCTGATCCCACAATGGCTGTTAGTGGCTCTCAGGCAGTTGTGTGCCACAGCCTGGGGATTCCCTGCCACGGTGTGAGGGCCCATACCTGTGGCGCCACACAGAAGCCGTTTGCCAAAACAAAATTGATTAATTTTGGTAAAGAACTGCTAAAACAGCCTGTTAATTCTGCATCTTTGTAATGGATGTAGGGCTTCCCGTTGTAGCCCTGTATCATTGCTTATGCTGGCATCTTAAATTCCCAGAAACGATTCCTTGCAAAACCAGTACTGAGCTGCAGAGTTCGGAAGGTATTTTTGAAGCCTGAATTTTTATAACTCCAACTTGTAAGCTATGTAGTTGTAGTGCATGAGTATTCTCATCTGTGCAGGAAAAGAACTGCACACATAGAAGGTAGCTGGAGCCCTGTTTTTAAAATGTCTTCAGCTGTTGAGCGTGTATTCTGGGCTCCGTCTGCACCATAGTAATAGATTAGAGAGTTTCCACATTTCCACCTCTTTCATTCCAGATTCCTCATAGCAGACTGGCAGAGACCACAGGGACAGGGAGGGCTTCAGTTTACTTCAGGCTTCGTGTTTCAAGAGTTTCCTTTTTTCTGTGCTCCCAGTGCTAGCTGTATCTTCAAGACGAGTACAATCCAAGTTGATTTGATGCAGTCTTTAATGTAATGGCTGTTGGGGAAGCTGTCTGTTCAGTCCTATTGTAAAGCAGGTCTCATCTTTAGAAACAACTGAAGCAATGTTTGTTACTTACTTGCAAACAGTCCCAAAGAAACATGTGCAAAGAGCTAAACCTAAAGGATTGCCTCTCTGTTAGCAACATTAAGTGTTGGCTAAGGCTAAATTTTTTAGTTGATTATGAAAATACAAATGCAAATAAGGCATGGGTGTAATTTTGAAATGCGTGTAATGTGTAGGTTTTAAAAAAACTATATAGAGAGAAATGACAAAGGTAAAGATTTTCTTTTAAAACAAATTAGTCAAGTTGGTTGTTTAGAGATTACTGATGAAAAGCTAATCGGCCTCTACATGTTCTGTACTACGCTGCTTCTCAATGGGATCAGTATGGTGTTACATTTATCCTCTGCTAAGCACCGGATGTTTCATAAGTTAACAAAGTACCCTTTATGTAAACTACGGATCCAGGTGGCACTGAAATTAAGATTTGTTTTTAGAAAATAAAATTTGTAATGAAGGATCGCCTTCTAAGACTGTTTTTACGTAGTTCCAAACTCAAAAATATATTGAAAATGCGTGTTATCCACTCTACTGTGAAGGCTTCTGTACTTCATGATACTGAAGGAAAATTTATAGTTCTGTAAGCAGTCTGTTTTTGAAGAAACAATGACTTAAATGCTAAAATTGGCCATATGTGGTTTCTTTCCATTTTGTGCCTTAAATAATCCGAGTCGAGGGTGTTGTGGTGCACTGCAGAAAGGTTTCATCTTTTTAAGCAAAGTGTAAATACTAAGGACAACACCCCATCCAGTGAAGGCAGATACACTGTTGAAGTAAATGCAAGGAAATGAAATTAGGGCTTCTGTATATGTACTTGAATTTAAGTTTACTATTTCAGTTGTGTGTATGCCATGTCGTGCTTTTGTCCTAAATTAATGAATGAAATGGTCCTTTTTTCCCCTTTTGCAGAGCGCCAGAGATTATTTTGGGGTTGCCGTTTTGTGAAGCCATAGACATGTGGTCTCTGGGCTGTGTGATTGCAGAGCTGTTTCTTGGATGGCCACTGTACCCTGGAGCTCTGGAGTATGATCAGGTAACAATCCACTTACTGTTAATCATTACACGTTTACCACCCTGTGACGGATGACAATGTGGTTCCTCTTTTCTCCAAAGTTACAGAAGCTTGTTAAATCGGCAGCTGTTCTCCAGACACATTAATTCTGCCTACTGCTGTTCCCCTAGAGCAACAATTTGGAGCACTTTAGTTCACCTGAGGCAAACCCTGTTGTTTCCCAGCAGAGCTATGATTTGAATTGCTACAGAACAGAGTTCTTTTGACCTGCTCGCTTTAAACATTTTGGAATAAAACCATCTAAAAACTTCTACTGGCTCCTCCTTGCCTTTCTTTATTCCCCATATCTGGTCAAAGATCTGTCTCCACTTTGTTCTGTACAGTGGAATGTACTTTCCCACTGAAACAATGGACAGAAATTGGCAGTCACTGTCAGTTATGTGTTTTAACGGAGAAGCAGTGCTTAGCAGTTCTTCGGTAAGCTTAAAATAACACCAGTCCATGGGGTGATTTTGGATCATCTGCACCTCTCCTGCTGTGTTGTAGAAAAGAGAGCACATTTCTAGGAGCAGTTTATCCTGTTCCTATGGGCCTTGTGGGCGGGCTGGGGGTAGAGATGACTGACGGTAGCAGTGCTAGATTAATGCAGTTACCCTTCAAAGATATTTGAGTTTCCCTGAAGGAGGTGATCTTTGAAAGGTTTATAAAAGGTGTTGACATTGGAGGGAGACAGCCTTTTCCCTACTGTTTTAGAATAGCGAAGCTCAGAGCGAGGTATTTCATGTTTGTTTTGACTACAACTTCGGGAGTACCTAGCGCTAATATACTAACGTGTTCCAACATATCAATACCAGATGCAGTATAATTTAACAGAAGCTTGTCTGCAGCTACTACCTTGCAACTTTCTTGAATGATTTTTAACTTTGGGTGGTTTTATGGTCCTTCTGAGTTAAAAAAACTTTAAAAAACTGATCAAAACAGTTTTTGTACATTTTGCACTTAAGTATTTGCACTGGAAGATAACTGGCACTGACGTTTTTGTTTTTGAAGAGATGCCTTTGATTTTACAGCTATAATTAACTGAATTGCTTTTGAATGCCCACAGAAACTTCAGAAAACAATAAGTGTCTTTAAATGGCTTTTGCTGTTAATTTAAAAGTCACGGTTTGCTGGAAAATGTTGTTGGCAGTGCCCTTGCGCATGGTGTGCAGATGCAGTGTGGAATACAGTGCTGATGAGCACATCATGCACTACCCGAGATTAGCTGAGCTTCAAGCTTATTGTCCCTCTAATAGTGCAAGAGCTGCATGTCTGTCTGGATGGGCAGCGTTTGCTCTAATCTGACAGGCAGCTGCTAGCGTATTAGCATTGCTACCTTTATTAGCTTTGACACTAGGGCTATAAATCTGGCTCCCAATTTTAAAAATTCAATTGAAAAGCTGATCCATTGCTTCTTACCAACAACATTATGCAATGACAAAAAATGCAAACTGAAAGCACCATCAACAGCACTGCACTTTTCACTTCAATTGTCTCATGTACAGTGTACACGTTTCTGGTCTTATAGTGTCAGTTTTTATGTGTATATGGCATAATGTTTTATCTGTATTTTGGCTAAAGTTGCATGTCCAGTCCAATGGCAGATGTTGATGTTGACCCATATCTATAATGTTGTTCATTGCCTTGTTAATTTTATTCAGTAGAGACTTTGTTATATGCTAGAGTACGTATTTTATATAGAAATATTCATCTGATATAATAAAATGCTGTTTAAAGTACTGTTAAAAAGAGAAGGAGTACAAAGTATTCATGGATCCAGTTGAGCGGTGTGAATTGTGGAGGGGACCGATGGTTTGCTGACCATTAGGCACTTGTGTGCCAGGGCAGGCTCTTATTACATCACACCAGCAGAAGCTATTTTTAAATCAAAGCAGGCTTCACTTGTGCTGCACTTTCATCAGTCGGATTTCATTTACAGACAAATGAAAACCCATTTCATATTGCCAGCAGGAGCTGAACAGAAACTGTGAGGGCTGAGGGCGTGTTGCTAAGAAAATTTCCTATGCAGTTCAATTGACTGTTTTACCTGTGCACGTCTGGCGCTGTTGTTCTGTTGTGGACTTGAGTGATGATGGGTTAACAATTGAGGACCAAATTTTGATCTTTTGAATACTTTGAATCAATTTCACCTTTACATAATATTTTTGATATAACAATGTCCATATCATCATAACAATATATGAGGAAAAAACTCGCTGCCAAATGCGTTTAATGATACGAATGGCTTAGAGGATAAACGACTGGTTATTAAGTTCAGAGAAAGGCATTTAAACTGTTTAAAATCTCTATTGGGGAATAAAGAATGTAAAATGAATTGAGTGTCCTTGGTGCGTGGCTAGTTTTTCACTCCTATTGATTTTATCTTGTAAAACAAAAGGAGTATCCCAAAGGTTTCGCCAAATGCAAAGAGAATTTGAAAGTTAAACTACAGTGGGTTGACTGACTTGGATCCAAAGTAAGTGCCCATGAACAGTATCAAACCAGGGAAACAGTACTGCAGGAGAGACCAAACCCAATGCTCATTAAGTGTGTTCCACAAACAAGCAAAGACCCTGGTCCCAGAGGAATCTTAATTAAAAAGTTAAAGTTCAAACCTCCGACAGAAGACTTTAAGATAGTGTACTTTAAGTAAAGGATGGTCAGTAGAAGTCTTGTGGATAGAGCAAGACGCATTCATCTTCTTTCTTCCCAGACTGTTTAAAACAAGCAGCCTGGGTGGAGTCTTGAATTGGGACCAAATCCAAAAAACAGGTTTCAACTCAATCACAGGGTGACCTAGCAGGCTGCTAAGAAAAGTATTTGTTCAAGCATGGAAAATGACTAGTCAGTAATACTTTTTTTCATGCAATAAAGATAAGATTTTTATCTTCCCATTTTTTAATTTCCCATTGGCCCTTACCAATCATGGCCTCCTAATAATCCCCATCTATGAATTGGCTTCATTACTCTGCTCTCCTCCACACTGATAGCCGATGTGTGGTGAGCGTACTGGTGCACTATGGCTGCCGTCACATCTTCCAGGCTGCACATTGGTGGTGGTGGAGGGGAGTCCCCATTACCTGTAAAGCTCTTTGAGTGGAGTGTCAGCTCTTTGAGTGGAGTGTCCAGAAAAGCGCTATATAAGTGTAAACTATTATTATTATTTTCACATTTTGGATTTACAAAGAATCAGCGTTGATGAGTGCATTTCGAACCACAGTAAAATGTACACTAACTTGCAAAACTTCCAATTTAAATCACAAAATAGACTAAATTGCCACATACGTGTAGCACCGTATTCTGTGATTCAGAAGAACAAAAAAGAAACTCTGGTGACTTGATGTGGCCTTATTACATTAAGGCTTGTGGATACATCTCTTTTAATTGAATAGAAACACTGTTCTCGACTTCAAGACGGTTTTGCTGATGAATACTACTTGTTAACTCTGCATGCAGTTCACGTTGGAAACCTTCTGCACTGAAATATCTGCTGCACAACCTGTACTTATTTGCTCATACATCACATTTTACATTAGTCACAGAACATTAGTACGCAGGAAAGGCCACGTCACGTCGCAGGTCGTTGGAACTCTCGTGAGTGACGAGACCAGGAGTTTGCAACGGCGTGGCGTTTTGCAGTGTTTTCATTAGAAAATGTAATTTTTTTCTTTACTATCAATTAATTTATTTTGTTCCCTTTAAGGAACATTTGTGGCTTGTACTGTCTTAAATGTAAACACTTCTTAATATGTGAACTAATTAATGATTCGTATCGTGCTGTAATATTATACTTGCGATTATATGGGACTTTCATGTTTGACTAATAAAGGATTCATAAATCCATTAGCTGTAGATTTGAATTTTCTGCACTTTTGTTTAATCTGAAATTGACCGTTACTAAATTTAAGGTTCTCCGCTAAAGTGGTGTAGACGTGCTGGGTTTTCATCAACCCATAGTGGAATCCTTTGAGTTAGAAATGACATACTACTGTGTACATCTGTTTTTAAAGAAAGCAGTAGCTCATTTCTTTCCCAATATGTGGTAGGTTGCTCCCTCATCAGGACTACATTTTATTAAACCCTCCATTTATGCTTTTGTAACCATTTTATGTTTTTTATTTTCTTTGCCTGAGGCTCAAGATGCACTTAAGACTTGGGTTAGAATCTCTGTAATCGTGTTGTCTCTAAGCTGCCAGAGATCACTGCCAAGTGAAATGACCTGTGGCCAAGTGCACATCTTGTCCTCTTTTAACAAAGACTAATAATCTCTTCCCACCTGTGACTGTTGCTTATCGCGTTGCCTTAATGTATGCTGAAGTCTGTTTTTTTTCCATTCATCTCCAGATGAGGTACTGACCCCAAGATTAGTGGCACAGCAGAGATTTACACTTTGAACTTCTTCATAGTTGCACCCTGCTGTAGCTCCAGCAGAGATGAAAAGGTCCTTTTTGGAGACCCAGTGTGCCATTTCATTTTTCTTTCAGTTCAAGGGCCATAGGTGATATCAGCTTGTTAGATGGATTCACTATCCATCTAAGAGCCTGTGGTCTTGGATTAGAGTAAGAGTAGAAAAGAGAAATTTGGAATGAAACCGAACATCCATGATTGTTTGTGTATTATGTAGGTCTTGGTCTATTTATCCTTTAAGGAAAAGGGTAAGAATTAATAAATACAGTAATTATTCTGTTTTTGTAGATGTATTTAACATGTATCAAATACAAAAATGCTTATGTGCAGTAAATGTGCAGTGTATGTAGGTAATATGAAAATTATTACCTTTTGTAATGTGAAATAATATAGTTAAGTGGTGAATAATGCTAAACTTCAGACACATGAGTGGAATGAAGGATTGTATCTTGAAGGAACAGTCAGGAGTGCTGCAATACCAGCCTCTTTACCTCACTCTCTAAATATGGTATATCGGGATGTTGCTAATGGAAGTTCATTCTTGCACTTCAGTGTCACAAACGTCACTGTGGACAAATCCTTAAGCTTGGCTCATAAACCCATAGCTGTTGTTTTCACATCACTAGCACGCCCATTTAGTTGTTTATCTTTAAAAAAAGAATGAAGGCAAAGGAACGTGGAACCACAGGACTTCTTTGTGCTGGGTCCAGAAGACATAGACAAATCAAAGTTGTCTATAGAGAACACAATTATGGTGTGTATGGATGAAAGTGGTATGTTATAGTGCTACATTTGTGTTTGTTTCCTCTATCAAATTAGTGATCACAAAACATGACAATTGGAACTTTTTACAACACTCCATCTCTGGGTGCAAATGCCAGTCCATCCATTGCTATAAAAAAGATGTTCGTGAAAATACTGGACATTAAGTACTTCATCTGAAGTGTGGGCCTGCAGAATTTCACACTGGACACTGGCCAATTAAATGGTGAAACAGAAGAATGAAGACATATCTACTTTATTCTCATTAGGCTTAATTGCAAAATAATTGCGAAATGGATATTAGCACAATGTTTGCAACTGTCATACCTGTCTAAACTAAACAATGTTTGTTGCAGATTCGATACATTTCTCAAACCCAAGGTTTACCTGGAGAGCATTTGCTGAATGTGGGGACGAAAACGGCAAGGTTTTTTTGCAGGGAGTCCGATTCTCCCTATTCGGGCTGGAGACTGAAGGTGAGGTATTTGACTCTCACAGTGTTGATATGCCGTTTGTATTTCTTGTACATTTTGCTCACATAAAGTGAAAACAAAAAAACCTGGCATGATATCAGTTTGGCTGGAACAACTCCTGCTGGAATTCAGTGCACTTTTTTTTCAAACTGCCCCAGTCAGAGACGACAAGAGAAGTTCTGAACGTGCAGCACATGCTTTGCATCAGCTTCCATATGCAGATTTTGTCCCATTCCTGTTTTAAAGACGTTTCCCATCATCCCTCAGATGTTCACCTAAGCCTGGCAGGGAGGGCCTTCGAGGCATAACCATCATCCCCTTTTTTTCATTGGTTTTACAAACGGCATGAGGACATTGTCCTGCCGGGATGTTGACACTCTTGAACGTTCCTATCAATGTTGCTGAGGTGTTGTCGGGCCAAAACGAGCCACATTGATGGAGTTTGCCCACATGGCAAGTTACAGTGCACTTAGTTCAGCATGATGGATCAAAGGCGTTCTCTTAAGTAGAGTATATTATTTTTTTCCATATTTTTCTTTCTAGATTTGTCCCAGGCAGTTGTTTCTTTTGCTTAGATTATTCTTAGTTTTAGTCTTGATGTATGTGGAACTTGCATTCTTACTGTGTTGCTGTTTTCAGGCACTGGTATTGGAACTTGGAAACGTAGTGTTACTACAGAATACACTTCCCTTTTCTTCCAGGGTTTTATAAAATGATTGCTTTTCCAGGATCCCCTATCACTTTTAAACTATTTTCACCCTTTCTTTAGTCAACAGAGGAACATGAGACGGAAACAGGGATGAAGTCAAAAGAAGCCAGGAAGTACATCTTTGGCTGTTTGGATGATATAGCGCATGTAAGTGCAAGGGGATTCCTACTGAACTCTAATGTATACAGCATGAAGTTTTGGCAAAGTGATCTTGTATTTTCTGCCCAGTTAAGATGTCAGTTTTTCTTAGTGTATACTGTCATCATTAAAATCTAAAAACTAGATACAATTACTTTTTAAAATTACAGTTTAAAAATGTTCATATCAACCAACTCTAGTTTCCATTGCAGTGTTTAAGCTATTACCATTTAGAAAGGGAAGGAAAAAAAAACGTAATTATGAAGGCTGTTTTTTTTGTTTTATTCCAGGTGAACATGGTGATGGATATGGAAGGAAGTGACTTGCTAGCAGAGAAGGCAGATCGAAGAGAGTTTGTCAGTTTATTGAAGAAAATGTTATTGATTGATGCTGATAAAAGAATCACCCCAGCAGAGACCATGAGCCACCCCTTTGTCAACATGCACCACCTCTTAGATTTTCCTCACAGCAGCCAGTACGTCTCTCCTGTTGAATGTTCCATCTGTTTTCCTGTCTGCAACCACAGCTAGCAACATTAGCAACTGCTCATGACTGCCTTTTGCCTTTTAATATTCTTACGGGTTCCTTGTGTGTTTTTTTTACATTGCAATATTCTCAGTCTGCTTCTGAATCAAATCTCATGGTTTTTGATATGATAAATATTTAGCACTGACTTGCATGTTTTGTGGTTGACTTGTGTCAAAGGCAACTGCTGAAATGCATTTTATTTACAGTTATGAAACAAAAATTACATATTTTCTACAGTAGTAAGACTGAATGGGTTCTAAGTGTTATTTTTTTGTGTGGCTTTACTGAAGTTTTTATTTTCCCCCCTACAGTGTCAAATCATGTTTCCACATAATGGATGTTTGCAGATCACGGTCAAACACCTATGATGTAAGCAATCGCAATAAGACATCATTCATGAGGCCTGTCACCTCGAGCAGTGCAGCAAATCTGACTGTGGCTTTTAATAAGATGGGCGCTGTTCACACTCAAGTAAGCACTGGTACTTTAATTATATTGCAACTGGAAAATGTATTGCACACAGACGCGGACTGAAAATTGAAAACCAGTACAGCTTTGTGTGTGAAGTGAAAGAATGAACTTCAAAACACTGTGCACTTGTTACATTAACAGCCCTTGTACATAATTTATATTTGTGTAATTTATCATTCAGATGTTTTCAGGGAAATGGGTTAGTAATTTGGCTATTTGCAAGGGATTTAGAGCTTTTTAAGTGCCTTTTTTACATTCCCTTCTCTCATCTTTTTTGTTAGCCTGTTACCTAAGTGTTTCTGGAAACTGTAAGGCTGACAATGGCCCTCAAGGCTCAGCGTAAAGCATAACAGAATAAATAGAAATATAAAAATAAATATTCTACGTCTTGCACAGAATATTACATAAAGAATGTAGCCTTGTTAACACATGAGTCATTAGCTATTCTCAGATGTTTTACTGGTATTTTTTTTCTGTACACTACATCACAGTGTGAACACCAGATGGCATAGCTCTGCAGTTATAGGAGGAACCTGTAATGTGAATACCTCTAAATTGTTGCATTCCCATTCAGCACGAGTCTTTTCTAATTAGGATATGTTTTTTTAATAAGTAGTATGCCATGAGTGTTATAGATGCTTTTCAAGCAGTTTTTTTTCTCAAAGATTGCTTTGAACAAGTGTGGCTTTTAAAAAGGGAAGTATTGGTCATCTAAAGATGAATTTAACCAATGTTGTAAAATATTTTACAATTACATTTTGTAAACACTATTCTTGCTTGTTCATATAAAATTACCAGACTCTAATGTAATTTTGATGTTTGGTTTCAAATCAAACAGGAACTGTTCAGAAATGTGAAGTAATGTGTCCTTTTCCTGTTGTTTATATATGTGTTGCCTCTCAACAGGAAAGCCCAGTGTGAATTAGGAGCTTTTTTTTTAACTTTTAGTCTAAAAATAACTTTGCTTAAACATTCCAGTCGTTTGTAAATATTAATTGTCCAAAACAATATTAGGTTTTGTTTTCTGAAGCAGCAGAATTGCTCTGTTTTTAATAGGAATTTTCTGGTGGAAGTGGCTACTCCACAATCAGTTAGAAAATTAAATAACTGGGCACCATAGCAACACATCCCTAGTCTTTTCTTCAAGGAGGGGAGAGGGCTCTTCAAACCAGACTTTGACCATGTAAACTCTGTGGGTTATAAGATTCTATTTACATAATCTGATAACTGTTTTATAGTGCCAGGCTATTGAAACTTTGATCTAACCCTTACTAAGCAGTTGTTTATGGGCATGTCATTATATTTTGGCTGAATCAGTATTGCCACCTGCAGGACAATTTCTTAGATATTTTGTTAGGTTCTGAAAGCCCAAGGTCCATTTAGAGGCTGTCAGTTTTAAGTTTTTGTGTGTAATAACTGTGTCCCCAGAATAGACAGAATCACCCCTACCTGCTTTTGTTTTCCACAGGCTTTAGCACCATCTGGTCCATCTGTGATGCACCATGGGATACCACTTCAGACAGGAAGCACTCAGTTTGGGTGTAATGATTCTTTTCAGCAAGCATTGATTCTCTGTCCCCCTGCCATTCAAGGTAGAGATCTCTTATGAGATGGAAGTTTACACCTACCTTTGTTTGTGTAAAAGATTAAAGCGATTACACTTTGAAGGATGTTTCTGTTGTCTCCCTTCATTTGAAATTGGACAGGACTTGCTTGTAGACGTTTACCAAAGTAGTTCAAGTAGGTAGCTGCATCGGCATGTGCAGGCTGTAAAGGAAAAAGTAAAAGTTTATTCCAAGTTTGCATAAGACACATCTTGCTGATTTCTGAAATCATAGCATTATAACAGTGTCAATAATCTAGTGATAACTGATACCCAGTAATTATTAGTAACTTTATGAAAGTTGTATTGTTCTCATATATACATTTTTCATTCACAGTTTGCTTGCATTAGCGTATTATGTATTTATTAAATGTCATTTACGGCTCCTAAACTCTTAAAACTTTATAGTGACAGTAGGAAATGCCCTTTTTTTTGCAAAAAAACCAACCAAAAGGTTCTGGGTACAGATTTCTGGTTCTCAGATCTGAACATTAATACTATCACGTAAGATTCTATGAATGTTACATTGTCAGTTTACCGAAGGCTATTCTTATTTTGCCAGGAATCCCCACTAACCCAAGCAAGCCTGCTGGATATTCAGTCAGAATGGACAATACTGTTCCCCTTGTGACTCAAGCCCCAGCCATACAGCCCTTGCAGATTCGACCAGGAGTTATCACTCAGGTAAGGGTGGGACTGATTCCACTTCTCTTCCTGGAGTCCATTTCAGCCCTTTATTCAAGTTATCACTGTCACGAGCTGTTCAAATTCATGTATTGGCTGTGTTGCAATATGCATATTGCCAGAAACTCATGGGTTGAGTTTGAAAAGATTAATTGCGTTTTGGCAAGCTTTATTTTGTGTGGCAAGTGAAGAATAGTTGGATGGTCTTCTTGATGTGTGATGTAAAAAAAACAGTCATATAAATCTCAGCATATTGTAACTTTTCTGTTTCAATCTCGCGATTTTGTAGCAGACCTGGTCAAATCGGACCCAGCAGATCCTGGTCCCAGCCTGGCAGCAAGTAACCCCTGTGGCACCTTCGACCGCAGCCCTGGCATCAGAGACCGTGTCTGGCCCCCAGAGACTGGGAGAATGGGGGTATGTATTGCTGCCCTTCACAGCCCTTTTACACTCACCTGTGTCATATAAGCTATGAAGCATACTGCTGTTGCTACAATTATTCTTAACAATGGGATTGTTTCACATTTTAGGCTCTTAAAAATCTATTATATTTGTCTGCTACTTTGTTGGATTGATGATTGTTTTAAAGACATGTAATCACCAGTAAGCTCTTTTGTTTCCAGAAAACTGCGACCCCATGGTAACCATTACAGCTCCATGTTGCCACAGCCTCTTTTAACAAACCAAATGACCATGTCAGCCCACCAGCCAATAAGCATAGGGATCGCTCATGTCGTGTGGCCCCAGCCAGCTGCTAGCAAGAGAAACAAGCCCTGCCAGAACAGGTAAGGGCTACGAAGGTCATCATATCCAGAAGTCATGATGTTTGTTCATCAAATGTGTCTCTTTTCTGAGTATTTTATTTTTACCACTTAATTTCCTGAAAGTGAGGGTGTGGTACTGAAGATTTTTATACATCTAATTATAGTCCTGAGAAAAGCCACTTTATGATTAATTTGCACTCTCAGCAGTTCAGTCTGTTCAAAGGTAGCAATTATGAAATACGTATGCCCCAAATCCTATTTTATGCTTTCCTGTCCGTAATTTATACAATCCTGATGTATATTTATTGTTCTGTTGGATTTTGTTCCATAGGAGTAACAATATGTTACACAACACCAATGCCCAGAACCATGTACGCCTGTCCCCAAAGATATCGGACAACTCTAAGAGAGGCGCTGTAGAGAGCTGCATAGAGGAGACGCAGGACAATCGCAGCCCCGAGAGAGAAAAGAGCAGCTGCTGCAAGGCGGGGCAGGACCCTGATGACTTGGCCGTTTCTAGTAAACAGCGCCAGACTATTATCATCGCTGACTCGCCCAGTCCCGCCGTCAGCGTTATCACAATCAGCAGTGACACGGATGACGAGGAGTCGGTGCAGAGACACTCTCTGGGAGAGTGAGTATCGTCCTTTGAGACTCCACTTAAGTCCAGCTATAGCCCTGTAACACTGGAGATATAGCAAAAAAGTTGTCTTGACTTTTAATAAAAAAAAAGTTGGAAGTTTGTGCTGTATTTTTTGTAAGTTTCCTAGTAATGTCACCTCTTTTTAAACATTGTAGAATTTTAAATGCAACATTGTGCAGTCGTGAAAAAACATTGTTTTTTCTTGACAGATGTAAAGGCAGCCCAGATTGTGAAGCCTGTCAGAGTACCCTGAATATAGATCGTGTTTGCTCTTTAAGCAGTCCTGATAGCACTCTTAGTACCAGCTCATCCAACTCCGTAGAGTCCAGTCCTTCCCCATGTAAAAGACCCAACAGGTACACTGTTTATTTTTTTCAGTGTAGTCAATTTAACCAGGGCTTTGCT